>NC_090936.1:233615839-233938942 GCF_040938575.1 Ambystoma mexicanum
ACACGCAGCACCACAGATTCGATCCCCGGGTCTGCGCTTAAAAACCTCTGGGTATTAAGCGTGTTATAAACAATCTATCATATCATATTCCCAACAAGGCTTCATTTCTGTGTGATGCTCTGAGTTCCTGGCAGGTTAGCCTGTGACGGCGTTCACACCCAGTGCATGAAACAAATTGAATTGTCAAGAGATATATGACTTGTTCCTAACTAAACTGCATTTTGTGGGGCCTGATCTTGTATTGCTTCTTAAAGATTTATTACATGATATCCTTGCTAAATCGGAGCTAAGATTTCATTTTATTAGCAGTCGGTGATGGTGATATTTGTGCATCGCTCAAGGCCACAAATGGCCCAGCGCTCACTTCCCCGCCCGCAAGCTCAGGGTATCAGACATGGTTACGCAATAGGAACATTTGCTATTTCTTCAGTTAGGCCAAAAGGCAGTCGGTCATCCGGATCTGGAATGGCAAGGAGATCTACCACATCTCCTGGCATTTGGTAAGAGCATCCCATGCCATCTGCTGCGTGCCTCATGCACAGGGTGAACGCGAAGAATGTATTTGTTGAGGGGAGAGCGGTGTTGGCCATGATACCTCTCCTCAACACCTAGGCCATCACGTTGTCCTCGGCGCCACCTGACTTACTAGACGCCATCCGCCCCTCTCCTTCCCGCCACCCTGTACAGCTGTACCCAGCCTCTAGGCCCCTCTGCATCCTACACCTTGCTGTATATTTGTTAAATTGTTTACCACTGTAAGGCGTTCCGTTATGCATCTGTACTGTTATATACCTCTGTAAAGCGCTCCCTTGCTTCTCAAAGCTAGGTCCGCACTCAAATAAATACCATGATAAAAATAATAATGATAGGGACACTAGTGCATTTGTATATAGTATCTTATGCACTAGAGTAAGGGCCTTGAATATGTCTCTGGCTTCTACTGGAAGCCAGTGTAAGAACGGGGGAAATGTAGTAATTCCTGGTGGTGTTGGTGACTACTCTGGCTGCCGTGTTGAGCTGTACCAGTGATACCAGTAATACCAGTAATACTTTTGCAGGCTGTTCTTCTCTGTGTATACTGTTGGCAAAGTCATCAATCTATATATGAGAACAGGTCTTCAGGTCTTATACACCTTATAAATGGTGTAGCGTTTTTTCATCGATGGGGGAAATTTCGATGGGATTTTTTCCAATCATTTTATTTACGAAAAAACGTATTGAAATATTTAGGGGGTGTTAGAAAAGTATATATCGGGGGTGGGAGTGGTCGTGAATAGGTAAAAAAATAATAGGGAATGGGGGATTGGGGGGAACCCCCCAAACATAAAAATAAATCAATTTCATAAAAAAACTCAGAAAAAAACATCGAAATTTCACCCATTGATGAAATTACATACAACCGTAAAATATTACTCCTTGATGCATAAATATAGGGTGGGAAACTGGTATTTACCCAGCAAAGGACCAACACATGTGCACGTATTGCTTCTTCCAGCATTAATTTCGCCAAAGTGCAAACGCATTTACCATGTGCAAACCTCAGGCTTTCCAAATGTGCGCTGCCACCCTCTGGAATTCACAGTAAGCCCGAACATGCATTCCGAGGTTGCTGATGACTCCATGTGCCTACACATTTCCTCTTTGCGACTTTAATACGAGTCTGTTTTCAATTTCTATTTTGAAATGTTTCATTTGTGCGCAGCCGTGGTTTCTGGATCTGGACCTTGATTGCTGAGCAAGCTGTCAAACTGCTGCGTCGACAGAATGGCTTGGCTCTGGCATAGCTCTCAACTCACACGCTTTTGGCGGGTGTCACCCGCCTTGTAAACAGCTGACTCACCCGCCAAGCCTCCTGCACGCCCATTCGTTTCAATGGGCCTCTCACCCGCCAAAATTAAAATCGGGTGTTTTCACCCGCCTTTGTGACACAAATGGTTGAGAGCTATGGCTCTGGCAACAAGGCTCATGTAATAATGTCATGTTTCCACCTTCCACCCCCAGAAGGGGGGACCCGTTACTGCTGGTCGGTGTGTCAGGTGCACGTGGAACGCGGGCTTTTATCGCATAATGGGAAGCGCTGCTTTCCTGTGTTGCTTGGATTCAGGAACTACTCTGTTCAGTCACTGAGAGATTGGCGCGCATTCTTTGACCGTGTGCACGCCTTTATGATTCAGCCAATGCTGCCTTCCACAGAAGCAACCATTTATAACGTGCCATTGCCAGGGGTCCTCTACGGAATGGACGGGCCACAGCCATCAAGGTGATTCCTTGTGTCAAAACGGTAGTGCTTAAAACCCCAAAATGGGACGCTTCATGCTAATTTCAGGCGTGAAATTGCCACCGAATTGTGAGCATGTTTCACCAAGTTCGCTTTTTGAGAGGGGTTGACAATGGCCAAAGTGGGTGAATTTCCCATTAAACTCCTGAAATGTGAAAGTAGAATATTCCATTTGAGCCAAGCCGCACATGCCACAATGCCAACTAGTACCATTGCTGTCAGTTCCCCCCCAGTTCAGAGCCACCTCAGCAAGGCATTTTGGACATGCAAATGAGCTCAAATGCACACATTTTTTGGCAAAGCAAATTCACTGGAGTTCGCCCACCGCTAAAGGTATACTGGACCGTGATGAGCAAGAGGCAGACCGACCATCATTGCAGCTTACAAGAAATAGTCATGATTGAAGCAATATTTCAAGTGCTTTATTATAGAACACATGACCAGCAAATTACAGACATTCTGTATTACAATGACAGATTACCGCCGATGGTATGATATGAATGCCTGGGATAAAACTGCCATGAGTTTAATACTGCCGGAGGAAGCAATAAACAGCCAGTGAAACAATCTTTTTCTGATTTAAGATTTTTATATCACAGTGTTTTTCTTAATACAGGAAGTTAATCATACATACACATAAGAAATGGGTGCAGCATACACTGTAGAAGTAGAATATCTTCTGGTAATTCTGCTTTGTAAAATAATGAAAGATATCCTTGCAGAGTTTTAGTAATGTTAAGCACGGAATACATAGGTAATAAGTCAAAACTTACAGTTCCATGTGGTAATATCCCCGCAAAAATATTGCAATACAAAAATATTGCCATATTTTTGCGGCAATATTGAGCCATGGACCATGCTGGGGACACCCCTGCAACACCTGCATTATTTTTTAAATGTGCTGTGGACACCCCTGCAACTCCCGCTCCCACAAATTATCCCCCCCAAAAATATCGCCTATGGCGCGACAAACGACCATATGTACGGCAATATTTTTGGTGGGGATAATATGTAGGGATACCAAACTTACTTTTTCTGCAGCCCCCAAATACAGTCATGGGTAAATAGAGTCCAGCATGTGACCTCTACGGCACAAACCATTCTTCCATCCTCACTTGTATGCGTACTGTGCACACAAGATGCGTTTGTCACCTGGCAACCGTTGATGGATGCTTCCATTTTTAAGACGAGCTAAAAGCTGGTTTTATTTTGGGCGGTAAATACAGCCAATGTTTGGCTTCCTTTCTTTACATACTGGGTCTGACAGGCAGTAATACAATTTTTCTGGCTGTCATTTTACCCCCAGCAGTAATTGCACTCGGCAGTATTTACTGCCGAAGCTAACATGGGCGTTTTCCCCTTCTCTAATGTCAATATGACTAGGTCCAGCGTAATTGACATTTATGGCCGATGGTATTCATGTCACTGATTCCTGTAGTGTTCATGCCATCGTGTAGGGATAGGTTGTGGGTGTGTGGCTATTACTTCTCACACGGTGCTGTCGTTCATCTTTGCCCATCTTTGATGCAGCTATCCTGTGTGGAGAATAAACTGGTACCAAGAGCAGATACTCACACCATAGTCCAGATGCTTTGGGGTTTCCCAGACAGCGACCTCATGAGAGGCAAAAGGAACATTCCTGCTCAGCTTTTTAATATAAACTGTCTAATTTCATACCGAAGCGGTGTGAGACGATGAGTTTGTATAGGTGCTGTTTCTTAATTTTTTGGTGTGCTCTAATGCAATGCTGTGGAAAGATGTGAAGCAGTTTAACAAACCACTGTGAAACATTAGAAGACAGTCAGATGGAACATGTGAAATGTACACGCGGCTGAAACATAGTATGCAGACTTTCTTCCTGTTTTTACTGGCTCACAGGTCTTTTCGCACGGCTAGTGGCGAAGCTATAGAAAAAGACAACTTCATTTGAATTGTTTGTGTTAACATCCTGGAACTAAGAATTACAATAACCTGTTTACTCTTCGATGAATGTTTACACACTGTGCCGTTTGAGAACTGCACAGTTCTCTCACTTGGGACTCATTGCGAGTTGGCTGTAAAACGGGTGTTAATTTCACAGGCGGAATTAGCTCCAAAATATGAGACCACCACCGTTGTGTGGTGCATGCATCGGCGGTAACACTCAGTTCGTTCTGGAATTAGTGGCAAAAATGATTGGGATCCGTAAACTACTGCACTCTCTAGTGGGATTTGTGCTACTGAAAACGTGGAGGCATTACTGATTGGTAATTCCGGCGAAATCTGGTGGATTAAGCACCACACAGAAATATTGTATTTCCATAAATGGGACGCGCAACAGTGACCACCTTTGAAAACCCAATACATCCAACATCACCTATTTTCCAAGGACCTCTGAGCCCACAACTACCATCAGCCATGCCATTTGAAACAGACAAAGGGAAAGTGAATGAAAAGTGGGTACACAGACTTAATTCAGCAAGCAGTGACCTACATCCTTACTTATAAGGTGGTCAGCCATGCTAAGGATCTGTTTGGTGTTTGGAGGGCAGCCTAGAAGAAACATCAACCAGAGGAAGAATGCCATCTGGACAGAAAGTTGTGACACAGCGGTAGCTGTAGGCACTGCCCCGGTGGACAATGAAGACTGCCACAGGAGATGGAATGACCTGAGTGCCAGGGTGCAAAGTTTACTCTTCATCCACCAGCAGGTGAAACCTACCAATGGAGGTGCCACATTTGAGCCGTACACCCACATACCGTGGGAGGACACGCTCAAGCAATGCCCTTACCATATCAGCCTTGGAGGATATTGGCGGAGCAGAGGTCCGAGCAGGCAGCCAACCCGATTCTGGTGAATTCAAAATGAGAGGATTGTTGCCTCTGTGATGTAATTGCACAACTGGCCACCCTAGCCAAAGGGACTTTCCCATGTTCTGGAGTCAGATGGCCACAATGCTGAGGCAGAGCCTTCAGTGAAAATGACAAGGGAGTAATGCTGGAGAAACAAAATGCACATGATACCCAGGGAGGGACTACGTGTCTACATGACTGCAATGTCAGATATATATCATTGCATCTATGGACATGTGACCTCATGCAACTTGGAGACACAGTAATCATCAGGGCAGGTCATGTTCATATGCTCAACAAAATGCCCATGTTGGCTCATGGATCCCATAAGGAGCCAGCACCATGAAACCCACATTGAAAACACTAAAAACCGGGCAGGCTAGGACCTCTTTTCTCATTGCTCTAGTCGAACAATGCTATTGCATGAACATGTGTTATTGGTCACAGCTATTGCTTATCAGATTGCTATGGGTAGTCCACGAAAACATACTCTGCCCATGGTGGTGGTCCCCTGAGCAAACCAGAGGGTGCACATGTGAACAAAAACCCTGACAAACCCAACTCCCTTCTCACACCTTTTATAGTATCTGCATGTATACATGTACCAATCATAGAATAGTCATATCCTTGCACATACACCCAGTGCACCCTACTCCTATTGGCCTTTGGTCAGCATCCTCCAAAATGCATGAGTGCCATACCCAGCCATATACCAGTTAGAGCATGCCTTAATGTGTTCCCCATGAATGAAGTTCTAGGGCCAAAGTCGGGGTCGACACAGGTAAGAGGCTATGTAGTTTCTGCTTGGACCCCTGGATTATTTGGTGGTGGTTTTGAAAGATCAAAGAAATATCGAGGCTTAGTACCACAAAATGAAATATGCCAATCACGGGTCGAAAGATATGAGTATCTTTATTTCTGTACAGATTTCAAAGCAAAACAGATAGCTATCTGGTTCCCAACACCTTGCAGTGTGTACCAGCATACACAGTGAGGGGTGAGAGTGCTGGACATCTTAATGCAGGTTCTTTTATACATTTTTCTAATCATTGCCCAGCCCCTTTCCAAACTAATAATTTACATGCTAGGTTTCGTGCCCAGTTCATACGACAAATATAACAATATTGTTTAACATATTTAACCAGTTTGCTTGTCCATGAAGATACAATGGAAGTGTTGGGTCTCCGGCTCATAGTAAGCCTAGTTTCAAGAAAGAACACAATATATTACAACCAAAGCACACGGTTTGAGTTTGCTCTACATTGCTCCATTGTTTAGATGAGGATGAGGCTTGTGAGCGCAGAAAACACTTGGATTGCAGTTCATAAGAGTCAGAAGGTTTCTTTGCACAGAACAAACAGTCTGCTCTTGGTCAGCCTAAATGTTGACATAACTCAAAGGTCATTTGGTTCGGCTGTAGTTGAAAACACAGTCCACCATGTTAGGACACAAAGAAGGAGTTAAAATCAAAATGGCGGAGGGTTCTTAAAATGGCGGCGAAGTTGATCAGAAATCAAGGCGCTTCAAACGCGGTTTTCTGTGCAATGCGAATGGGTTTAGGCCAATATTCATAACGAGGCAGTATTATACGAATACAGTTAAAAAGGCTGTGCTGGTATGAAAAATATGACACAGGTGCATTTTAGGTCGCTTCTGAGTGATTTTAGAGTTCTTACTGAGGAATGGATGTGGGAGAAAAATCTTTGTGGCACCCAAATAGCTTTGAAACTTGCTTTAGTCAGGTTTTTAAAACAGCTGTTGCCTACTAATTTTTAGTAGTATACATAAATGATCAAGGAAGGATTTTTTTAGTGGCGATTGATTTGACAGTAGGAATGTTTTTATGCTCACTCTAATCACATTATACTTATTGCCTATCCCCTTTGCAGGGGAAACACTGCAACAGCATGTTTCCCCTACATAGGCATGATAGCATGATTGTGTATTGGTCATGTGTACCTGTAAAAAGCTTCTTGCGCACATTGCCTGTATGTGTTGACAATCAATAAACTAATACACAAGAGCAGAAGGCTCTGAGACACTTCTTAAACCCACATGTATTCAATAAACATGTTATTATAACTATGTACACACATATCCACCCACCCTCCCCTTTATTCTATCTCTGACCAGAGCTATCTAAACTCTTCTCCCCTTTGTGCTATCTCATCACACACACTCATCCACCCTTTCCCTTTCCCAATTCCCTCACAGCCCAAACCCCTTCTTCCTCCTTGTCCTATACCTTCACTTACACATCCACCCTCCTCCCAACTTGCCAGATCCCCTGACACATCCATCCACCATCCTTCCCCTTGTCTTATCCCTTCACACATCCTTCCACCATCTTTCCCCCTGTCTTATTCCTTCACGCATCCTTCCACCAACCTTCCCCTTGTCCTATCCCTTCACACATCCTTCCACCATCCTTCCCTTTGTCTTATCACTTCACGCATCCTTCCACCATCCTTCCCCTTGTCCTATTCCTTCACGAATTCTTCCACTATCCTGACCCCAAACACTGCAAGTCTAAAGTACATATTGTTGCTGGTGTTGCCATTTCCAACTCCGAAGGGGGCTATGGTTGTGGGATGGGACAGTTGGGCACAGCAACATGGAGGATTTACTGCTGGCATCCCCCATATGTGTTGCAGAGGTAGAATGTGTTGGCTCTTGCGCCGCACATGCACACAGTTGTATAAGAGACTGCTCCATCCTCTCCAAGATTCCAGATGTCAACTGGAACCCTAGTGTAGGTGCTTCTGCAGACTTCCTCCTGTGCTAACTTTCCATGCTCATAGCCTTTCCCATAGACTCATTTGATTCCCATCACCAGGCATGATTTTGGCACATCTTTCTTGCAAGACCACAGATGACCTTCTGTACACGACACAGAGCCAAGTGTCGGGCAAATGCAACATTATTTATTGATTTATTGAGCATTTGTATGGCGCCTATACTGCAGAAAGTGTTTCCAGGCGCCACAAGACTAAGGGGGAAAGGAACAGAGGAGGATAAACAACAATAAACAATCCTATCAGGCCTTGTGACATTTGGATCGTGCAAGTACAGTAACAGGAGGTGCAGGGGCGGGGGAGTGGAGGGGCCGGGCAACGGGAAGGCAAGGTGAGGGGCAGGGGGGTTGCACGAGGAGAGGAGCAGTAGGGGCTGGGTAGGTGCTAGAGGTGGCCTGGGGGGGAAGTGCTAGGTGAGGCCTGAAGGGCAAGTGCTATAGGAATGGGGTGAGGGTCAGGTAGTGCACAGAGGCGGAGGGTGGCCTCGACTCAGTAGTCTGATCAGGGAAGGGTGCTGAGGGTGACTGGTTGAGGGTGGGCCTGGTCCCTTTATGACTCAGAAAGGATTAGGCAGCTAGTCATAACATTGGGAGGACATTAGCAAGGAAGGGGGAGAGGGAAGGAGGAGGAGAAGAGGAAGGTCTTGAGGAGCTTCTGGAATTTAAGGAGATCTGGCTCAAATCTGAGAGGGGTGGGAAGGCCGTTCCAGAGGGAGGCTCTTGCCCAAGAAAGAGATCTACCCCCCACTCTGTGCTTGGAGAGGCGACTGACCTGCAGAGAGTTAGTGAGAGAGGACTGAAGGACTCTAGCAGGGTGGTATTTAGTGAGAGAAAGTTGAATGTAGGGTGTCCCCAGCCCCCAGAAAGCCTTGTGGATGATGCAGAGGGTCTTGAATGTGGTCCTTGCATTCACCAGGAGCCAGTGGAGAGATTTTAGGGCTGGAGAGATGTGGTCCCTGGGCTCCTGCTGCTGCCTTGACTCCATGTCCCACAGCCATACAAGGATGGCCTCATGCAAGCCTCATTTATGCTGAGGCAAGCTCCCCGACCTGTCCGAGGGATTGCAGAGATGAGAGCTGGACAGCAACTGTTTCATATGTTTGCACAGGAATGGAGTCTGTGTGCTGATTCATTGAGTGCAGCAGGGACCAGAACGATTTCATCTGGCAGGCGGTTCTGCAGTATTTCCTCATTGGATGATGGGTCAGTGTGTGTCTGGGTTGGGTCTCGTCAGAGGCTCTTGCGCTCAGCGCAGGGACTCGCAACTCTCCTTCAACTTTCCACCTTTACCCACAAAGTCTAACTTACTGGACCTTTCCATGATGGAAATGTTTTTAGATGTATTTCAGGTGGTGGTGGTTGTGGTGATAGCAGAGATGTTGTGTTTCTGGTCATTGGGATGTGAACATTCTCTCTTGATCTCTGCTGGATAATCTTTTGAGTGAAATAATAGTATCAAGGGTTCAGTGATGTTGCTGCACATTGGTGTAATGAAGCATTAATTCACTTAATTCATGGCCATCAATCTTGTGTCATTGCTGCATGGTGTGTACTTATGGGTTCTTTGTGATATACCTGATCCTTGTGTGCCCATGGTAGTTGACATTTCAAGTTCATTGTGAAGTACATTTCCCCTCTCAGGGAAATCTGCTGAGGGCAGGCTCAGCATAACAACGTTTGAATACAACTGCCATATGGGGTTGCCTTTGACAGGTTGAGAGTGGCACAATTGTTTGGACTACAGTATTAGTGACACTGACCAATTACTGGGAGACCAGGATTATGTGCATCATCATCTCTGATAGCCACTGTTAGGGAATCATAATAGTGAATGGATTGATACTCATCAGGCGCTATCTGGGAACCTGCTCCAACTTTGGCATCCCCTGACATTGTTAGTCCATGATGTCTATGATCTGAGCAGTCTTCAGTTACTATGTATGCATTAAGGGGTCAGGTACGGACACGCCACCCATGGCCATGTATTATGTGATGTACTGCCAGGATGATTTACACTCATCTCTTCAGGTCATCCCAGCACTTTTGGCTGTCCTTGCTACGCCAAGGGTATGTAGACACAGATCCCACACCATGATGGTCATTGACCCACAGTTTTGCATGCTTGCTTTTTGCAGTTCTGGCCATGTGGTTGACTACCTGCATGGGTACCATCTTGGCACCTCCCCTTAGGACTGTCAGCTCCTGCTGGCTGAATAGTGACCTTCATAGCCACCCATCTGCATCCTTCCTAGGTGCAGCATCTCCAGAGTCTCACTATTAGAGAATGGCCTACGATTGCCAAGAATGGATTGTAATGCCAGTAATGTCGGTTAGCTACATTGTTTTTCTATGCCTTTCATATCTGGAAATGGTAGGTTGATGCGTTTAAGGTATTTTGTGCATGTCATGGCTTACTGCCGGTAATTATCACATCAAATTTCTTTGGGAAATTGCATGTGGTATTTACAGTTAACACTTGCATGGCAGTAAGGCCTGAATTGGTCAGTTTGCCTCATTTCATTGCATGTCGTAACAGTAATCTGCATTTCATTTAATTGGGTGATTTACCATCACACTCTAAATGAGGCACGCCAGGACCTCTTTTTAACGTCTGGTGGAGTGGTAAAAAGTGGTGGTAATGAGATTGCCACCGCCTTTACTGCACCATCAAATTTAGAGTTTTAAAGGGAAACCTGTAAATTCCATCTGGTTTTGTGTGGGGGAAATTTCCACCACACAGAAACATTACCACATCTGGTCATTTCATTTTTTAACTTTTTTCTGTTATGTTATTTTTATGAAATGATTTGAAATATATAATATACATTAATTGAACACTTAAAATATATAAATTAGTAAAATGTACATTCTGTATAATATTAACTATTTGAATCGATGATCTAAAGAATATGAATAAATGAGAGTACATTTGCATCAAATAAAATCCAGTTAATTAATACAATTGAACGATATCTGTGTATTAGATTAATAAAGTAATAAACTATGTAAGAATTACAGGGGAGACAAAGACACAAGTTTGAGCTGCTGGAGAGAAACAGGAATCTCTCCTCCATGCAAGATATGCAGAGTTTAAAATAAAGAACATACTTTGGAAATTGCAGGAATTGATGTGTTGAAACATAATGACTATTTGTTTTCCCATGTATCTGAAGATAAATGTATTTGCATATAATGTTCCCAATCTTTAACAACTTTGGTTTCAGAAAGATCAAAACAACCCTTATGCTTATTACCATTTGGAAGTCTTTGTTAAATGATTTTCTAAATGAAAAGTCAAGGTCTTAGCAGGAGTTTTATGATTCATGCAAGAAGGAGCTGCAATAATAATGGTAGCAATTTTAATGGAAAAATCAAAGTCATTTACATCTGATCCATAATAAAGTGCAAGTGAGTGAAATGGGATTAATGTATTGTTATAGTACAGATGACAAATGTATGAATTTCCTTTGTGATACCATCTATTAATTGTGGTAATCTTGATTTTAATTGGGATATATGTATTTGACCGTATAACAATATCTCAAATTGTAGTTGAAGTTAAGGGGCATAACGTATCATTCCATGTTATTTAAAAAAAAAATGAAAGAATCAGAAATTATTTTAAATTACGGCACATAGTCATATTTAGGAATTCAATAATGTGTAATGGAGAAAACAATTTCTTAATGGTAGACCAGATAGGTGGGGCTACTTGGGAACTAAATTCACACTGTCTTCTGTTGAATTATGCAATACTCATGTGGACCATGTTAATAAGTATCGACTGGTTATGGATAATGAATTGTAATTACCTCACCTTAGCTTGCACTGGTCCTGATGAAGGACAGTATTGTCCGAAATGCATTGGCCATAATATGCATCTGCTACTAATTGATGAATAACTAATTATTTTCTAAAACAACAATTAGAGAATAAAGTAATTTGAAGAATTTGGTACTTTGACTACTTTTCACTAATTATTGAGAATACTACAAACCAATATGTGGAGATTGGGAGTACAGCCCACACCACTGACTTTGTAGCCAAATGTCTTTCTTTTGTGCTACTTGGGAACTTGCCACTACTTATATATGTAGATACTATTTATTTTGATAACTAATTGGAGTAGGATGAAAGATTATTAGTATGCAAAAGTCAGAAAACTTAACCCCCTCCATAGTTCTTAGGTAGCTTCAGTTTGCTTGGTACAATTTTAGGAGTTTTGTTATTCCACTAAAATGTCAACAGAAAACTATACATTTTTCAAATATAATAGTTAGTAAAGGAAATCAGAAACATGGATAATAAATATAAAACAATAGGAGCGATTATCATTTTAATTGAATCTAGAGGTCCCACCATGTTAGAAGCAATGGGAACCATTTAGAAGTCAATTATAAAAATAACAGCAGTAGTATTTTAATTGATTGTAGATTCAGTGCCATTAATAGCTTTCTACATGCGTTTATGGATGTAACCTTTTAGATGAACTTAAAACTCATTTATTTTCATATTACATATCTCTTTATTTCTTATTGCTATACATTTTTTGTTTTTAAACATTGTGTGTAAAAAATGAAAAATATTGTTACGTATAATTATAAATTGAAAGGCTGAAATTTCCAGCCAAACAATAAAAATTAAAATAACAAATTAACTTTATCTGATGGATTCTTTACACCACACCATTCCATGTAAATTAAATTGACTAGGATAGCAACATTTTGTTAAAGGTAATACATCAGATTTATGAGGATTTAGTTTGTACCCCGAAACCTCATCAAATTAATTTACTATATAAATTAAGTTAGGACTGGAAGAGATAGGGTTAGAAATATATAACAATATGTTGTCTGCATATGCATATCCTTGTTGAGTCCCTTATAATCAAGGTGGGGTCCTTATCAGGCTTGTGAAATAAAATTAGAAGGATGTCAGTTAACATTCCTATGCTCAAACCGCTTGTTAAGAATGGTGAGTGTAATTAGAGGAGCTTGTGAGAAAGAATGCTACTAAAGATATTAAAAATGCCAGTAGGAAAAACATCCAGCATTGGGACTTTCCCAGTTTTCAAACCACCAATAGCTTTTTTAATAATCTCATGTAGAGTGATTGGATTATCCAGAGAGGATAAATCCACTAACCCAAATTTGAGGTTTTGAGTTTTAAATAGGAAATCTGCCATTTTTCCAGGATTAATGGTTGAATCTTTATTTTAAGGATGGGTGCAAAAGTTGAAAAATGAATTTAGAATATTGTATTTGTCTTTAATATTAGTCCCACCAGTATTAATAATTAATGATATCATTGCTTTGTCTTTTTTTTTAATTATAAGTAGTAAGCAATCATTCTATCTGCTTTATTGGATGCACCATAATATGTGGCTTTAGCATAAAGTATAGTTGCAAGCCTTTTCTGTACCAACCTACTTATATTCCACACATTTAGTTAATTACTCCTTTCTTTGAAGGTCATTAAGATATTAACTTTCCAAAGTTTTAATTGCAACAAGTAAATTAGTTGATTGTTTAAATGTGCCCAAATATTATGTTCTGATGTGTCACCGGGTATGTTAATTCTGTATAAAATTGTAATCTTTCAATAGAGATGGGTTACATCTCCATTTACACATTCTGGAAGAGCCAATGTGGCATTCAAATGAAGTGGAAACAAGGGCATGATCAGATATGGTTATATCTCCTATTTGCAAGGTCATTACAAAGATAATCTAACCTGGAGAATAAAGGATGCGGAAGTGAAAAGAATGTGTACTCATTTAAATTTAGATTATAATGGTGCCAAGTGCCATTAAGGTAAGTCTTGTGTAAGAAATATACAAAACTTTTTTGAGTTTTGGAATTAATACATTTGGTAGTAGATTTTCGATCTAGAACAAAATCATAAATCTGATTGCAGTCACCACACAAAATATTAAAAACTATCAAAGTTATGAGTGATTAGTCTAATCAGGATGTAGAGCTTTGGGACCATACATGTTCAGAACATTTACAAGTATATAATCTATGGTTGCGGCCACCAAGCTTCACCTACTGTCTAAGTCAGATTCTTCTCCAATAAGTTGAACATTTAGTTGTATTTGCTCTTAACATAGCTACCCCTCCAATCTTATGTAAAGTTGAGGAAAGATACAGTTGACATACTTAATGTTTCTTACATTTTTTATTTTTTATTTCAGAGTCAAGATGGGTTTCTTGAATACAAGCAATATCCATTTTGCATTTCAATAAGTGTGTTTAAAGCTGTTACCTTTTAATAGGGTGGTTTACCCCTTTAACTTTTCCAGAGACTACTTTAAATTGCCTCATTAAAAATTGAAGGTAATGTTATCCAACAATGGACAGAATCTGCACAGTACAAATGTAAGTGAAGTTTAAATATTCAAATTAAGAGAATAGTGAATCCAAGAAAAGCAACATAGGGATGTGGGAGAACACATATACACAAATGAACATAGGAACATAGAGAGTATTAAAGGGTTGTAAACTGATACAAAAAAAGTTACTACAGTCTTATCCGATGGCATGGGTATACCAGAGGTTTAGAGGCCATCCTAACTCATTTGACCTCCTATCAAATTATCCTAATATTATTGAAAGAAACATTTCACAGTTAAAAAATGGATAACAGAAGTCCTTCAGGTAAATATTGACATAAAAACATGTCAGCCAGGAACGGGATCAATGCTTACATGCTAATTGAAGGTTGCAATACTTGTATGTTATAACCAGCAAGCTGAAGTTGGTAATAGTGTAAATCATTCCGCTAGATGAGTCAAGGCACCTTCTCCTGATTTAATGGGGACTTGTATCTTAATTTATTTTGCTGGTCAGATGCAGGGGTTGAGGAGCCCGGTCATGCACTACTTTGTGTGAAATTCATTCTCCAACATTTAATTTTTATTACCTTTTATAGTGAGTATGCATTATGTGCATTTCCATCAGAGAGGAATTATTTATTGAGGCTCAAAAATCATTTGCAGAACATTCAATTTTATTAGGGTCAATCTACTGAGCAAATCTAAAAAGTTCATATGGTTCATAAAACACTTTGGTAGGGCCATTTGGGACTGAAATAATCATTTTTACTTGGTCTACAAGGTCATATATTAGTCCTAGTTGCTTGAGTAGAAGTACATGGGCCTGATCATGACTTTGGCGGTAACGCCGGTGGTATTACCGCTGGCGGTATTAGCCCTACCGCCGAACTCCCCGGCGCTAATAGTGCCGGATCACGAGTTCGGCGGTAATGTTAATCCTCATTCCCCATTGAGCCCATTCGGGAATACCCCATTCCCCATTGGGCTCAATGGGGAATTTTCGCACTCTTACCGCCGGCGGATTTCCCGCCGGCGGTAATAGCGCAAATTTTCGGCAGATTTCTCATCAGCTCAGAGCTGGGGCAAAATCCGCCGAAGTCCTGATTTGGCAGACCCTTAAATCCGGCGGTAATAGCGCTACTGCCGGATTTAAGGGTTACTGCCAAAGTCGTGATCAGGCCCGGTCTAAAAGCGTTTTCCTTTTACTCTAAGTTTCTTTGGAAAAGTCAAGGGAGAACAATATTTTGTGACCTGAGAGCAGTAGAGGAGAATGTTTTTTGGCCTAAAGTAGAACTAGATAAACATTTTGATGATCTACAAAGCAGGTAATAAACAGACTTTGGAATCTATAGCTGGCAATGAAGCCTGATTTAACTCTGTGAGTTCTTTGTACTTTTAAAGTAGGATTGAACGTCAAACCCAGAACTTTAGAGATCTAATTTTCAAGAATTTCTAAGGATATCCCTTTTAGTTTTTTGTGGAATGCCATACATGCGTATATTTCTCTTCTATTACAATTCTATAATTCTGTGAGATTAATTTCGAAGCTGTGTTATTGTCATATGCATGTTTTCCAGACCCTCTATTCGATCTTCAACAGTTAATATGCGCTCTACTGTTTCATCTATTGGCAAACATTGTCAAATCAGTTTTAAAAGTGTGAAAATCATTCTGAATCACTATGGTCTGGTTATCTAATGTATTATTGGGTGTGTGAATTATAGTTAGCTCTAGGAGCATTTTCTCCAAATTAAGCTCTGAAGATGACGGTTCATTAGAGCCATGTCTTTAGGAGTATCCTCTTTAGAGTTAGCCATTTTGTATTGCTCTGTAGGAACCAATATAGATATAAGCTCCTTTATTATTTTTACAAAAGAGGTGTCTCAGAGTTGATTTCTATGTTTGACCAACAAGATACATCAGAATAGTAGCAGAAGTATGCATTATCTTCCTTGTTAGGCATATAGGTAAGCGCTGTAACTGGGCGTTCACATCCTTCCCAATGTTGGTCCCCATTCCCTGTCTCCAATTATAGGCCTTGGGGTCTGCTCATCCCAACCTCCATATCCTCCAGCCCATTCCAACCTACCGGCGCCCGCCCCACCCCCTGCCCCCTTCTCCTAACGCAGAACCTCCATAACTACTGACTTTTTCCCTTCAAACAGCTCTATCTGTTCCGCAGCTTGCACTTTCCCCGGCACTCTGTAGGCCCTTATTCCCACCTCCCCTTGGGCGCTGCAACATTCATCCTTCCTCATCTAAAATCTTTCCAACAGAATCTCAGCATGTCGACAGGCTCTGCTCTCCCCACTCTGTTCAAACCTGATGCGATCATACTATTTTATTTTTTAAACTTTACATTTTTATTGGCATTTATGCAACACAATAACAGTAACCTCCGGACCAGGTCTGTTACACTTCATACCTTTCCAACTCACAGTCCGGCGTGTCGCCCCTACCCTCCGGCCCCCTCCCTAACTCAACCCCCCTCAACTGGGGTTTCCTAGAAATTGAACATTAGGCACTTGACAGGTATTGCACTATGGAAGTAAGATTTTCCAAGAGAATTACTTTGCTGGTGCTCGAGAACTTGCTTGGTAGTAACTTTCATGTTGTCTCATAATTTGTCGGCTTTGTGCTGGATAGTGCTCCTCCCCTCCTTACATCACCCCACCTGAATCAGCGTCCACTTCCCACTCAAATGTACCCCCTTCCCTTTTACAAGACCCACCAATCAACAGTGGCTCACTGTACCTCCATTCTCCATGCTTGTCGTACCCCACCCCAGTTTGAACGAAAGGTGCCAGATTTGTCATTGACCATAGCAGTCAATTTGTCCATGAGGAACATGTTCTTCAGCTTACTTTGCCAGTCTTTTTTTCGTAGGGGCCATCAGGCTCTTTCACTTCTGCGCCAGTGCTACCCTCCCCACTCGCAGCATCGTTTCCCACATCCTGGGGTATCTGTATATGTCAGCGTCCCTCAGGAGCAGGCCTAATAATAACATCAGTGGTTCTTGAGGAATTGAGTCCCTGGTGACCTCCCTGATACAACCCCTCACATCCTCCCAGTATTTTTAAATCAGCGGACAGTGCCACCACATGTGTGCCATCCTTCCCACCTGGCCACAACCCCTTGGACATTTCGGTGAAACTCCCGGGAACATCCTTGATAGCTTTTGTGGGTCCCTGTGCCATCCCCGAAGGATTTTTAAATTGTGTTCCATATCTGCTGTAAACAGGTTCCCATGGAAGGCTATTCTGAAAGCCTTGTTCCAGACCCCATCTGAAAGGGCCTCCCCCAGCAGGTCATTCCAGAAACTGCGAAACCCTCTTCTTTCTGTGAGATTGTTGGTATTCAATATCTTGTACATTTTAGACACCATCCCGTTCCTTGAAGCAGCTGAATCTAACATTTTCTCAAAGGGGGTCAGCGGTCTTTGGTCTGATCCCAAATTTGTTCACATACGATACCCTTCAGCCTGAGATATTCAAAAATAGAGATCCTCCCTTGGCCCAGCACCTCTCCCATTTCTTCATATGCTAGAAAATCTCCTTCCCTGAAAAATTGGCCCCCCCTTTCCATCCCACTGTCCGACCAGGCATGCACGCACTTGATCCCCCTGCTACCCATCCTGAATATGGGGCCCCACAGCGAGGTCAGCAGGGAGGGCCATGTTGTCAGGTGGCTGGTATGAGACACCTCCCTACAGATGGACAAGAGTATCCCTAATGTTGGGTGTTTTTTCAACCTCTTCAGAATGGCCCTCCGAGGAGCCCAAAGGAGGTCTCTCACCTTGAGCGCGTGAACATCCATGTCCTCCAGATAGGTCCTATAAGTGCCCTTACCCTCCTTCATGGGTTCTCGGAGTAAGCTAAGCTGAGCTGCGATAAAGTAAAGGTGGTAATTGGGCAGACCGAAGCCCCCTTCCTCTCTAGGTAGGGTGAGAGTAGTCCTCTTAATCCTCAGGTTCTTGCCCTGCCAGATAAATGCCTACACTGATTTCTGAAGATCCCCGAAGGTCTGGTCCAGGACCCTCATGGGAAGGGCCATGAAGAGATGGACTAGTCTTGGCAAAACGTTCATTCTCACCGCCATCATACGTCCATACCATGACAGAATCATATTGTCCCACCACTTCATATCCGTCTTAATTTCGGCCATTATAGGGTCGTAGTTGGCGGGGGCCAAACTCGTGAGGTCCCTGGTAAGGAGGATACCCAGGTACCGGATAGAGTCTTTGCACAACGCTAATTCGTATGAACTCTTTTAGAGGGTCTAGGAGTGGGTCCTGTGCCAGGAAAGAGAGCTGCACAGATTTTGATTTGTTGATTTTCAGACCTGAAAATTGCCCATAGGTATCTATCATGCACAGAATGGGAGGGGGAGAAGCGACTGGCGAGTTCCACTATGTATGCCAAGATATCGGCCCTCATTCCGAGTAGGGCTTTAAGGGATATCGGGCACCGGTAAGGAGACCGGTGCCGGTAATCCCTTACCGCCCTACTACAAGGTCCCTTAGCAGGGCTCTTCCTTAACGCCTGGTCTGACCTGGTGTTATGGACGGGACACGTTAAGAGACCTGGGCGCAAATAATGGGCTTGACATACGCCAGCCCGTTATTTGCGCCCTCCCCATTCCCATTGAGCTCTATGTCGGCTCAAATGGGAATGGGGAATGGTTTGGTGAATGGGGACTTACCAGTCCCGCCAAGGTCTGACTAGACCGGTAAGTCCCCATTGCACCAAACTGGACACGGTACGGTTATTGGTGGCAGTCATGGCGCAAATAGCGCCATGACTACCACCAAACTCAGAATGAGGGCCATCATCTGCAAACAGTGAAAGCTTAAATTCCACCTCACCCCATATGATTCCCTTGATGCCCGGATGGGTTCTCACTGCTATGACAAGTGGTTCCATTGTGAGGGCATTTAGAGAGAGGCACCCCTGTCTCGTGCCCCGCGAGACAGGGAACAAGGCTGAAAGCTCTCAGTTCACCTGTAGTCTTGCTGTAGGGGCCCTGTAAAGCAGGAATATCCATTTTCTAATTTGTTCCCCAAACTCCCTCTTCTGGAGGAGTAGTGTCATGTACCTCCATTGGACTCTGTCGAAACCTTTTTCCAAAACTATTAAAAGCAAGCTCACCTCAAGCTTCACTCGTTGCGCATAATGGGTCAGACCTATTGTTTTCCGGATGTTATCCGAGCCATGGCATCCCCCTATGAACCCCATTTGATCCCCATGGACCAGCGATGGCATAACCCCCTCCAACCTCTTGCCAATCACCTTTGCCAAGATCTTGACATCTATATTAAGTAGTGATATCGGTCTATAGGAGGAGCATTTTGTCAGGTCTTTCCCCTGCTTGGGTAAAACTACTATGATGGCTCCCATCATCGTTTGGGGAAGGATATCCCCCAACAGGACCATGTTAAATGCCTTTGCCAGATGGGGAGCTAGAGTGGAACGAAAAGTCTTGTAAAATTTCACCGAGAACCCATCCTCGCCTGGCGAGGTGTCCCCCTTCATTCCTCTAATTATCTCCTCCTCCGATATTGGGGCCTCCAAGTCCTCCGCCCCCTCCCTCGCCAGCGCCGGTACTGGAATGGGTTTTAGGAAATCTTCAATTTGGCAGTCTGCCCCCCGAACTCTGATTCACATGGCTTTTCATAGTATCGGCGGAAGACTCCCCCAATGCTTGCGGTGTCATATCCTAATGTCCCCGTCTAATTTTTCACAGCTTTCAGCATCCTGTTTTCTGGATCTCCCGCAGTTTCCACACTAATATTTTATATTCCCTGTCCCCTTTTTCATAGTATTTTTGTTATAGCAATTGGAGAATCTTTTCCATTTGATTTAGCAGGAGTTCCTTCGGCTGGAGCCTAGATTCCTCCAGTGCTTCCATCCGGTCCGAGTTAATGGGCCTGCCCGGGGATCCTCCCAGCTGGAGTTTTGCTATTTTTTGTCAGAGGATTTTCTCTTGGGCTTCAATCTCTCTTTTTCATTGTGCTCCTATTTTAATTAGGACTCCCCGTATGGTTGCCTTAAATGCATCCCAAAGAGTGTGTGGGCGAACCTCCCCATTGTCGTTTAGTGCGAAATATTCCACAATGTTATCTAGCACTGTTTTTGCAATCACCTCATCTTTTAGCAAGGTGTCATTACACTTCCAATGGCCTCTCCGTGCACGCCCCACCCTCCCAGCACAGTGACCGAACCAGGTCGTGGTCAGACCAGGGTACCGGGTCCACCCTGTGGTCAGTAACATACTGGACCAGGGATTTGTCAATGAGGATATAATCAATCCTTGAAAGGGATTTGTGTACCCTCAAATAATATGTGTATGGTTATTTGCTTTTTAGCTAGGAAGAGAGTCTTCCAGGCTTAGTTCCTAATTGACCCTGCAAAAACTTTGGGAAGGGAGGTCATCTACCGCCTGGTCAGACCGAGTAGCCAGTCTATTTCTATCGTTTGCGGGATTCAGGACCATATTGAAATCTCCCCCACTATCAATGTGCCGTGCACAAAAAGTTGGAGTTTGTCTCTAACCACCCCCAGAAGAGAGTCTGACCCTCATTCGGCCCATATATCACTGCTAAGGTCAGAGGGGAACCTTGGAGTGAGCCCTTGACCCAGATGTAGCGACCCTCTGGGTCCTTCAGTGTTGCCTCCGTGTCAAAACCCATGCCCCTCGCCAAGAGGATTGCCACTCCCCTCTTTTTGGTTCTATGTGATGTGCACAAGACCTCCCCTATCGCTCCCCCTTGCATATTGGGTTCCTTCCCCCTTGCCTAGTGTGTCTCCTGCAGGAAGAGCAGATCAAATTTCGCTCTTCCAAATTCCCTACTCAGTAGTGATCTCTTAGTGGGAGTGTTTAATCCCCTGACGTTCAGGGAGCCCACCACCAGCATGGGTAGACAATCCGCCATTTTCGTATTCTACATTTCCGTTATCTATTGTCCTCTGAGCACCGCTTTGCTTCATGTCCCATAGCCATAGCTTCACCTTATCAAACCACTGGTTGCTTGTTACCGTCAACAAACCTTCACCCCCTCGCCCCCCTTTCCCCTCTTCCCTCTGGGTGGAGCTTAAACTTCTCCCCAACTGCCCCCCCTCTTACTAGCACCTCTAACCCACGAAACTCCCTCCGACCCTCCTACCCCCTTACCCGGCATCCAGCCAGTATGTTCGACCATTGCTGGTACTTGGCCAGACCACCAATGTGCCCACCTGCTTTGGGCTGCTATTGTGTGTACTCTTTCCATTGAGCCCCCCCCCCCGATGGGCTGTCCCACCTGAACACCCCTCATATTTGCTGTTCTATGGGATCAATGTTGTGTGTATTTTTGCCCCCAGCGCGGTCCTCATTTCCGGCTTGGCCGTGGTGGCTTTCATCCTTCAGGACTCCCCGGTCCTCTGTTTTTTGTCCGTGAGAGTATGTTCAGCTTCCTAACTTTTCTGGACCCTGGGATCTTCCATCTGTCTCTCGGTCTCCCTGTTCAACTCGTTCCTGCTATCGCACACACCACGGGTCTCCTCTGGGATTCCGGGTCCTCCACATAATCCTGGATTGCTCCTCTAATGTCTTCTTCTGTGACCAGAGTCATTTTCTGTCCCATATATTCAAATGTCAGGGAGAATCGGTAGCCCCAAATGTATCTCACACCCTTTTCCCTCAAACATTGGGTTAGGGGGTGACACAGTCTCCGCTTTGGCCATAGTGTATGCAGAGAGATCCTGAAAGATTGTTACCTTTGCACTGTTGTATGTAATGTCTCAGGCTTTCCTGGCCTCCTCTAGCACCTTTGTTTTTTTCGTATAATAGTGGAAGCGGACCAAGATGGAACGGGGGCCTCTTGCCCTGCCCCCTGCTCAGTGCGCCCTGTCTATTGTGGGTTCTGTGGTTGCTTTGTTCCCGAAGCCGAGGCAGATCACTATTCTAACCAATCGACGTAAGTTTCTTTCTGGCTCCCCCTCCGCCTCCGGAAACCCAGGGCCATCACCCTGTCCTCTGTTTGGCTTTGCTGGTATTATCCCTTGGCGGCCACATGCCCCGGAATCGGGTCTGGGGGCCACCACCGAGTTATGTCCCAGATATGGAGGTCTTATGCCTCTGCCGGTGTCTCTCGGGTTCACAGTGCGCTCGTCAGGGGGCTTTTTATTCTGTGTCCGGGACTTTTTGTCATGGGTGCCCTGTCGGTGTTAGTTCCTTGTGGTCAGTGATAACTGTAGGGTGAGTATGGACTGCCGGGGCCGTTCCATCTCCTCTCCGATTCTTGTTCCTGGTTCTCAGAGTGTCAGCGTGGCTCACCGCTGCTTGCTAACGGGGTGTCTTCCTCCAGGCCTCCTTGATCCCCCTTACATATGGCCCGTGCTGTGAAGGTACCTTCAGAGGCAGCTGCAAGATGTTATGGGCCCCTTTAGTCTGCTCTGGGTGGGCCCTCACCACAGACCTCTGACAGGGGCCCGCCCCCCTCCAGTCCAGGATTTCAGGTGCCCCTCATTGACTCTGAGTCTCCCCGGGTCCAGGGAGAGTCCCAGAGCCCCCCTCCACTGTGGCCTCCCACAGCCGCTGCTTGCGTATCAGAGGTGTCCCTTTTCTGCCCTCCTCCGTGGCTTCATTACACTTCTTGTGGGGCCTGTTGAGGTTTGCTTATTGTGCCGCCTGCAGCCCTTTCCGGATCCCCAAGATGGCTGTCCCGTGCTCCCTGGCTACAGGGGTTTAGGGCGCCCCTCCAGACGCCCACCCAGGCCGATGCTCCGCAAATCCTGACCAGGCCAGAGGCCAATGATGTTCCTGCTTGAACAGTGTCCTCAATGGCTTCTCCCCTATGGCCTTCTCTCGGGGGGTGTGTGTCAGTGTCTCACCGTATGAATCCTCCTCTACGGGTGCCCAGTCTTCCGGTGGGGTCCTCATGTTGGTTTTCTTGCTGTTTTTATGTGGATCACTCCCCCTCCCCTGACCTTGTCTGGTGGGGGGGAAGGTCCCACATCGCTCCGATGAGCTCCGGGCTCCCGCCGGTCCGGGCCTAGTTGTCTGGTAGCCCTTTGCCTGTGTTCCTTTATCCTGTGTGCGGCTCCAGGTCCCCGTTGCTGGGTCGTCTGCTCTCTGAATCATCCAGCCCCGGAGGGGTTTATGCCCTCCTACTACGTGCGGATTCCCTCAGGGGTCCTCTCTCCACCCACACTGGTGTCGTCCACAGCGCCTCCCGTGGGAGCGTGGGCATCGCAGGTCCGCTGCTTTGGTTCGCCGGCAAGGCGAGGGTTCTCGTGCTACTCCTCTCCTTTCCTCGTCCTGCCTTCACAGCGCCACGGTGTCTTGCAGCCTCCCGCCTCTTCACTCTCGAAAGTGTCATAGGCCCGTTCTCAGGGCTGCAGGGGTCTTTGATCCTCTGGGTTTTCCTCCCGTGAACCGGTGGGGATCCTGCTACAGCTTCTGCTATACTCTCGGGGGGGTTTCAGGGGATTCAAGTGTCACGACCCTCGCCCAAAACCCCCTCTGGCAAACCCATTGGCCAGGTGGAGTCAGGACTCGGGCCTCTAGAGCCTGGCATCCTCTTCAAAAGCCCTCATGGGGCCAGTCCTGGCGCCTGTGGCGCCAGGCTCATACACCATGAATAACAATGTGCTTGGGAACTACTTTATTGTATTGTCAGCCAACATGGAGGCATCCACATAGCTTGGTTCCTAAGAACCATGCTATGCGGTCTAGTGTTTTGGGTGTGGCAGGCCTGGAACTACTTTCCCTGTTACTACTTTACGTGGGCTATATAAACCACACCCTGACTGCAGAACATGCTTTGTGTTACTTTGCAGCTTGCAACGTGACGCTCACCGTGTCCAGCTATTCCCTCGAACCTCGGAGAAGCAGAACCTGCAAGGAGACAAAAGGAACATCATTAGCAGCAGCATCTTACCTGCAGTCTTCATCTTTAAACACTTGCAGCTACTGAGAACAGCTTCCTCGAATCTGCATGCCTCCTGGACAGAACGACCTGAAAGAGGAAGATAGAGGCAACATTAAAATAAGCTGTAGAGACATTTACAAATTACGAACTGCTCAAAAGGCTTACCTGGCTGGTCGCCTTTCGGCTGGCACCACTCCGGACATTCCACTTGCGCTGAAGAACACTGCGACCTTCAAGGAAGGAAAACACAGGTTAGCAAAGGCAAGACTTTGCAGTGCTGCATATAGCGCTTATTTACTGCATCATAGCGCTCTTAATGTGCCATTCATTTACCAGCAGGGCTCAATCAAGCCAGTTCGCTGCGCTGAAGCTCTGCATACCTAAGGGAGAAAAAAGAGACATTTTAAACAAAGAAAGGCATGTAGGATAGCAACAAAACTAAAGAACAGCAATAAGACCTACCAGAACAATATCAAACGGGCCAGCGTCAGTGAAGTAACTGGACCGAACTCGCCCATGAAAGACAACACGCCCCTGCAAAGAAGGCAGGACGGAGAGCACGCCTAATTCTACCACAAGGCAGAACCTTTCCCGCAGACCACATCAGGGCAAAGCTGAGAAGCATACCAGCGAGTAACCCAGCTGGGAGGCATCCCTGTGGATACCAGGTGAGCGTAACATCAAGTCCCTTTTCACCCAGCACGGCGGGAGCTCAGCGCTCAGGCAGCCGTGTGCTGCGCACCCCCGGGTGGCCTCCCCGATCATACTATTTTTTGGTCCTATCTGCACTGCTACCTCACCTTTTCTCACAGAATAAGCAGGGAGCTGGCCAATCCTGCGGCAGTCTCTACCTCTCCGTTTCCCTCCAAGGCCCTTTGCATGGCTCTGGCATCTCATTTCACCACTAAAAGTAAGGACATCCTGTCCACTCTCTCCTCATCCTCTACCTCCCTTCCTCTCCCTCTGCCACTCCGAGCCCCTCTCCACCCATATCTCCTCTGCCTTTCTCCTCCTTCTCCCTGTTCACTCCCGACAATGTTTCTAAACAAGTCTGATCTATGAAAGTCCCGTCAAAACAGGTAGTCCCCTGCTCCTCCAGAACCATTAAGGACCACATTGACACCCTTGCTCCAGCCTTAGCCGATTTCTGCAATCACTCTTTTGCCACTGGAACCTCACCCTTCCCCATTAAGCACTCTCTTGCACACCCCCTCCTTAAGAAGCCCTCTGCTGATCGGTCCTCTCTGGCAAACTACCCCCCAATCTCCATCACTCCTGTCCTGGGCAAACTCCTGGAAAGGCTGGCCATCTTCCAGCTTAATATCCATACTGAATCTGTTGGTTGTCTCCATGATCACCAGTCTGGCTTCAGAGTAGCCAGAAGCACGGAAACTGCTCTCCTGAGCACCCTTGAAGACTTGCTCTCTAATCTAGACTCTAACCTTCCTTCTGTCCTCATTCTCCTTGATCTATCCTCTGCTTTCGACACAGTCAACCATGCCATCCTGCTCAATTGTCTCCATGTCAACTTGGGTATCTCTGGCCAGGCCCTAGCCTGGTGGACTCCCTTTCTCTCAGATTGACACCCCCAAGTCCAACTTGGGTCTTTCCTCTCTTCTATCTCTCTCTACATGTGGTGTTCCCCAGGGGTCTAACCTCTTTCCCTGGCTCTTTATCCACTACCTGGCACCTCTGGCCCACCGCATCTCTACCTTCTGTTCTAACTTTCAGTGTTATGCGGATGACACTCAGCTCTCCTTCAGTCTCCCCTCAGCCTCTTCTGCTCTTTCTCTCATACCTGACTGTCTGTCCCCAATTCAGGAATGGTGTGCCTCCAACAATCTCTGCCTTTATGCCAGTAAGACTGAGATCCTTCTCATTTGGACACCTGTTCCCGCCTTCCCTCACTCACTCTGTCTGCCCACCCTGGGCCCTCTACCTGCAACTTCCTGTGGGGACAACTTCTCTCCTCACATCTCTGACATATCTAAGAAGTCACACTATCAGCTGCACCTCCTCAGAGGTATTCTTCTTTTTCTCACTTTCCTCCCGAAGCTCCCTCTCTCCAGAGCCCTGGTCCTCTCTAGGCTGGACTATTGCAACAGCCTCTTTCTAAATCAGCCTGCCTGCCCTTTACAACTAATCCAGAACAACACTGCAATACTTGTCCTTGGCCTTAAACCCATGGATTGCATCTCTACAGCCCTGAAATCTCTCCACTGGCTCCCTGTGGTTGCGGGGATTGAATTCAAGATCCTCTACATCATCCATGAGGCCTTCTGGTCCCGGGGACCACACTACATCCAACTTCCTCTTTCTACGCATCTTCCTTCTCGAGCCCTCTGTTCCTCCACGACAACCTTCTGAGGGTCAGACGCTTCTCCAGGCAGAGAGTGGGGGGTAGATCTCTGTCCTTGGCTGGGGACTCTCTCTGGAACATCCTCTCTGCCTCGCTCAAACTTGAGCAGGACCACCTAAGGTTCTGGAAGCAACTCAAGACCTTCCTTTTCGCTTACGCTGTCTCTCTCCCTCTCCCTGCTGATGCCCCTGTCTGCTGCGCCAACTGGTTACCTGGCCAAGGCTCCTGCACAAACAGTTGCCCTTGCACTGCTTCCACGCCGCCAACGTCTTAGGGACTGTATCTGCAACCCTACAGTCCCCTGACACCCTGCACTTTTGAGCCACCTCGCTGGCAGCACTTACTCATTCTTTTGCACTCTCCACTCCCTTGCCCCCTGGGCAATTCTCTCCCTTCCACCCCCACGCACATGCGCGATTTTAATGACACAAGGCCTAGTAAGATCGTTGTTTTGTCCTCCTTCTGTCTTCCCTTTTAAATTACTTATCATATCATATCATACATGATATTCTTTTTACCCCATGCGTTCATTGTGTGTCTGCCTTCACTCGAATCTACATGTGATTTAAAAAGCTGTCAGCCCTTTTTTGAAATGTTTGCATTTTGATGCTTTCATTGTCATTGTCATTTGAATCTAGATGGGATTTAAAAAGCTGTCAGCCTTTTTAAAAAGTTGCTAGCCCTGTTGAAATGTACTTTTGGCTGCTTGCCTTGTCATTCGTATCTAGCTGTGATTTAAAAAGCTGTCAGCCTTTTTTGAAATGTTTGTATTTGGCGGCTTTCTTTGTCATTCATATCTAGATGGGATTTAAAAAAAAAGCTTGTTAGGCCTGTGAAAGATTGGCATTTGGCTGCTTTCCTTGTCATTTGAATCTAGATGTGCTTTAAAGAGCTGCTAGCCCTGTTGAGATGCTCACTTTGATACATTAACACTGTTGCTCTAACTCCTTGGGCTATGCTAAACTATGCTTAACTGTAAGGCTTTTCCACCCAAAGCAGTGGGAGTTCTACTTGTGAACTTGTGCTAGCTTGCGCTGTGAACTCACAGATCCACCGATTTACCTGTGCCTTCCTACTGCTAGGCCACCTGGTGAGTTCTTTGCGCACTGTGCAGGTTTCTGTCCTCCTTTGTCTCCTGACTATCCCTCTGTCGCCTACCCCTATGGTGCTCTCCATCTCCCCTATCTACTTTACCTGCTACTCTATTACTGATTCTTCTCTTTCGAAGCCTGGAAGGAAAATGTTTAAGAAGGGCCTCCTGGTCTCTAACCCAGGTCTGCCCATTGCTGACACCTATGTCGATGCTTTCTCCAGGCAGACTATCACTGGCATTTTCTTTGTCATTCCCTCTCCTGACCTACGGACTCCCCATATGGATTCAGTCCTCTCCCCCTTCTCCTACTCACCCATTAATGGTGGAACTAGATGGGAAGTGCTATTGGCACACTTATCATCCAGGTGCATCATAAATGTCAACCTGAATGGCACTGTCATATCCCAGGGTGCTGAGCCCAACCTCCTCATTCTCGACAGGCATCATCTGTCTCTCACTAACTTCCTGCCTTTTCCTGCTACTCTTACCTCTGTTACCCCTCTTCCTCCTCGACCCCTCCGACAGCGGTACCTCGTCTCTGTACTCCTCCTTGGAAAGCCTTCAGAGGTGGCAACCAGCTTCACGTAGCTACCCTCAGTTCTCTCTAGCTGTCAAACACTCCTCTGATAACTGTCACCTCATTGAAGACCTTGACCTTGATGTCCTCGCCCTCACTCAGATGTGGTTCAATGCCAGCTCTGTCACTGTTTTTGACACTCTGATTCCTGAAGGCTATAAGATCCTCTCCAAGTGCAGACCAAAGTGGCCTGGAGGCGGAGTGGCCCTTCTCTTCCCTGAATGGGTCTCTGCCTAAATCATACCTACTCAGTCCGACTGTTCTTTTGAATGTATTGTTTGCAAGCTTTGTATCTCTCCTATCCTCTCCAGCACTTTCGGTACCATCTACAGGCCCCCTGGGCCGGTCTCCCTCTTCCTATCAGAGTGGGCCAGCCTCAGCTTTTCTCTCCTTACTTCTAGCTCTAAGCTTCCCCTCCTCTGAGACTTCAATATTCATATTGACTCCCCTAATGTGGCCACCTTACACTTCCACAACTTCTGTTACTCTTTCTCCCTCACCATTCTTCCCTCTGGTCAGACCCACTCAGCTGGGAACATCTTGGGTGCACTAATCTCAGCTGACATCTCTCTCTCTCTCTAACCCTCTCACTGCACCTCTCTCTTGGTCTGAACATTCTCTCCTCTCCTCTCATCTGGAGCTCCAGGGCTCCCTGGCTAATCCTCTGCCTCTGCTGTCAGTCTCCTTCTCTGTCATTTGACTGTGATGAAGCGAGTGTCAGTAGCTACCTTTGCCACCTCTTTCATCCCCCTTCCATGTTATTGAATCTCACTCTGACACAGCTCTTTCTAAGCTTCACCTCTCCATCTTCAACACCACTGACATCATTGCCCCTGCCATGAGAATCTGCATGAAGCCTGCCTAAAAGTGCAACAGTTGGTATGATTCCGAACTCACCTTGCTGAAAAGCAATACTCCCTTCCGGGCCACCAAATGCATCGCTGCCTTGTCCCTTCTATTGGTGCCATACAAATGTCCAATAAATAAATAAATAAATAGATAGATAGATAGATAGATAGATAGATAGATAGATAGATAGATAGATAGAGAGAGAGAGAGAGAGAGAGAGAGATAGTACTGTCTGCCATGATAACCGCCATGGGGTATATTTTATCAAGAGTTCCAGCAGTTGCTGAAATCTTTAAGATTTTTTTCCTTAAAGTTCCGCGTTGATATTGAGAGGTGTTAAAGCTTACCCATGGATACCTGATTAAACATATACATATCTATACCAAGACGGGTATAAATAAAATATTTGCTTTGATACCTTAGTGTATGAATCATTCCATTTGTTAAAGCATCCATGAAGGAGGAGAGAAGCGGGACTGCAGGTGGGGCACCACAGCCGCAGCAATGAACGTAGTACCACTTTCGCCTCCTTCCTCCTCAGTAATGTGAAAGAGTCTGAAAGCTTGCGCCTCTTAAGTTAAACCTGCCATGTACCTTTGCCTCGGAGAACTACATGGCAATGGAGCATCTCCAACAGCAAAACAGCAGTGGTGAGAGCATTGATCTGAGCCAGCCTGGCATGATATCGAATTACCCAAGGAACGCAATCAGTTCCATGCCCAGTTCCACGTTCGACTGTGCCACTCCTGCTCCCATGGGCGTAGGACATAGGGGGGACAGGGGGGACAAATCCCCCCACAATTTTAAGTGGGGGGGATGTAATATCATGTATCCCCCCCCCCCCAGAATATGTGTTTGGTGTGTTGTGCAGGGATCTGTTTTTGAAGTGGGGGGAGGGGCTGCTTACTATGCAAGCGGCCCTCTCCCCCCTACCCCCCAAAGCATGGGGGCAATATCCTGGGGGCAGATGGGTGATCATCTGCCCCCAGGGAAGGAGGGCTAACAAAATATATATATTTTTTTTAAACGTAGTTTTGGGTGGGGTGGGTGCGGGTGGGACCACTAGCCCCCAGGGATTTTTGCAAGGGGGGTGGCCCTCTCTCCCTCCACCTAAGTGGATGGAGGGCACTTTATGTAGCCCTCCCTGGGGCAGATTCCTGCCCCTAGGAAGCGGTACATAAGATACCCCCATCCGTTTGGGGTGAGGGGAGAGGCCACTGCAAATATTGCCAGAGCCACCCCACCCCCCAAGCTTGGGGCAGTACATTTTGCCACCGCCCCTGGGGCAGATGGTCACACACATGTGCCCATCTGCCCCTAGGGAAGGGCAAAATAAAAATATATATATTATAACTTGTTTTGGGTGGGGGGCCCGCTAGAACACCAGGATTTTTGGTGTTTGAAAGGGGGATAGCCCTCTCCTCCCACCCTAAGTGGATGGGGGCACCTTACGTAGCCTTCCCTGGGGGCAGATATCTGCCCCTAGGAAGGGGTACATGAGATGCCCCCATCCATTTGGGGGGAGGGGAGAGGCCACTGCAAATATTGGCAGAGCCACCCCCGAAGCCTGGGGCAGTACATTTTGCCCCCCCGCGGGGGCAGATGCCCACACACATGTGCCCATCTGCCCCTAGGAAAGGGGCAAAACAAAAATAAAAAAATATATAACTTGTTTTGGGTGAGTGTGGGGGGCCACTGAACCGCCATGGATGTTTTTAGTGGAAAGGGGGTAACCCTTCCCTCCACCCCAAATGGATGTGGGCATCTCATGTAGCACTCCCTGGGGGCAGATTGCTAGCAAAATCTGCCCTAGGAAAGAGGCAAAACAAAACCAAAAAAAATAATAATAACTTGTTTTGGGTGGGTGTTGGGGTCACTAAACCACTATGGATGTTTTTAGTGGAAAGGGGGGTGCCCAAGGGTGTCTTCTTTTCGGAAATGCATGGGGTTCCCTGTTTCCTTTGGTGGCTTCGACACCCTAGACCCAAATCTGTAGTTTGTCCAGATGAGCAAAATCTTCTTTGCCGAAAGGCTTGGGGTTATCAGTTGGTTAGCCTTTTCCCTTTGCGCCAAGGTAGGTGCATCCACACATGAGAGATACTGTTTTTGTCGGGACACCTGTGGGAACCTGGGAAGGTAGGACATTTGTTGTTGGTGGCGTGTTTCGGAGGGTGCACAGAGGGAAATGTCTCTGAAATTTGGTGGAAAAAACCACAATTCTCAGACATTTCACTCTGGCCACCCACTGAAACACACCGCCAACAACACATGTCCTACCATCCTGCGTTCCGACAGGTGTCCTGACGAAAACAGTACCTCACATGTGTGGGTGCACCTACCTGGGCGAAAATGGAAAAGGCTAACCCACTGGTAACAACAAGTCTTTCGGCAGAGCAGATTTTGCTCATGTGGACAACATACAGATTTGGGCCTAGAGTGTGGAAGCCACCAAGGAAAACAGGGAACCCCATGCATTTCCAAAAAGAGGACACCCGTGGAAATCCACAGATGTCTGACCTGCGTGAATCGCCCCAGAATGTATTACCCACAATCCCCGGCAAAGTCTGAAATATGGTGAAAAAACTACAATTTTCAGACATTTCCCTCTTGCCTCCCACCGAAACATGCCGCCAACACCACATGTCCTTCCTGCATTCCCACAGGTGTCCCGACATAAACGGTACCTCACATGTGTGGGTGCACCTACATGGGCGCAAAGGGAAAAGGCTAAACCACTGTAACTCCCAAAGGGTTTGGGGAGACAACCTACAGATTTGGGCCTGGGGTATCAAAGCCACGAAGGAAAACAGGGTACCCCATGCATTTCTGAAAAGAAGACACCCGTGGGAATCCACAGAGGTCTAACTTGCGCGAATCACCCCAGAATGTATTACCCACAATCCCAGACAAAGTGAAAATTGTGTTTTTTCCACCAAATTTCAGACTTTGTCAGGGATTGTGGGTCATCAATTATGGGGCGATTCGTACAAGTCAGACCTCTGTGGATTCCCACGGGTGTCTTCTTTTCGGAAATGTATGGGGTTCCCTGGTTTCCTTTGTGGCTTCGACACCCTAGGCCCAAATCTGTAGTTTGTCCAGATGAGCAAAATCTTCTTTGCCGAAAGGCTTGGGGTTATCAGTGGGTTAGCCTTTTCCCTTTGTGCCAAGGTAGGTGCATCCACACATGAGAGATACTGTTTTTGTCGGGACACCTGTGGGAACCTGGGAAGGTAGGGCATTTGTTGTTGGTGGCGTGTTTCGGAGGGTGCACAGAGGGAAATGTCTCTGAAATTTGGTGGAAAAAACCACAATTCTCAGACATTTCACTCTGGCCACCCACTGAAACACACCGCCAACAACACACGTCCTACCATCCTACGTTCCGACAGGTGTCCCGACGAAAACAGTACCTCACATGTGTGGGTGCACCTACCTGAGCGAAAATGGAAAAGGCTAACCCACTGGTAACAACAAGTCTTTCGGCAGAGCAGATTTTTCTCATGTGGACAACATACAGATTTGGGCCTAGAGTGTGGAAGCCACCAAGGAAAACAGGGAACCCCATTCATTTCCAAAAAGAGGACACCCGTGGAAATCCACAGATGTCTGACCTGCGTGAATCGCCCCAGAATGTATTACCCACAATCCCTGGCAAAGTCTGAAATTTGGTGAAAAAACTATAATTTTCAGACATTTCCCTCTTGCCTCCCACCGAAACACGCCGCCAACACCACATGTCCTTCCTGCATTCCCACAGGTGTCCCGACATAAATGGTGCCTCACATGTGTGGGTGCACCTACATGGGCGCAAAGGGAAAAGGCGAAACCACTGGTAACCCCCAAAGGGTTTGGGGAGACAACCTACAGATTTGGGCCTGGGGTATCGAAGCCACGAAGGAAAACAGAGTACCCCATGCATTTCTGAAAAGAAGACACCCGTGGGAATCCACAGAGGTCTAACTTGCGCGAATAACCCCAGAATGTATTACCCAAAATCCCAGACAAAGTGAAAATTGTGTTTTTTCCACCAAATTTCAGACTTTGTCAGGTATTGTGGGTCATAAATTATGGTGCGATTCGTACAAGTCAGACCTCTGTGGATTCCCACGGGCGTCTTCTTTTCGGAAATGTATGAGGTTCCCTGGTTTCCTTTGTGGCTTCGACACCCTTGGCCCAAAACTGTAGGTTGTCCACATGAGCAAAATTCCTGAAAATCTGCTGTGCAAAAAGACTTGTGGTTACCAGTGTTATGGGCTTTTTCCTTTGCACCCAGGTAGGTGCACCCACACGTGAGGTACCGTTTTCGTCGGGAAACCTATGGGAACACGGGAAGGTATGCTCAGTGTTTCGGTGGGTGACCAGAGTGAAATGTGCGGAAAGTGTGTTTTTTTTTTCTGTCATTTTCCCGATTTCCCCCCAAACTATGGAATCTTTCCCTACATGGTTGTTGCCTGACCTTCGCAAATCACCCCTTCCTAAACTTGGAATATTGTCTACTTTTCAGAAATGTATGTATCAAAATATGTTATTTTGGTTTCCATCTGTTCTTGAAAGCCTGGAAAATGGCGAATCCAGCACAGCAAACCATTTGTTCCTAGCTCTTACAAGGAAAACACTACAGGCTTCTTTGTACAACATTTTATTGGCATTTTCTGAAGAAAAAAAACAAATGTTCTCCATTTTGGTTATTTTCTCTCACCCCCCTACAGCAAACTAGGATTCATGGGTGAGGTTATGGCTGCCTACATGTGGGGAAAAAAGGGGCCAACTTTGGCCGAGATATCTCATGTAACAAAGAAGTTACAAGGGATTGAATGGCAACATACCGAAATCACCAAAAAAGGCCTTGGCACTGGGGGGAATACCCATTGCAGTTAAGGGGTTAAGACTGTAAAGCCCCAGAGTTGATATCATTTGTAAGGTAGCTCAGTTAGTTAATGCTCCAAATGCAGATTGTGCAAAGGAATATGTAACACCTGTGTTCAGCACCTGGCTTAAGCTTCCGGTGGGATAATAGGCAGAGTGAATGCATTCAGCTTCCGATGCAACAAAGCATTTTCCAGGTCAATTGGTTCAGAAAAAATGGTGGAAAACACTATTACTATCACTTTTTCTAATTGGCCAGATTTTCTTGCATTTTCTGGGTGGCGTTCGGGAGCCGAGTGGACACACCAGGACCCCCTGTATTTCCGACTCAACCAGACAAATGCGGCCTTACTGCCAGCATGGATTCTCATGCTGGAAATAAGGTAAGGGATTCCTCTGGGATCTGCTTGGAAATGAAACCTGGTAAAAGTGGGCGGAATCCAGAGGAAGCCATTGTCAATTCCGCCAGCAATCACTAATTGTGCGAGGTATTTACACTCTTCCAAAGTGGTAAAGCAATGTGATTTCACTTGCCTTTTATGCTAAAATCTTCCATTTTGTGGCAAAAAAGTAAAAAGGTGCGCCAATGGAAATGGTCCACTCCATGCAGTTTACTTTGCGCCTTGATGCTTGGGGTTTTTTTGCGTGATGATACACATGTAATAAATAAATAAATACATTTAACATGACCCCAGATAAATGGCAATTCATAATCAGGATGAGTGAGCATGGCATGTCGCTGGTAAGAGCGTGTCCTGTGCTTCTTGAGTGTGTTGCAAATGCCCTTAATTGCCATCTCGCATTAAGCAGTCGACAGAGGTATTTCAAATGGCCAATTTTGCTCTTTGGGTGACATTGTCAAAGTGGCAGAATGTTGCCTAGCATGAGCCACTTTCTCTGTGGAGTTAATTGTGCCCACCCCAAGGAAGAAGTGAGAAAAACCCACAAGGGCACTGTGCCCTGCTCTTTCTGTGTGTGTCTTCCCCACAGGGCAACAGATGCCGACTCAGTCATGGGTAAGTCTCGGGTGGCAAGCCTGTACCCTAGTTGATGTGGCAAGGGATTCCAGACTTCTAAGGCTGATAACATTAGTAGCATGGAGTTACATGCCACCTGACAGGTATGTGTGATAAAGTTGCAAAGCAGAGCTGTTAGTGGGCTAAAGCAGGAGGCAATGTCTGCCCACCCTCAAAGGGTACGTACAACCAAAAGTAATATGCCCCTCCCCCCATCCTGGCTGTAGGGGCCAGGCTCCAAACCAGGGCAAGAATGCCCTCCAATCATGCATGTCCACGAGTAGGGTACCCCTCATGCTCCAGGCACCCTGTTGAGCAACCTCTGTGCTTTCCAGGTGATACTAACCATATTTAAAGCCAGAAATCTAAAAGGTAATTGCTTAATTGCAGCTGGAAATTAGCTCCTGGCGTGATCAAAATGTCTTAATCAAGTGTGACATAATCCCCTTCATTTATAAGCAATATGTGTGTTCTTGTGTTTCTTCATCCACTGAATTAGAGACAAAGGCATGAGTTGTGTCTCTTGTGTAGGCATTAGGAAGGCAGTTGCCAGCCCTGGCATAATATGCCAATGTTCTTCCAATATTGGCTAGCTGTTGCCCTCTTATGACCTGGCAGAACCATCATGGCAGTGACTGGCAAATGCCTTTCCCCTGCAGACAGAAAAGCGGAAATAAGAGGCCAATTCAAGACACGGAACTAATAGAAGTTAAGACAGACTGCAGCTGCCATTGCTGTGTTAGGGAGAATATGTTGAGTGTTCAAGCAAGGAGGTATGTATTAAGCAAGCAAGCAGTGAGCGAAAAAGAAAGGTCAGAGGGGCTCTTTGCATAATGTAACAGGGCAGGGGACCCATGCTCTGCCGGCCTAGTAAAATATAAGAGAATCAAATAGATCAGGCTTTGCAGCAAATGTTAAACGAGAAAGGAACAGAGTCCAGCTCTGCATTCAGAATAACAAAGGAAAAGAAAGGCTAGGCTCTGATGCCAGCATGAGATGGAATAAGAGGGACCAGACTCATCGTGAGAGGCTGGCCGGGCCTTCGCAGGGGCGCTAGAGGGGCAGTCCACATAGTGGGCTGCCCCTCTGGCCATCCCCCTGGGTCCACATACACCCCACCTACTAGGCATTCCCCGGGTCCGACATATCCGGCCGCGGACCTGGGGAGTGCTTATAAGGGGGTGGGCTTGCGATTGCTCATCCTCCTTGTTTGCTGTACCCTCTCAGCCCCCCCCCCCCCCGAGGAAAGTCAAAGCAGCAACATCACACACCTGGTCCCTCTACTCCCATTACAGGACTTACTCAGAGGTACAAACAAGATTTCTTCTTTCTTTGAAACCCCCATCCTTCCATTCCAAGAGACACACACGTCTCTTTGCCCCACACAAAAATGTAGCAACCTGCAGTTGGTAGAAAAGGCTGCAACTCCTTTAATTGGCAGGAGTCCAATTACAGGTGATCTGCCTCTTAACGAGCTGGCGCCCTAGCTGTGGCCAACTGGAAGTAATTGTTATTTTCTCTCTCTTACCATGAGCTCATAGTCAGATGAAAAATCCAGAAATGCAACATACAAAGACATGTTCTTTGCTGCTGCGTCCTTTAATTTTCTTCTGTTTTCTTTTCTTCTTGTCTCTTGTTTTATACAGTGATATTTGTAATTTAATACGTACTGCTATTTTAATTCTAATTTTGTGAAAAGTCGAGTTCTTTGAGTAAAACACAATAAATAAATAAATAAATAAATAAAGCAAAGTCCCCAAGATGTCCCCCCCCAGATTTTATGTGTCTCCTACGCCCCTGCCTGCTCCAGCTTCACCACAGCAGTATCCATTTTATGTTAGGTGAAGGATGTGGAAAGGAGGAGCTACCGAGTCAGTGAGCCATCTTGTAGGCTGCCGACCTCGCCCCTCCCCACATGTTGTAATTTCTGATCATTCCAGGGTGTTCTATCAGACTCTAAAGCTGGGAATAGGGTCCACATGAATCTAAACAACAGTAACCCTCCTCTTACTACAAGCTGAATGCAGCCAGTAACATTATTATTTGAGTTTGTTGACAAAGGAAACTCCATGAAAGTCTAAATGAGACTGTAAGGGACCTGTAGATTTGTTTGCAATCATACTGTGAGCTATTCACAAAATCTGGCGTTTGAAAAGTGATCAGGTTTGTTTATCAAGAAACGGTTTTATGGAAACAAAATTGATAAGTAATATGTATTTTGAGAATAAATAATGCATTTTATGAAAAACCTTTCTTTGAGGGAAGAGACTGGTTCCATGTCATTTCATCGCGGGATGTTTTTTCGCTGGGTTTTTTACCGCTGATTTTTTTATGATAAAACTCATTGAATTTATTTATTTTTATTTTTTGTGGGTTCCCCTCCAATCCCCCATCCCCTTAATATTTTTATATATTCCCGAACACCCACACCCAATTTATATATTTTTTTTATCCCCCCCAACAATTTGATGTTTTTTCTGCAAAAAATTTGCAGTAAAAAACCCAGGCAAAAAACATCCCGCGATGAAAGGACGTTGTAGTAGGTTATTATTCTCATGTATGATTAGATTCTAACCTTTGCTAACAATCTTACAAAAAAGAGAACATTTCTAGTTAACAATGGTTAAGGTTATAACAAATAACATGAAAAATAGCACTGAAGAAAGCCAGTTATGGCTATCAGTTAAGCTTGTAACAAAGCTGAAAGTGGCCACAATGGCATTAAAGATTTAATCTAATCTCACTAGCACACTTAGGAACTGTTATCTATTTATCAAGCATTCATACATAGTAGGCTGCTTGCAAAACTTCAACAGTGGTAATGTTATGTTATGTTACTGGGATGTATACCAAGTACTGATGCCATTGCATAGTTTACAGGTGCTCAGGCGGATCTGTAGGATAGAGAGTAAGGTTAGTATGGAGAGAGGGAAAATCCAAGGTCTTTTTTCTGCTGTGCATTTGCATTTTGTTCGGAAGAATTTGTGTCCAGATGGGAGCATCGTGCGGCCATCATGCTCCGCTGATAAGTACATTCGTTGTAGGGGCATAGTATTCTGCTGTCTGATATCTCGACGGAGGATTTTTAAATTGCTGTGTGCGGGTGGCATAGTGGGTCTCACTATGGAATGTTTGGGCATGAGGTAGAGTCCTAGAAAGTCAAGAGGGTGCACTAGTGTGGGCCCTTGATGAATTGTGATAGATGGTTATTATTTTAAACAAGTGATTTTGCTGTGCTTGTAGACATCCTTCGGCTGTAAAGTTAGATGGAATTGCTTTTTGTTTCTTAGGGTTTTTGATGGGTCTGCAGAACCAGCAATCCATCTGGCATACTAGTCTTTCTTATGGGACATACTCCTTGCCCTGCTGGGAATGAAATGAAAAACTGCCTTGATTTCCTTGTCTCTTTAGGTCAGTCCATGTAAAGCATGACTGCCCTCAGTACACCTGTAAGAACCTTTCTGCCTTTGCATGAGGTTTTGTAAAGCAAGCGGGTGGCTCACTTGGCTGATTGACTCACATGAACTTTTGAGACAGATGTTGAGAATTGTGGGTGAGCCTAATTAACAAGCAGGCTTGGTTCATCCTTACAGGATTATATACAGATTGGAAAGAAGGTGTTATCTCTAATGAACATTCAGTTCTACAGTTGAGCCACTGTGTCTGTGGGATTACAGTGACTACAGTGGCTACTAAGAAGGTCCCATGCAGCCCCACTCCACTGTATCATGCTTAAGAATGAGTCTGGTTTAATTGGGGACGAAAAATAAGCCTGAAGACCTTCAACCATTAGGAAAAACGTGGAGCTTCCTAGATTTAAATAGTATAATGCATTATGGAGAACAAATGACCTGCCCACAGCATTTACTAATCACAGGGCACAATAGGCAAACTTCTAGACAATGCTATGCACTCTAAGATCACTTTGGTGTTGATTAAGTAGTATTAAATCCTGGAATGAGAACCTAACATATCATGTGCCTAATCAATTGAAGGGAACCCGTTTTAAGTGGTTAGGATAGTGTTGCTAAAGGAGGGCATTACATGCATTTAAATACCTTTTCCAGCATTATAAGTACACCAGGGGCCTCAATACACGGAAGGCGTTAAGGGTTAACGGTCACCGGTAATGGTACCGGTGACCGCTAAACCTTACCACCTTACTACGAGGTCCCTTTGCGGGTAGGTACTTTAACGCCTGCTGTTTAGCAGGCGTTAAAAACCAACCCGCAAAGGGACCAGGGTGCTAATTACGGTACCGCAATTTGCGGCACCGTAATTAGCGCCTTCCCCAATCCCATAGAGCCCTATGGGGCAAAAATGGGAATGGGGAAGGGCAATGGGGGAAGGGGGAATTACTGCCCCGCCAACCTTGGAATAGGGCGGTAATTCCCCTTTCCACCAAGGCGGTGCTGGTATTTTACCGGCATGGACCAAGGTGCTAATAGGTCCTCCGCCTACCGTGTAATGAGGCCCCTGCAGATATCCCTGTTACAATAGCCTACAATGTAGAGGCATTTTCACTAAACATGTGTATCTTCCTCCACTATCAGAATCAACTCAAAGGTTTTTCTCTTGTGCAGTGCAGGATAAGCCAAGTATCTCATATTTTCCTAGGACATTCAATACAAATGTATTAGAAAGCGTGGGATCTAATCAGTGAGGTTGGATCTCCGACACCGTAAACATGAATTCACTTTAGACACACAACATTGATTCTCACAACGCAGTGCATGTCACTCATGTCTCTGATGAAGGTAATTACTGTTTTATGACTCAGATCAAGAACATGATTGCACAATCATGTAAAAGGACGAAGCTGCTGCAAACAAGTATGATGGGATCATGTGTTCTGCTTTTATGTTTTAGGAAAAAACGACATCATTTATTTTTGAGGTAGTTACTGCACGGTATAGTTGATTGGTTATTTACAGTACAATATTTCATATGCAGTAATCATTAGCCATTTTCTTCTATCTGAGCAACAACTGCACACAATGTCTGGCTGGAGTTATTCCATGGCAATCTGTGCGTTGAGAGGATTACCCGAATTATTGTGTGCTGGTATTTGCAACGCAACATCTATGATACTATTAATATTGTACAATAAAAAACCCAGATGTAAGTAGTTGCTGAAAAGTAATTTCAGTGTGCTAACTACTTCATAATGAGTATGAATGCTGTGGTTTTGCCCCACATGATATCCAAGATAGATGGCCACATGATTAAATACCTATTTTCTGACCTGCGTCCGTTTAAGCTAAATCCTGCCTGGTTTTCACAGGGAGAGCATTTGTATGGCTGGAGTGAAGTTGCTTGTTCAGGTTCCTTTGCACTCAAGAGCAATGCTGCAGCAGCAAGTCAGCTCAAAGCCTGGAGTCTGGTCAGTGTTGTACAGTTATTGGGTTACTTGTGGTGAACCAGACCTGACCTTGGATAATAGTGATTTACTTTGGTGAGCCTGCAGGTGTATGTAGTGGAGCTGCAGCTGGGCACCGTCAGATGGGAATCCTGCTGCCTGGCACTGGTGACCCAGATGGTTAGGCCCTTTCCGTTCTCTCCTCAAGTGTTTTTCTCACCAGCATGGTTCTGGAATTGGCGGTATAAGGCAAAGGTGGATTGGGGGCAGAGAGGTGGCACAGAGCGGTGGTGCTAGTCCACGGGAGGGGCCTGCTCTTGATGACCTTATGGCCAGGGGTGTTGCTAGGTCTGGAAAAGATCTGCGGCTAAGCTATTGTCGGCATTGTCAGGTCTCAGAGCTAGCTAGCGCTTTGGTTTGAGCCCTTGAGCTTCTATCTGGGGCTACAATCAAAAGACCTGGGGCTATAGCCCCCTGAGCCCCACCCTAGCAACATCTCTGCTAACAAGGGTTTGATGTGAGGATCTCTTCCCTTCCTTTTGGGATTAGGACTAGGGAACACACACTGACTAAAAAGGAAATTATCATAGATTGTGGCCATCTTGGAAAGAGTGACACACTGTTCTCTTTCGCTGGCAATACCAAAAGTTAAAGCTATTTTAAAAGACTGATAACAGTGTGGGCACCTTTCAAGTCTACTGATTCCACATTGGAATGTCCTGCCCTGCCTTCATTTTGGAAGATGCAAATTAACAAGGGGAATCCTGGGGGTCCCTCTGCCAGACATTAGTCCTGGTTACGAGAGACTTACCCAGAGTCTTTAGCTCACTATCTTTCACAGAGAAGAAATATCCCAAACATATCAGTCTTTGTCCTGCCCTGGGGCACTCCAGCACTGAAATGCTAGACAATTCTCCTCTGAACAAGAGTAACAACAGCAACCCCAAACACATGTTTCGGTCTGGCTGGACCTCATCAGTTGGGTGGTGCTGTGCCTCTCTAAGAATAGTGAGCAAGGGGTCCACGTCTGGATTCCCCTTGTAACTTAGGGTGAGACCCAAAGTTACTTAAAATATGCAAATTAACAAGGGGGGTCCTGGGAGTCCCTCTGCCAGACATTAGTCCTGGTTACGAGAGACTTACCCAGAGTCTTTAGCTCACTATCTTTCACAGAGAAGAAATATCCCAAACATATCAGTCTTTGTCCTGCCCTAGGGCAGTCCAGCACCAAAATGCTAGGCAATTCTCCTCTGAACAAGAGTACCAACAGCAACCCCAGCCACGTGTTTCGGTCTGGTTGGACTTCATCAGTAGGGAAGATACCATACTTCTCTGACTTTAAAGAAAGGGTTGCTGGTGCAAAGTAATATAAACTGCACTGCAATTCTTCGGTTGGTAGCATGCCTTGCCCAAAGACTTCTAATTAACAGAGGCACAACTGTACTTAGAGAGAATGAAGGCACATAGTCAGCTACACTTAATAAGACACTCAAAGATAAGCAGAAATAACAGAAACTAGGATATATGCCGTGAGTCAGCTCAACTGGTGTAGCCAGCTCTGGCATTAAAGATAGGCCTGCCAAAAACACACCAATGGTTTACACATGAGATAAACATGGAGATGTCGCTTCAGGTTTTGTATTAACTTCCCTTCTTGAACATTTATTTTCTATTAAACATCCAACCGGACACTGGGTCTGAGACGCCCTAGTAGTGCAAATCTTTGCCTACCTTTAGCCAAAAGCATAAACAACTGAGACCAAGAGAAGGGGGAAATCATTTCAAATGGAGCAAAGCCTTTCACGTTCCTTGATTTCAACCCCACAGTCCCCACAGACAGGAAATCAGTTTTTTAAAGGTAAGAGGAAACTTGTCAAAATTGATACAAACTTTTCATGATCTTCCCTATTAAATTAAAAACATATCCATGATGGTTAAAACACATTCTTTCAATCTATTGAATGGTGCAATACAGTTCTCTGAGTAACTCAGGAAAAATGACGGCTTGCAGAAGAGAATGACTTGAGCTAGCTCACCCCTTGATTAAAAGGATTGATAAATGACCTTGCTTCTTTAAACTTTGCATTGTTTTGGGAATGTTTACTTATACACGTGTGATCGATTACACATAGTTATTTTATGGGTCGTGATGATGGCTGACTGTGAGATGTTGACAACTGCGGGCGGGTTTATTTAAGAACCTTGTTTGATTAGTTGGGGGCAAGGAATTGGCTGTCAAAGAGTTATTTGCTTTTTGCAAAATAGTTCTTTGCTGGTGTTGTGAGCAGCTTTTTTATGAGTTAAGGCAAAAGTTGCTTCTTGTTATCCGAGAGTGTGTGGGGGAGATTTCAGTTGGCTGTGAGCGGCTTGTAACAAGTCTGAGTCTTTTTGTTCAACGCAGTTCAGCCAAGGGGTAAATGATTCTGGCAATGTAAACAGTGGACCAGATGTCAAGGGACAATCCTTTACATGGATAAGCAGGTAAGTATGGGCAACAAGGTTAAAAGGGGTGCAGGGTTAATCAATTGATCCCTAGATGTAAACTAGAAGTAATATTTCTTCAAGAACATCTCTTGCTGAGAAATAACTGCCTGTTGCTAAGGCAATCCCTCAACAATCAGATATACAATTCAGGATTCACTGGGAGAGCCTGAGAGCTGGTGATAATGGTTAGGAGGACATTCCCCTATCAAATCCTCATATTTCATTCTGACTACGCAACTATGTACCTCATAGTTTTGTACTAGATGGAGCAGGAATCCTTTGTGATGCTGAATACTTAGGCTCCCTCTTAGCTGTTGCTTAACCCGGTTGATGAGTTTCAATCCTTACTAAAGTTTATCGCTCAACTCAAGTAAGTATGGCGCTAGAAATGAAACTATGGTTTCAAATATCTAGTAAATAAGTGTTTCTTCTGTTGTTTCCAAATAATAGTAAATTAGTCTGACATTATAAGGCAATCATGAGCTCATCCCATTAGGGGGCTGTGAACAGCAAATTACTTTGACCTTTCTTTTTTCAAGTTAAATTCAGTTTTCTAATTGATTAAAGTAAACCTTTGTTCTAGCTTGTTTCCTAGCTTTCCGCAAGAGGGACATCTCATTACTGACCATTGAACAAGCCTCCTGCAGGCAATCCATAAAAGCTGCATAAGGTGTAGCAGTGTCTAGGTCCCTTTTAGAGCAAATGGAGCTCAGCATTTCCATCAGCTAATTGAAGTCTCCTTTTAAAGGAGCTTTCTCAGTTGTGCATCTCTTAATCTCTCAATTTCAGGTCAACCAGTTCAAGTATGCATTAGCTTTAACGTGACTTCCTTAATTCAGTTTACCGGCCACCTCGGCTTACCGCTTCCGCCGCCCGATATCCTGGTATTACTGGGATATTACGGGTGGCGGAGTAACGGTAAGTTCCCATTCCCATTGAGTCCAACAGGACTCCATGGAATGGGAACCACTGAAACACCGGCACCATTGTTAATGGTGCCGGTGCTTCAGTGAATTCTCTGCCTGCAGCGGCCGGAACTACCCACAGGTCAGGCCTGCCGGTAGTTTCTCTGCCCCTATCAGCAGACTAGGAGTATGCCAGTCTGGAAAAGGTGCCGGTACACGTTGTTACCTGCACCTTTTACTGGACCGGCATGCTCGTAACGACCCAAAAAGGTTATTTCTTCTAGAAGTGTGCATGTTTATGCTTATTGTATTAGTAAATACAATTTTAACATTGGACTGAAAGTGCCATTCCTAGGCTGTTTCACAAATCCTGATCAATGGTACAGGTATTGTTTGTATAATTTATTACAGATAAAGAACAAGCTTATTTAATTGTCCCGCATCCTGTGATCCCAACCATTTACTTTTTACCCAAAAGCCTTCAACAAAATTCCAGAGGGAAGACCGATTGTCAGCAGTATTGGTTGGGCCACAGAAAAAATCAGTGAGTTTATTGACAACATATTAAGCCCCCGTGTACCAGACACCAGAGCCTTTTGTAAAGATTCTACTGATGTCATCAAGAAACTTCAATCGATCGACTGGCAAGACACATACAAACTGGTTACAAGGGATGTTCGAGCCCTATATACCTCGATTAAACACGATGCAGCCATTGAAACCATAGACTATACTTTTCATGGGGAAACTGCTTCACACTACCACTACGTGACCATGCTGAAAGAAATGCTTACAACAACTCTGGATAGCAACATTTTTCTTTTCAACAAAAGATATTTCCAGCAGAAACAGGGAGTAGCTATGGGCGTAAAATACGCACCAGCCCTAGCCAATTTATTTATGAGCAAATTTGAGGACAAGTATGTATACACGGATCCGTATGCAAAAGAAAAAATTGTGATGTGGACCAGATTCATTGATGACATTTTACTTATCTGGAATGGAAATGACGAAGATTTCCTCGACTTCAGGGGTCGTCTAAATAACAATACAGAAGGGATCTCACTCTCAGGACCATCGAGTAACACCAGCCTAGATTTTCTTGACTTAACAATATACGTGATGGATGGCAAACTCGTGACTAAAACTTTTCGCAAACCAACAGAGGCCAACTCAACCCTATTTGCCACAAGCTGCCACCTGAAAACAGTGGTTAAGAATATACCGAAGCGGGAATTCATAAGAGCCCGTAGAAACTGCAGCAATGACAATGATTTTGCTCAGGAATGCCATCTTTTGAAGCACAGATTCTGTCAAAGAGGCTACAATGAAAAGTGCATAGATGTGGCACAAGCAAAAGCTGTCGCGATGGACAAGAATGTAACTCTACAACCCAAGAATTACAAACGAACTGAGGAACAGAATAAAGTAAGCTTCATCACAACGTTCTTTCATGCCAATTTTGAAATTAGAAAAATACTCAACAAAAACTGCCATTTGCTCAAACTTGATGATCACCTCAAAGACCTCATTGATGACCAACCCAATTTAATTTTAAAAAAAGCAAGATCCTTGAAAAGCATGCTTAGCCCATCTCTACTCCCAAATCTGCCTACACCAAGACAAGAACTATGGTTACCCTTGTTTACCTATAGGATTCAGGAAATGTGGATCATGCAGCATGTGCAAATTAGCGCACTCAAATACAGAGATCTTCACGGACTCGAGAGGAACAACCTTTTCAATCAAGGATACCATAAATAGCCGCAGCAAATATATTGTATATGCGATAATCTGCACATGTGCGCGCATATATATTGGCAGCACCATATGAGAACTAAGATATAGAATACGTGAACATGTTTATGCCATGTGTAAAGTTGACTCCTTATTACCGCTTGCCCAACATTGGCAAACCAAGCATCAACAGGATGACAAAATGGATGTCAGGTTTATCGGACACAGGCAGGCTTCCCTGGGTGAGAGAGGTGGAGACAGGGAAACCCTCCTTCGCCAGTGTGAAGCCTGCATCATATGCAAATTCAGAGCGACGGAGTTTGGTCTGAACCGAGACCACGAGATGGTGCATTTTCTTTAAAGTTTTTATTTTTTGTCTATTCTGCTTACAAACATACGATATGCAGTATATAGTATGACAGGGATTTTATATTAACAATGCGCCCTGTTAACACTCCTTTCAAACCTTACTAAGATATGACTTATAAATCTGATATCTGTAGCTCAACAGGAAATAATGTATAATGACATACATTAATATCGGATAACACATAGTATAGGTTCTGTGTACATTTATCTGCCTGCTACTCTTATTTGGTACTAAAAACACTTTGTAAATATATTGCAACCAATAAGCCCTTGAAAAATAACCAAAATATCACTTCACGGGTGTTTCTGTAACATTGGCCCTCATTACAACTCAGGCGGTAAGGGGTTTACGGCGCCGTAAACAGCGCAGACCCTTACCGCCTGAGTATGAGGTCCCTTAGCGCCATGGCGGACTTAACACCTGCTTTTAGCAGGTGTTAAAATCCATGGCGCTAAGGGACCATGGAGTTAATTACGCCACCGTAATTTACGGTGGCGCAATTAACGCCTTCCCCACTCCCATTATGCCCTATGGGGCAAAAATGGGAATGGGGAAGGGTAAATGGGGATTGGGGACTTACAGCCCCGCCAAGGTCGGAATGGGGCGGTAAGTCCGCCAACCACCATGGCGTAAACGTAGTTTACGCCATGGTGGTAAAGTCACGGCCCAAGCGGTAACTTACCGCCTGGGTCGTAATGAGGGCCATTGTCATTGGTTATGAGCCCAAAACATGGCGCTCGTTTGTTCGTTGCCTGACTTCCAAGATGAGGCTTAATGGAAATAGTAGTAGGACTTTGGGTTGCCATGACAACCTATGTAAACTGTGCCAGTGCAGCGTTCTGCACAATCCAGATGGCAGCAGACTTCAGCAGACCAGGAGGTAGGCTTCAGCGCTTTACTATCTCTCTATCAGATATAATTATATCATGTCACAAGCGCTACCGCGCTTGGTTGCAATCCGACCCAGTTTTTCTGCCGCTTCCCGGCACGCTCGCCCATGTTTTACTCTAACTTCTCTACTGCTTAGTAAAATGATTTAATAAGTGCATGGCAACTTATAGTTTCACATCAATGTCTATGGCACGCCCACTCGTGCGCACTCTACAGTGATTTCAACCTATTTGTGTCAGACAAACTTGTTTTTCTGATAGGCACACTTAACATTTTTGGCGCATATTTTGGTTTGAATAAATTACACTCCATAAACACAAATTCTTTCTGTTTAAAAGCTATGGCTTTTTAAACCACACATACCTATAATGTGTTATTTTTGATGTTATCTTTGATTTGATTTCTCATGGGGGGATTTAACCCATGACTGTGTGTTACACCCAATTGAAACCTTTTGACTTGAGATTTAGGTAAGGCCGACAAGGGCAAAAATCTCCAAAAATGTCAATCATTCAAGCAATTGTCTTTTTTCTTTTGATTATTTATTTGCTAATAACGTTTTTGTGTTTTTTGTCATTTGTTTTTGTTTATTTGTTTTTTCTCAATATGACTTACCTTTGACTTCCCTACCCTTCACCCCTCCTTATTTCTCTGTGACTACACCACACCATGATTTGTTTTTTCGCTATGGGTCTTGTTCAATTTGATTTATCATGACCTGTGATTGTAATGCATATCCGTCTATTTTGCTATATGTTCACTGTCTTTATGCTACCTATCAGCATTGCCACCAGCCCTGATTTGAAAAAGACACTGGTGTGTCGAAACACGTGTCATCCGTAAAGGGCATTTTCAATTTAATATAATAAACCAACCTACTCTTTACAAATACTCAGTGTGGCGCTTTTTTGAGGTGTGGAGAAGTCTTTTCAACTTGTTTGTATAATTGACTTGTAAATAAATTGACATTTTACTATGGGTTCAGACTTGAATGAACATTATTTTTTTTATTTAAATGTTATAGATTGATAAAGCTTTATAATTTGTAAAGTTATTGTTAAGGTTTGATAACACATATGTCTTTTTCATTATAAAGTAGAAAAGTAGAAAGTTTGTATTACTATTCGTGTTAGCATTTTACAATTCAAAATGCCTCATTACGACCCTGGCGGAAGACCATGGTGCTGTTAGCACCATGGTCCATGCCGGTAAATTACCGACTCCACCATGGAGAAAGGGGGAATTACCACCCCATTACAAGGTTGGTGGGGCGGTAATTCCCCCTTCCTCCATGGCCCTTCCCCATTCCCATTTTTGCCCCATAGGGCTCAATGGGAATGGGGAAGGCACTAAGTACGGTGCCGCAAATTGCGGCACCGTAATTGGCACCAAGGTCCCTTTGCGGGTCCCTACTTTAACGGCTGGTCTACACCAGCCGTTAAGGTCGGGTCCCGCAAAGGGACCTCGTAATTAGGCACTAATAGGTTAACGGCGCCGCAGCCTTTTACGGCGCCGTTAACCCATTAGCGCCTGGGTCGTAATGAGGCCCAAAGTATTTCCCAGTATTTGCTGTTTACTTTTGGTTTCCAGTGATTCTCATACGTTACATTAATTGATCTTTATTAGATGAGGCGACAGAGTCTACATGTTTTGGTTTAGATGTTAAGACATTCATTGTTTACATACTTCATTTATAATTAACCCTAGGCTTTGACAAATGCTTAATACAAAATAATTTGAGTATAGACTGGGTAAGTGTTGAACATTCTCAAGCAGGATCTGATTTCAGGTATTCACCTTTTAAGAAGTATGATAAAAATGTCACTGGAGGGAAAAATCGATTTAGGACAAATGTAAGGAAACTGAAGTCAAACTAAGACAACTTAAACCAAGTGAACCTATATAAACATATGATTGCCCAAAGTCTCACACATAAAACAATTATGGAAAATATCAGGAAATTATTCAGCAGATTCAAATGAGGACCATGGATGAGTTGGTAGGCATGAAAAGGTTGAAAACAGAGGTACCTTGCTGCTTTGTACAAAACAAAATATATTTTAAATATAATCAGGAACAAAAGGGAATGTATTCCAATCTAAGGAGATATAAATGAAAAAAACATGCGACTCAAATTAACCTTCAGGTACATCACTTAATGGACTCTATATCAACGTGTTATGGTTCAGAATTGATTGTTTTTGCACAATGTGATGAAGAGAGTCTAGTGCACTCCTGGTATAATGCTGTGGGAGAAACATTACAAGACTGATTAGTACTCCTTGTTCAATCAATAACAAATTTACTTCCTTTGAAGATTAGTCTGGATTAAAAAAACAATAAGAAAACAAAAAGTAATATGAAGTTGACAAAGAAAAAAATGTACAGGAGTTGGTATATTTTGAATCTCCTTGGAAACACCTAAATTAGTTAATTATAAAAAAATCAGTTGAGGATTTATTGGTCCTATTGGCATCATCTAAATGGATAAATATGACTCACACAGACGTCAAGCCTTAATAACTCAAAAGAGTGTGACATTCTCTAATTAATGATAGAATTCTAGATGACATTATGTCGGATCACTACATATCTGCCCCCTTAAGCTATTTTCTTTGAATAGATAAGTTACTGGAAAACTAGGTTTTACTATCTATATTGAGGCTATTTGAGCGCTATGTTAATGGGTATGTATTAAAGGATAGTTCCGGGACTTTTTTTTATTGTTCCTATGGTTCGGCCATGTGTTTTTAAGCATAAATCGGTAGATCGTAGAAAACTTTCCTATGGACCTTACCCGACTTTTCGTCCATTAACGCACTCGAAAACATCCGCCATTTTATGATAATCCTCTCACTTGCCGCATCGCCCTGGCTCACCTGCTTTTGCGGCACTAAATCAAATCCCCCGCCCCTGAGCCTGACATCAGCAGACGCGTACCGCCCATTTCCCGTTTCGTGTCAACAATCGCTGCGCCTCAGCTAATGAAGTGTCGCCATGGAAATGGCAGGACGCCTCTTTCCTCAATAAGTATAAACAGACCGTTTCACAACACACAGCAGCAGATTTTCGAATCCATTCCTCTCTCTGTGTTACTTTGAGTATTCTGTGACTCGTTTCTGTGCTCTGGTCAGCTACCTTCGTTGATTGTAGCCCGTGTGAACAGATACCAGTACCACCGCTATAAATTATTTTACTTTCTTTACCACATAATGGCTACAATAATGCCGTATATGTACGAGCCCGAGTACACCGAGGAAGAACTACTGGAAAGGCAAGCACGCGAAAACGATGGGGATTCGGACGGCAGTTGGGAGGACCAGTCAACGGATGAAGAGCCTGGACCATGTCGCATGGACGGCGTCTCCACCTGGTGCACGTGCAATCGGTGCGAGCTAATGCCAACTGAGGAGGAGAACTGCTGCTGCCGTGAAAATTCCGGGTGCTTGGCCTACATTTCAGAAGGCGAGCCAAGTCCGCAATGCATCACCGAGCTGCCAGAGTTCAGGGAAGCCTGCCTCTCACGGACCGTGTTGAGGATGATGATGGTGCTTATGCACGAACTTTGTGGCACTGTTCGTCCGCGTAATCCGAGTAACGAGTAAGTATACTCTGGTTGTGATGTCAGTGATGCCACTACTATGTCATGGTCGTCTCCCACATATAAAATTACATCTACATATCATTCGAATGCATGTAAATTGGTTCCATATTGTGCATTTTCTAGATAGAATTTTTTTCAAAGCAGAATGACATTTTTTACCTGAATCGATAGTGATAAAGTTTTGTCATTTTAATACAGTTTGCATCTTTCATTTTCACAGGTGGTACAGGCTGGTGGCCTATCGTTGCTTCACTTGGTGGCTTCACGGGAGGCTCGGACACCGCGTTCGGAGAGTAATACCTGCCTGTGTGGTACTTGCCATTAGACAACATTTCCCCAGCGAAAGTGGACAATACCGCGGATTTTCCCTGGATGTGCTGCAACCGCAAATTTACAATGTGTAATGTTTATTATTTATGTTCAATTGAAATTAAGATCCAAAATAAAACCCAATATATATTTTAACAATGGTTGTTTTGATTTGTCCAAGCGTTGGCAATAAAAGGAAGGCCGTTGTATTTTATTGATACAAAACATGGTTATAGGTAAATATGGTTGATCATAATAAATCATCCTTTTGGTCACCGGGTACAGAGATGACCCCCTCTGGCCCGTGCCGCCTTGCCACCACAGGCCAGCCTGCTGCTGACTAACTGCCTAGGCATCCAGGGTCTCCAGGGTGAACTGCACCCATATATTCTCCTGGGAGGGTCAGGTATTTATAAACTCACCCCCCTGCCTTCCATGTACTAGATCCTGCAGCCAGCCTCTTACATGCAGTTAGATGGCCTCTCCTTGGTGAGGCCCTGCGGCAAACGAGTCTTGTCTGCACGACCACCGCCCCAATCCACCCCCCGCCCTATCAAAGGCAGTTCGCACCGGGGTACTTGTGCAGGCAACTGGAGCAGTCAGGGAGCGATAAAGGCCAAGAGGTGCCAAAGACCATGTACACTTCAAAGTGGTCTATAGAGCATGGGTTGTTGTTCCCATGTCTACCTCCAGACCCCGTGTCTCCTGCCAAGCATCCCCCCTCACGCTGGACGGCCCCCTGCAATCCACATAAGTGTGTCTCCATTCACGAGTCTTCCTGTGTCTTGTCTGCACGACCACCGCCCCAATCCACCCCCCGCCCTATCAAAGGCAGTTCGCACCGGGGTACTTGTGCAGGCAACTGGAGCAGTCAGGGAGCGATAAAGGCCAAGAGGTGCCAAAGACCATGTACACTTCAAAGTGGTCTATAGAGCATGGGTTGTTGTTCCCATGTCTACCTCCAGACCCCGTGTCTCCTGCCAAGCATCCCCCCTCACGCTGGACGGCCCCCTGCAATCCACATAAGTGTGTCTCCATTCACGAGTCTTCCTGTGTCTTGTCTGCACGACCACCGCCCCAATCCACCCCCCGCCCTATCAAAGGCAGTTCGCACCGGGGTACTTGTGCAGGCAACTGGAGCAGTCAGGGAGCGATAAAGGCCAAGAGGTGCCAAAGACCATGTACACTTCAAAGTGGTCTATAGAGCATGGGTTGTTGTTCCCGTGTCTACCTCCAGACCCCGTGTCTCCTGCCAAGCATCCCCCCTCACGCTGGACGGCCCCCTGCAATCCACATAAGTGTGTCTCCATTCACGAGTCTTCCTGTGTCTTGTCTGCACGACCACCGCCCCAATCCACCCCCCGCCCTATCAAAGGCAGTTTGCACCGGGGTACTTGTGCAGGCAACTGGAGCAGTCAGGGAGCGATAAAGGCCAAGAGGTGCCAAAGACCATGTACACTTCAAAGTGGTCTATAGAGCATGGGTTGTTGTTCCCATGTCTACCTCCAGACCCCGTGTCTCCTGCCAAGCATCCCCCCTCATGCTGGACGGCCCCCTGCAGTCCACATAATGCCACGACATATACACGTCATTCATTCACAAACACACCCCTGTTTCGAATTCTTTATAACCCACTTCATATTTCTAATGAGCACTTCTTTGCGCTTTGCTAGTCAACCCGTGAAGGTGCTGGTTATCTGCTCTTCGTCTCTGTGAACTTCCGTGACCACTTCGAGGAAACTCGTCAGATTGCAACCTGTGAACTGCTCCCTGTTCTACGACAAGAAACTACTCTGATCCCTGCATCTAACTGTTTGTTCGTCAAGGTAAGGCCATGTACCATAATCATTTTGCGTCCAATTTCTTTTCGTTCAAGACAGTACATGCAAGGAACTAGTCACATGTTCTGAGTTTACATTGGTATTCATAGAGAATTGTTGATCTTTTCTTTTCAGAACTTTCCACAATGCCTGCCTGTTCCATTGGCGGTTGTCCTTCGAAGACCCATAATAAATCAGAAGGTACTATAATGCATGTTTTCCCTAAGACAATAGATCAGATAAGAGAATGGGTCCGATATTGCGGATATCCACCGTCTGAGCTTGAAAGTAGAGTCCTAGAGGTCTTTGCGGACAAGAGGGGTGATCGATACCGCATCTGCAGCAGGCACTTTACCTCTGACATGTACTCCACATCATTGCTAATAAAGAAGAACACACCGCGAGCGAGGCGAAAATTGCTCTCAACCGCTATTCCCACTCTATTCGTCCACATCCCTACACGGGTGAGTCAAGTTTAGGTATTTATCTCTTGGCCTTGCGGTAGTGTGTAGCATTAGCTAACAATAATTTCCCCATTTATGTATCCACTCAATATGTAGGCGGAAGATTCTCCATCCGTGTCATTATTGCAGTCATCAGCTACTTCAAGCGCCTATCGGGTAATCTTACTTGGCTATTCTGTCACTGACTTGTTTTAGGCATGTAAATCAATAGTTTTAATTTATCGTGTAATTATGTTACCTAATGGTACACCCTTGTACTCGTCCTCTAGTCTTTGTTTTCAGTTATAATTATTGTTATCCAAAATAACGCAAGTACTGTCTTTCAGGGAGATGCTGAGGAGTCCAACGTATTGACGACTACCGTTGATGTCACTCAGATGCTCGAGGTACGTTTCAGGACAGTTCCGTCGCCCTCCTATGTGTCTTCTTTTTTCAATTTTGTGTTCATTACTAATGAAAGTCCTATGTTTCAGGGAGTCGATGGAGCATTAGTCCAAGAAGGAGGGGGAGCATGCAGTTACGGGTCGGCGCAACAGCTTGCAGAAGTGTGCACCGCAGTTACATCGTCCCTTGATGTTCTTATGCATTTCGAGGTATGGATACTGACAGTTCGATCAAGCGAAATCATATGACGTGATTACATCCGCTATACTTCCTTCTTTATTAACGCTAGTACTATGTTTCAGGGAGATGACGGAGCTTCTTCTACAAGAACATCACCCCTAGTAGTTGATGCAGATCTCTGGGTGGTGACACTTCCAACGATCAAGCAAATCGAATCATATTTACATATCCATTATTTATTTTAGACAACTGATCATTTGTGCAGGTCTATTTAGATGAGCCGTTCACGCCTGCACAAAGTTTCTGTTCTTTTTATCAAAATAGAAAACCATACTAATGCAATTACTGTGTTTCAGGGAGTCACTGAAGCATCATCTTCAATAATATCATCAATGGAAGTCTATGAGGAGCCCGAGGTATGGATCTTGCCAGTTCCATCTAACTAGATCAACAATGCGTGAATAATTGTCGTTTGAATGTTCTACACAAAGCGTTCATTCGTGTTTTGCTATTGAGATGTACGTGGGTATTGGTCCCCAAGTACATTTTGTGTTTTCAATATTATTATACATACTAATGAAAGTTCTATGTTTCAGGGAGTCGATGGAGCGTCAGTGCGTGATGGATGTGCTTATCATGAAAATGTAGTCGTTGCAGCGCAAGAGGAAGTGGAGACATGCACACACGAGTCGGAGCAACAGCGTCCTGATGTTGAAGTTCGAGGCAAGAAAGTTTCAAAGAAAAGAAAGCAAAAGAAGGTTAGTGTCCTGGTCACTATATTATGTTGTTTGTCACTGTTAATAGTTCAATACTGTAAGTTGTGTTTAAACTGAACATCCCTTTTCCAATCTGTCCTCTAGTTGCGAGTGGGTGTACGAACTAGATCTACACAGACAGTGAAGCGAACGAGAGATGTTGCTTGTCAAACCTTTTGGCAGGGACTTGAGACTGGAGATGCATCGTGCCAATGGGAAGAATATGAAGTGATTGACAATGGAGCTATACCACCACCAGCCATTGATAGTGAATGTCCTCCTGGTAGTTCGGATGCAGTTGGAGATAAATTCACAGAATCCACACCCGCAAAAACTAAGACCGCGAGAAAAATGAAGAAATTGTCCTATTCACCCATTGCCGGAGAAGGAACAGATGTTGCAATGGAAGAGAATGAAGTGGACTACAATGAAACACCTTCAATATCACTGAACATAGCGGAAGACGATATCAGAGATTCTACCTTTCATGTGAGTGACATGTCCTCAACGTTACAGGCCGAACCAGCTGGGATGCAGAGTGACACTATAAGGAAAGAGGCCAAATTCATTGTATTCGATAGTTGTTTGATTGATATAATTATTCGGTTGAAATGTGGGCATTCAGTAGGTGGGGAAGTATGTGGGGAGCCATTGATTAATGTGACTCGTGCAATTCGAGGCACTAACCTTAAAATACATGCCACCTGTACAAAATATCATCCTTTCTCATGGTCTGCACAACCCATGCTGGGACAACTGCCAGTAGGCAATCTACTTTGTGCAGCGGCTGCACTTTTTAGTGGTTCAAGTTTTAAAAAATTAGATTCTTTCTTTCAGTTTGTGGGAATCCGTTTCATTGCGAAAACTCAGTTCTACAAATACCAAACCGATTATCTATTTCCAGCCATTAGCGAAGCTTGGAGAATGGAAAAAATGTCTATTGATAGTACATTCGCGGGCAAACGGTTCAGGCTAGCCGGTGATGGACAGTGCGACAGCCCAGGATTTTCAGCCAAGTACTGCACCTACCACTTTCAGGACATGGAAAGTAAGAAAATTGTGAGTTCGGTGGTTGTGCAGGTGTCACAAAGTACATCCTCAGTGGCCATGGAGAAAGTTGGCTTTGTAGCATCATTGCAAGAACTACAATTGCGGGGAATGGTGATCGACCTGATAGCCACGGACAGACACGTTTCAATTGCCAAGACAATGAGAGAAGAGTACAAAAATATAAATCACCAATTTGACGTTTGGCATCTTGCAAAAACAATCAATAAAAAAATGTCTGCTGCAGGTAAAAAAAAAGAAACGCAAGGTATTTCACAGTGGTCCAAGTCAATCAGCAACCATCTTTGGTGGAGCTCAAAAACATGTGGAGGGTCGTTGGAAATTCTACTGGAAAAATGGCGGTCAGTAATGCCACACTGCACAAACGTTCATCGTTGGAACACAAACCAACATTTCCACAATTGTGAACATGGCCATTTGTCCACAGAGGAGGCACGGAAGAAGAAGTGGTTGATTCCTTCATCATCCACTCACAAAGCCATTGAAAAGATTGTATTTGATAAAACTATAACAAGAGATTTGAGGGGACTCACGGAATTCTGCCACACAGGAGATTTGGAGGTGTTCCACAATATGTGCCTAAAGTACAGGCCAAAACGATTGCATTTTGGCATGGAGGGCATGATAAATCGGACTCTTCTAGCGGTCTTGGCACATAACCATAACGTTGGACGTCAACAAAGTAGGACGACCGGAACTTTAGGGACGCTTCGCTACAATAAGGCCTTCACTAAAAGAAGTAAACAATGGGTGATCAAACCAGTGTTTGAGGATATGCAATATGAGTTTATTGAGAGACTTATTGTTGACGTCCTAGATAGGCACATAAATGGAGTTGTGAACGAACCTGTGCAGGTGACAACTGCATTGCCACCCAACATTGCCTCTGTTCCATGTCCACCTAAAGAAGAGCTCATTGAGAAATACACATCACGGTTTAAATGATTGTAATTTGATTGTCTGTTCTCTCGAGTCTCCTCATGTCGCAGGCCCATTGAATATGTTTATATATCCAACCTTGTTCATTTGCGCATTAAATTAAACCAAACAGTAATATAAATTATTTTTCCAAAAATATAGAATGTCTCCGTATTTATGGTTCTGTGGGGCAGCAAAGCAAGCAGACAAAATGGAAAGATGGAGTGTAAATTTCAAGTCCTGTAAAACGGCCGTACACTGAATTTAGCTAACTAGGAATGTGTGTTCGTTCAAAGTGAAGGTCAGCTGCTTTGATTTTTTCTCGAGTGCCAGAATGGCACACGACTCAGTATAAGGTTCTATTGTTATTTGACCTTGACAGGCCGGGACCACGTAAGAAACGATAATGAATATAATTTCAGAAACGAAAGCCATTTCATGTTCGTTCATTAGAAGAAATAAAACGTCGGCATAGAAGGAGTGGTATTTCGGGGCTGCCCTACGCACAGACACAATGGAAAATGCAAATATAATGTAAGTAACTCTTTAGATGAGTTTATACCGCAATTTAATTACTATACAGTAGCTTTAAAGACGGGTTAAGTTGTACTTGTTCATTCTATGTGGCATATTGTTTTGTACCGCGCACAATCTTGGGGAGAACCGTCTCCTTTTACGGAAGCACCTCCAAACCTTCCTCTTTGCTTCTGCTTTCTCTCTCCCTCTCCCCTGCTACAACTTGTCCACTGTCTGCGACCTCGGTCCTGGGCCCTTCCACTCTCCACCTGCACTCCCTGTCAACCCCTGCACTGGGGGACTGTCTCAGTATCCTACAGCCCCCCTTGACGTATAAAACCCAGTTGCACTGTCCTAGCTATGAAATAATTTCCAGACCTAATATATAAAATGAATAATTTTAATAAAGATCTGATGGTGAGACTAATTTCCTTTTTTTATGTTTTTCAAATAGATACATCGTCCATTACTGCATGTGTCACGAGTACCAGACACCGGCGGATGGGTTTTTCAACCGCCAGTTGCTTCTCCGCGTGAACAACGTTAGCACCCTGACCATTTTGTGGGACGATCGCCAAGTACAAGTGTGCCCTTACGCGGTACTAGCGGCTAGATGCAACATACAGACCGTTGTGGTGCCCTAGTGCCTCGTTGTTGGAATAGCCATGCGATTATCAGTGCGACCGAAGAGCTTATTTTATCGTAAACCAACACCCTGTCTACTGCACACGAACATCGCTTGCCTCAAGACGAAATATTTTGGATCGAGAGCAAATAAAAATGCAAATCGCTGAATATTCTCAAAACATTTGATGTCAAATAAATGTACTTTGCCAAATGTACAATTTTGACGTTTGCTTTTAAACCACTGTTTCATATTCCGAATTGTGGCGCTGTATTGTAAGATGATCTAAGACCCTGTGTACAGCAAAGGAACATCGTGTGCCTCGAAACGAACTTTTTGGAACGTGAGCAAATAAAAATGCTAATCGCTGAATATTCTCAAAACATTTGATGTCAAATAAATGTACTTTGCCAAATGTACAATCTTGCCGTTTGCTTTTAAACCACTGTTTCATATTCCGAATTGTGGCGCTGTATTGTGAGATGATCTAAGACCCTGTGTACAGCAAAGGAACATCGTGTGCCTCGAAACAAACTTTTTGGAACGTGAGCAAATAAAAATGCTAATCGCTGAATATTCTCAAAACATTTGATGTCAAATAAATGTACTTTACCAAATTTACAATCTTGCGGTTTAATTTAAAAGCACAGTTTCATATTCCCAATTGTGGCGCGCTGTGTTGTTTGAGCTCATCTGTGTTGATTTCCTGGTTCTGTGTGGAGTCGCGTAGAAGACGCCTGGGCGCGTTTGCCTACGCAGCTCAGTCACGTCACGGATAGAGGCGGGGAATATGAATGTTTTGATCAAGTCTGTTTCAGGGGCGGGGGATTTGATTTAGTGCCGCAAAAGCAGGTGAGCCAGGGCGATGCGGCAAGTGAGAGGATTATCATAAAATGGCGGATGTTTTCGAATGCGTTAATGGACGAAAAGTCGGGTAAGGTCCATAGGAAAGTTTTCTACGATCTACCGATTTATGCTTAAAAACACATGGCCGAACCATAGGAACAATAAAAAAAAAGTCCCGGAACTATCCTTTAACTTGCATTTTGTTGATGGTTGCTCCTTCTGATTGACACCCAGCTCCTGTGTCTATGGGAAATGTAATTTAAAATATGACCATGGAACATGTTTGTTTCTTGGATTTGGATTAATCATTTGTTTTATCTATTTTAACGGTCTCATTGAACATAACTTTATACATCTTCGGCCTCGATCCGAGATGGCGCTTGGAGGTGATATCTTGGCTCCTTAAAACAAAAAAAACAAACCAAGTGGTGTTCAACATGATGGTAAACCACGATTAAATAGATCATATAGTAAAGAAAAAAACAACAAAGGACGGATATTGAGCAAATACTATGAAAAGGGAAAAGTATGCGATCCAAAAACTAATGGATTATAGTTTGGAGGACAGCGACATGAGAAAAGTTATCACTGGGATAATTCAATTGTGGTGAATCAGTCTTAGATTTTAAAAATAGTAATAATACAAGAAAAAGCAATAAGCACAGCAAAGTTATCAGCACAATTAGAACAGGAGAACTGTTTAAAACTGTATGATATAAAAATGGGAAATAAATAAAATAAATTCAAACAAAGGAAGAAGGTTAACGCCACCAATACATTTGAAAAGTAACGGAAGCAGGTGATGTGAAATCTGATGAACAAGATGTAATAATAATGTTGTTTTCAACTCTGATCCCTCCAAAAGTAATATAAATTAAATAGAAATACAAAATAGTCCAATATTGATAGATATTTGATTGACATCTCCAACAGATAACAAGTTTTTATGAAAGAAATATTTAACTACAATTCTTTCTTTGTTGTACATGAGAAACAAGTAAAAAGATAAATATATATGAAGATAATGGGCCTCATTACAACTCAGGCGTTAAGAGTTAACGCCACCGTTAACCCTTAACGCCTGATTCTGATTTTAACGCCTGCTTTTAGCAGGCATTAAAATCCATGGCGCTAACCTGCCATGGTGCTAATTACGCCGCCGTAATTTACAGCGGCGTAATTAGCGCCTTCCCCACTCCCATTATGCCCTATGGGGCAAAAATGGGAATGGGGAAGGGAAAATGGGAAATGGGGATTTACCGCCCCACTCACCTTGGAATGGGGCGGTAAATCCGCCATCCACCATGGTGTAAACGGAGTTTACACCATGGTGGTAAAGTTGGTGCACTTAGCACCAAGGTTGTAATGAGGCCCACTAGCTCAGACATTCAAAAGCAAAGTGCCTCAAGTGATGATATTTGTCCCTTTAATTAGGGAAAATGTCCAAATGACAGAAACTGGAGATATTTATTGGTTTTTTTTGAGAATTTGAGGTTTTGTAATGATATTATGTGGGTGTGATTAAATGACTTCTGCCATGCAGGAGTAAATGATGGGTAGTGCCTAAACCACCTACTCAGCCTTCACACTTCTACAAAACAAGAGTGATCCCAATCATAAAGGTGAAACAGGCACAGTTAAGAGATATACTTCCTTTGCCTTTTCTGGGTAGATGGACAAGGGCAGGCAATATCCCCAACAGGGTTGTGAATGTCAAAATGTAGCAGCCCAAACAGCAATAGTACACAAGTCAAAATAAATGAAGGAATTGCCAATCAAGGTTCTATTAAAATGCATATATCTTAAATAAACACAGACATGTGCAACAGAAACTGTACTGGAAACACTAAAAAAAACACACCTGCAAAGAAAGACAGAGAAATGCAGAATGTAAAGATGCACGCACTATGGCTACTTAGCAGGGAGGAAAAGGCAATAAATCACCACAATGGTCAAAAGGATATGTTTCTTGATGTAAAAAGTGTAAAAGGGGAGGAACTTAACTAGAGTCACAGCAAATGGTCGGGGGGGGCGGTGCTGTAAGGGCTCCCAAAAGTATCTTAATCAGTTCCTGGCAGTTCAATAGCATCGAACCAGACCTCTTGTCATTGTGTGCATGGTACAAATCAGGTTCAGATGCAGTGATCCAAATGGGGGGCAGGCATTGTGTCGGGTTCGAATTGAGTCTTATTGCGGTTTGATGCAGCATTCTAATTAAGCATGTCACAGGTTCTGTTGCTTTGAATGTGTTTGAACATGATCAAGTTGCAAGAGACCAGATGCTTGGCTTCTTCATTTGCTGTGAGTCCCGATCCATTGTCTCATGGACAAGATGGATCCTTGTTCTCTTTCTCCCAACACGGTGGAGGTTGGCAGAAAGGAAGGTCTTGCTCCAGCAGCATTTCACCCCCAATGTGCCCTTGGAGGGGTTAGGGACCAGCTTGCCCCTGAGTTGGATTACTCAATCTTGACTTCACTGGTGGAGTACTCTGGAAAGGTCAACTCTCCCAAAAAAAGGTCCAAATGAATTATTCTTGCAGTCCAGGAATTAATCCCAAAATGAAGCTAATAAGGGTAGGAGACCCCCCTCTTTTATAGGCAAAAGTAGAGATGATTTCTCAAAAGCAAGCCTGCTTTATGGGGTCCAATCCCTGTCCTTGTGACAAGTAATTATTCCCTTCTTGCATCATACCCAAACTGCATTGTGCTAAAGGAGGTGGAGGAGACAGGAAGGAAGGAGGGGTACAAAGAGAAACAAGATGATGGTGGCTTTGCCCAGCTGTGCTGAGCTCCCTCTATCTACACCAGCCCCACCCCTTCCCAGAGCCATATCATTAAAGGCTTTTTGGCATTCAACACTCTTGTGGGAGGATGGTACTTTTGTTAATGGTGTGCCTTTGATTCCTGCTGCGCAGGACAGCTCCTGCGGAGGGGCTCTCCTGCTATAGAGAGATGTTGCCTGAGCTCATAAAGGATCAAAGGGGAAGCAAAGTCTTTCCGTTTCTTGTCCTGCTGGCTGGCAGAGAAATTCTGCCTGACTAAAATGCACACAAAAAGCCATACAGGGAAAACTATTCATAAAATGATTGTCTTCTCCAACATTATAAACATCAGCAAAGGGTAGCACACACAGAATGTATCGAGAAGGACATCAACAAGTTGTAATCCACTGTTGACTGGTAGAGCTGTGCCACCTATCTAAAAGGAATAGAAGAGATAAACCGTCCCTCCACTACACTTACAACTGGTGTTCACTCCTAAAGACACTGGGTGGTTGACAGATAGGACCATAATGGTCTCTTTCAACAAAATCAGAACATTCAAGAGGGGAACTTAATTATTTACATTCCTTTATTCACCCATAGAGCAGTGTGTCTAGACAAGGTGTGGACCAAGTGTATCTACAAGGTGAACTAGGTTCTAAAAAAGGAATATTCGGTATATGTTATGTATGCTGTCCAATGTACAAGCCCAGAGGGGTAGTACAAACTTAAAAGGTTGTATCCTATATCTGTAAAAGCATATCAGGGAACGATGGTCGACCGAATTCAATGACAATTCTGCTGCTGTGTCATCTTCTTCAGGACCAAAAGCTTCAATTATTTTGCTTTTATGAAGCGGCTCATTGCTCAAATGAGTGAGAGTATAACCGCCTTCCCATAACCTATGAGAGAGGACATGTATTCATACACTTGCTGCTTAGTCAGCTGTGTTCGCATATATGCAAAATTAGAACAGTTACTGCCACAATTTCGGGCAACCCAAAAGGGTACAAGATCCCACGGGAACCCACATACCTTCCAACTCTTGTGGGTATTGTTCCTGTAGGGAAATTGGAGGTTCAGCGGTCTCGTCTCTGAAATTTGCCTGGCTGTGAATGGAGATAAAGCATATGTTGTCTCACTGGAGCCCAGCTCTAATTCTAATGCCAATATCCAATATATTGATGGTGCATTAACAGTGTAATTTTGAATTGGTGGACAGTTTTGAATGCATATTTCCCATGTTTATGGTTACTTAAACTTGACCTTGGGCCACCACCATATGAGCATCTTCGTTTAGCTCATGTTCAGGTAGTTCAGGGGTATTTTCACCGGATCCACAAGAAGTTTCCTCTACGGTTTAGCATATCTTTCAACCCCATCCCCATTTTCCTCTTTTCCTTTTTATTTCTATCAGATTCATATTTTCATTGTCTACTCTGACCTGTCGATTCAGTTTGGTTGGTTTTTCTAGGAACATTAGAAGTAGGATTTCCCTGATGAGATCTCATTATTTAATCAATGCTCTTAGTCGATTGTTTTGCCTATCGCTCAAATTGGGAAATGTTTTATCCGCCCTCTTTATTGCGTCTTTGTCTTTTCACTTCTAGGGAAAGAATTCTGGTAATTCTTCTAACTGGTGTATGTATTGCTTGCCCTTCACTCACTCTGTTAATGAGATCCTGGAACCTAGGAGGAGGAGGAACATGTTTTCTTGGTTGGTTCTAGGAGGGGGTGATTTATTTATTTTTCAGGAGGCATTTTTGTTTGATTTAAATTCCTCCGGGAGCCTGATACTGGGTTCAGATTGTCCCTCTCTGTTCTTGGAGTATACTTGTGGCCCATGGTAGGTCTAGAATCTAAGTATTGGGAACTAATGTAAGTCTCTGGTTTTGCTGGAGCAAAGTGTGCATGACAGCTAGCAGAGTAGCCATTTGACTTTGAACCGTTATTATCTAGGAGTAAGTCTCTTCCCCCGTCTTTAAGTCTAATGGAGAAATGCTCTTCACCTCAGGTATCTTAAAGTCCCGTGCCACAGACATCTGTTTGTGTTTTTTCTTTGTTTTTGGGAATTCTGGAAGAAGGTAGTTTTCCTGACTTAAGGTATGGACATGTTGAGAAATTTGAGCAAATGCACACTAGAATTCTATAACACAACAACTCTGGAAAATTGATCTTCAGCATACTTTAAATTATATGCTGCTTTCAGGATTCTTGGGAGTTTCTAAGTGTTTAAAAATATTTTTAAATGGCCCTATTATAAGAGGACCATTTAAAGTGATTTTCATCTTCCAGTACAGCAAATAAACTAGAAAACTCTCTGAAAAAGATACATTTTACATATTAATTATTGTTATAGTCATTTTTCAATCCAAATGATGTCATCATTTTTTGTACAATTCTAAATACACAGAAACAGAACAATTTGTATTTCTTTGATAAATTACCAATACGCTTTTTATGGCCTTAATCTGTGACTTTCACATAATGTTATAGTTGTTCTCTTTTTCTATGTCTTCTCAATTGAGTCCAATTTCCCACATTAGAGTCGTAGCCACTTCTAAAATCCCTGTCCCTGCTTACATATTGACTCTCCCTACTGTAGGAAGGTTTCTTGTTTGAATGGTGCAAGAAGTTCTATATTTATTCTTTACTCCATTGTTATACTTGGTTTTGGGCCCAAAATATGTTCTGAGGGGTTGGATAACAAGTTGTTTTTTCTTGCTGTTCCTCAAAAACAGTGTTTCTGTGTCTACCTTGGGCAGGGTGCTGCAACCTGTGGCTCTCCAGATGTTTTCAACTACAACCCTCATTATCCCTCACCACTGACTATGCTCGCTAGGATTGATGGGAGTAGTAGTCAAAAACACCTGGCAAGCCGAAGGCTGCAGACCCCTAATGCAAGGGTTCTGGCTGCCATATAGTTCCTTGTCTAGAAAAGGGTTTTTAGAATGCCTTTTAATGGTTGCATTTCTTGTTTCCCAAGGTTAGCCAGATGAGCTGAATGGTCTCCCAGTTGGATCATATGTTGTAATTCTTGGTCTCTCAACTAATTTTGATACATTTCTTCACTGATTTGCTGTTAGAAAGTACTCTAATCTGATCACCTGTTCACTCCTGATATACTATACCTGAAGATATAGATATTTCGCTGTATCTGACAGGGGAATAAACTCTCATGTCTCTCTGAATGTGTTTGGGAGGAAGGAAAAGTGTTTGTCTTTGGGTGTACTCTCCATCGCTTCCTGTGTCTTCGCTTTGTTTCCTGGTCCCGCCTCCTCTTCTCTCTGTTCTTTTCCTACTTATTTCTTTTCATTTTTTCTCTTACTGGAGCTGGAAGTACATCTGAACGGTTACTCAAGCACCCATAGTGACCCTTTTTTTGCAAACGTGTTACCCAAACAGTGTGTAATTAAGACCCACGTATCGATAGTGCTCCCAAATTAGGACAATTAATGCCCAACGGGCCACGCTCCACAGTGACTCCAGGGCATGCTGTAAGCGAGTCCATAATCCCCAAATTAGCAAGAGTCTGCTAGCTGCTGCATCACATAATAAGAAAGCCTTCAAATTGGAAGCGCTCAAGGCGGACCATGCGCAAACAAAAATAAAATCCTTCTTTGGAACTCTACCTCCCCCTATGGACCTGCTCAAGTATGGCTTCCTTGGTTAAAACATCTGACAACAGAGAGGATGAAGCTATCAATGGTTACATCTCAATCGATAATAATGGCTCCCTGTTGAAACTATGGCAGGGAATCCAAAGGAATTCAATGGTGCTGCCTGACTATGTGTATGACAATGTTTTGCCTTCAAATCTTTCTTGCACTCCCGATTTAGAAACATCCATAACCACCACAGAGTCCTCTATAGGAAAAAGTATCGATGAGGTGGACTCAGTGACTCTAAACGACCCATGTTCTGGTGACCTACATAACCTTAATACACACAGAGAAGCATCATCTGCAGTTTTGGAAGCCAAGGTTGAAGCTCTATTGGAATTATGTGAAAACATGGCAGAAGAACAGCAGCACTTAAAGGAAGGCTTGGTAAAAGTTCTGGATGAGTTGACTCAGCTGACAATAACATTTGGCTCTTCAGAAATTCCTGGGGTAGTCAGAAAGGGGGCAATTAGAGTCCAGGGTGCCCCGTTACAATACACTAAATTGACTTCTGCCCCAAGTTCAGTGGCTGATTTGGCACCAAGATCTCTGACCTTGTTACCCCTACACTAAGGGCTATGTGCTCGCCTTGTGGGGGAATTCCATCGGAATAAACAGCTTACCTAGTGTCTGACTCAGAAAGCGGTACAATGGAGGCAATTTGTGCCGAACTTTCAATGCTTAATATTTACCCCATTGCCCCCCATTTCCCAAGCGCAAACTCAAACTGTGCAAGAAAAGGTCTTTGCCCCAGCAGAAGTCCCAAATGAATGCTTACAAGAATAAAATGTTCCATAAGGGTTCTTTTCAGGCAGAAGCGTGACAAGAGGGGGAAATAACTGTTTCAAAGGAAATGGGCAACGTGGAGCTGAGGAGGGTGACTGTACGGGGTCCGATGGTTGGATGGCTGGCTCAGCCCACGACAGAGATGGAAATACCTACTAAATTGCTGTCGGCTGGACCACCTACAGCCAATAATACAGTCCCTTTTTGCTCCATTCATCAAAACAAACAGCCGTCTCTGCTGCAGCGGCCAACATCGGGATACTTAAATAAGGCCCCTGTGTCGCTATTCCCTCCCACTGCTTTGCCTCTTAATATCACCATGGTTTACTTTCTCCAACATCCACAAACGGTTGTGTGTGCCTTTAAGAGAGTCCTGACGGAGGATTCAAGGAATCAAATCTGTGTCCCTTTAAGTAACCAACCTGAAGAACTTAGAAGGGGAGAATGGATATGTTGCTGACCCAACATACAGCCACACAAGACACATGGCTGGAAAGTGGAGACCCTGAGGCCCAAAAACCTGACTAAGAAGGTTAAATGGCTGCATGTAAAGGCTTTCCAGGGCCTGATTCATATTAAATTTGTGGAGTTAAAACCGATGGCCAACAGCCTATTTTTGAATCGTACATGGCTCATGGAGCTTCTACATCTCATCCCAGACCTAAAGACTATTTCATGTAGGGATATTCTTAAATTGGAATCGCCATCTGTGGAGAGTGTGAACAATTGGTCCTTGGTAAACTTCCTTTTCTCAGTGGTGGTAGAGCGTATTTGTAAAAATGTTGAAGCTCTGCATCACCTAATATTTGAAAGTGAAAGTGGGGTATTTCTTCCAGCAAGGCAAAACCTCCAACATAGCTTCAACTGGTGTCCAGTTAAAGTTTCGAAAACAAAAGGATCGTATGCCAAAGGTTAGAGTACATTCGACCGAAAACAAAAGTATTGACATTTTTTTGTAAAATGTATATATTTTCTTTTTGCTCTAGCTTAGCTTGAAAAAGGTGTTTTTACACCAAAAACAGGGGTTTGGCGGGGGGACCCCCCCCCAAAAAAAAAATGTGATCCTTTTTTTCAGTCAAATTGACTCGACCCTTTTGTCATTCAACCCTTTTGATTCGATACTATAACCTATAACCGCTTCAACTTTCAGGGCTCATTACCCCCACAGGGGGCAATCCACCGGGCCAGTTGTTTGGCCCCTATGAGGCAACAGGGGCAATGGCTTCAGGTGGGCTTCCAATCGCATTGACAACCTACTCAGGAGAGGGTAACAAACTTCATCTTGTTGTTCAGGAACTCTAGGAGCATAATTCCTTTTTGAAAAACTCTACTCCCCTCGTAGCCTTAAAGCATGTCAAATGTTTTTGTTTGCTAGAAACTTGGTTATGTTCGCCATTCCACTTAGATGGCTACTCACTTTTTTCCGTTGGTCATTATCACCACCTTGGGGCCCCCCGATGGGAGGTTTATGCATAGGGGTAAAAGTTAATTTTGATCCCTCTTAATACGTACCCAGTAGATCGCATGGAAACCTTTTGGCGGTCTGCGTTTATAATTTCTGGCCAGGCCAGGAGGTTTTGTCAGTCAAACTATATGATCCTCCAGGTGGGGAAATGATGAATGCTGACAGGGGACTTCAACACAGATCTAAGGATAGGTACATTTGAGGAAGGTGAGAGGGGGATATTAGATTCGGGGGGCACAATGGAAGACTGCCCTGGCAGAGTTTGAGTTAAAGCCCCTGAAGGCTAAAGAGGGTGGAATTGAGTACACGTGATCTAATGACCACCATAGCAGCTACATGAACTACATTTTCATGAACCCTAACCTGACCACTCAAGCTCCCAAACCTTGGCTGAAACGCACGGAGGCCAGCGACCATGTCATGCACCTTGACCTGTGGGGGCTCACCTAGGCCTTCAATAGCCAGGCCATTGTGAAACCCCTCTGTAAACATCCGGGGGAATAGGCTGCGATGGTCAGCGGCCCGCATTGAAAAGTTTAATGTGGCTCTGGGTCGATCTGGCAATGACATACAGGACATTTTGGTGAAATGCAAAGGAGATCTGGGGGGGGGTTACAGTCCCTTTCCTTTCCTGAAGACCTTAGACATATCCTTAAGCACAATCAACAGAGCCGACGAGGGGCTGTTCTTGATTCCTGCATTTATAAAAGAAATAAAATAATTGAATGGGGTTGTGTGAAGGATAAAGAGAAGCCGTTGTCTGACCGGGATCCAATAAGCTCAATCCATCATAGCAGCTAGGGCTAGTTATAAAAAACGGCTGAAAGGGCACAGATTTTCATCAAGAAATGAATGTTGGAAATGTATAAACGTCTCATAAAAACCCATGACTTGAAGAAATTATGGTAGCTCATTCTGAGCCAAGGGGCAGGTATGGAGGCTAAGGAGTTGGTGGGTATCTCAGAGGAAGAATGGTCCCAGCACATAGGAAAGCTCTATGGACGAGAGGAGGGACCAGCCGTGGGAGAGATGGAAGAATCCATGGCTGATTCCCTGGTAAGTCGGCATATTAGGAAGCCAGACCTAGTGACATGCATAATGAGGTCTAAGGCTTCTAGGGCCGCAGGACCTGATGGCCTGTGCAGCCTGGTCTTAAAGGGTGATCCGCAATGGTGGGCGGCACTCCTTTTTATTCTATTTAAGCAGTTCTGCCAATATGGGATTAGACCCCCCTGGAAATTATCTATATTCATTCCTGTCCATAAGAAGGGGCTGCAGAGTCTTCCATCCAACTTTAGGCTCTTCGCAATGCTGGACTGCAGCTACAAGCTTTTTGCCACCTTGTTATAGGAGCTGATTTCGGCATGGGTCAGGGAGAAGGGCCTACTGAATTATCAGTAGACAGGTTTTAGAAAAGGTTATGGGACCTCCCATTCAATATGCACCTTGTTAACCCTTATTTCAGAGACGCACACTTATTCGGGAGTGGTGCTATACATATGCTTCATTGACTATTATGTAGCTTTCGAATGCATAATTAGATCAAAAACTCTGGTGAAAGCTGGTAGCATGTGGTATAGATCCATCACTCCTGTACTTTATAAAAGCACTGTACAGTAACACCCAGGTTAGGGAGAGGTTGTCTCAAGAAGGGAACTTGTCGAGTCCACTCAGCAGTGTGCAGGGGTTGAAACAGGGATGCCCTTTGGCCCCCTTATTATATAACTTGTATACATCTGAACTACCCATGGTGCTTAGAGCGATTGGGAATCATACACCAGGGTGTGGAACTGATCCCCTCCCATACCTACTTTATGCTGGCGATACAGTGATCCTAGACTGTACAACAATCGGCTTGCAGTGTTCACTCAATGCCCTACATACCTTTGCAAGCAACCACGACCTTAACCCGAATGCTTCTAAAACTAAAGTAATGATTTGTGGAAAAGGAGCATCTGAAGCTCCGTCTTTTAAATGGAGGCTGGGGGAGTGAATTTTGAGTAGGTTACAGAGTATAGGTACTTGGGAGTCCCCATTAGACCTTGTTTGTCCCTGGCAAATTTGATGGTGGGGATCTCAAACAGGGTCTGGTACAAATGGCTTTCGCTTAAAAGAATCATTGATTCCCAGGGTGGGCGTTCAATAGAGGCAAAAATGATTGTCTATAGAGTTTCAATTATCCCAGCCATACTCTATGCACTGGAGGTATTCCCATTGAGGGCAGTAGAGTGGCTTCCTAGATTGGAGGCAAACATTCTGCGGTCCCCACTGGGAGAACCAGGGAGGGTACTTCTGTAGGCAATTAGGTTGGAGCTGGGCCTTGCTTCTTTATTGACACTCTGGAAAACGGCAGCCAGTAAGTTCTGGGCCAAGATGTATTATGGCTGTCTAGACACCAATACTCATCTGGGTAGGGCGATGGGGCACTCTAATAGATTTTTGAAAAGTGTCTAGTTTAGGGACTTGGAGAGGTTGGTGAAACGTTATTTATTGGAGATTGGTGTGGGTAATGCTCCAGAGCCTTGGCTGGATTTCAATCTGGCAAGGATAGAAGAGAAATTCATTCACCGCGATGCAGACACCGCCCTAGACCACCTGGCGGACCTTTGAAAATGTGAGTCTTTTACCCACCAGGCTTTTATACTTGATCAGGCAAAGTCCTACCTGGTAAAACTTTGCCTCCCCATTTTGGTAAGATTTATTTTGGCGGTCCGCCTTCACACCCTACCAACTTTAGAACACATGGGGCATGGGCCGGCCTATCTAGAGGTGAAAGACTTTGCAGATTATGCTCTAGGCAGGTGGAAACGGCACGTCATATTTTGATTCCGTGTAGTGCACTTAGCATAGAGTGGGACAGGGCCTAAAGTGAAGTTTGCTCCTATTCCACAGATCAATGTTGGGGTACAATATTCGATGCAGAATCTCTAGTGACCACTGTGGCAGCATTTTATGTATGGCAACGGACAGCCATGAAATTGGCCTTGGATTGGTAAGCCCCCCGATCGACTGTTTTATGTGTGATCACAGATTTTATGATTTACTTTTTTTTTTTTAATGTTTGTCTTTTTAATGATATTTCAATGATATTTTAATAGTTATTTGTATACTGTATGTTTTAACCAATGGAATCATTGTGATTAGTGTAAAAGGTTCAGATTGCATCCAAATGCACTTAAAAAAAAAGAAATTATAATTATTCTAATTATTATTATTATTATTATTGCCAGGTTTATGAGATCCACTAGTATTTCTCACGGATGATCTGGGAAACTGAGATATAATATCAGGAGTAGGCGAGGGTCTCCCTTCCTACATGAATCATATTTGTCTATGAACTTTAGCTACTAATTCAGAGCTCAACTTAATTTCTTGCCTTAATTTAGCATTACTATCCATTTCAGTTATCTCTTTTTATATTCTACTAACTGTTCCCTAGATTCGATCAAATTGGCCTGTCTAGACTTAAAACTACAGCTCTGTAAACCAGTAACTGGTGTGTGTTTTTAAGTCCTTTTCTAAGGATTTATTCTCTTTGTGACATCATATATTTCATTCAAGTTTTCTTGGTTGTATGGACTATAGGTTAGCTAACACTTTCTTCGGTTGTTCTATTTGCAACATTGCACTATCAAGACCCTTAGAAGGAGATCAGCTGAAATGTTCACAAGCGTAAGTCTCTATTCATTGTTAGTGGAAGTCATGTACAGCTCCATCAACGGCTGGTCTAATTATTTCCAAATGTATGCACCTATTTTCTCCACTCTTTCACTCATTTTATCTTTCCATGCCTCTAGATTCTGGGTCCCCCATTTCAAATGTAGAAAGTATCTAGGTAGCACATTATCATGTGCGATTTTTAAATCAATTAATACCTTTCGAGACATTTTTAGACTGAAAAGTTGATCATGAATAACTACTGATAAATAATCTATAATCAAATAAGATATCTACCCGAAGTATATTTCTCACTCCAAAATCAATATTGTATCAAACCACAACTCCACAAAAATACAACACAATTCTATTTCAGCCATATCTGTCATAGTCCCAAAAACAACATGTATACTTTATAAGATCATCCATCCGGGACTATCCAATTCAGCAAAACAATTCAAATTCTCACATATATGTGATCTTCAGCACAATCTATATTACACTGTGCATCCATATGCTGACATCACTCACATTGCAACTTCTCCCATCCCAGCCAGCGCTCCCATTTTACTAATAAATTCTATCTATGGAATATATCTAAATGTCTAATGTTTGATTATTTACACAGAGAAGTATCCCTCATCTAATACTGCCTATCGTGACAATACCACCCCAAAATCTGGGACAAGAAACAGGCTGTTTTAATCTGAATATTCCCTTTTATTTCAAATAATACATACAAATGCAAGGGTCACCCCCTGCTGGGGTAGTAACCCACAATATTCTACATAAACACAGGCAGCATGTCCACAAAAATGAAACACAGTCAGCCTGTTATTATCTGACTAATTTTTACATTCACAATACACACAAATGTCCATATGTATAACTATTCTAGAAAAAAGTTTAAAATTATCTCCAATATAAACGTACATATCACCACCACGTGCCAGTTTTAAAAAGACAACACCATTCTTAGAACATGTTTTATAACTATACAATTCACTTCACTTTCTCCGAAACCATCGAAAATCATTGACATCAGAGAAAAAGGCTGACTTTCCTTTTCTAAGATTGAGTAAACTGTAAAATGTTGAACAACATGGGTTTCTAAATAGGACACAGAAGAATGTTTGTAAGGATTGGCTTGTTTACACTTATTATACAGGCTTGGGTTCAGGGTACAGTCTATTTTCTGGAGAGTAAAATATGTTGATGTGTTAAAGGATCACTCAATCCTGATATCATGAAATTGAAATAGAAAAGGAATCACTAAGTACATTTTAATTGGCATCAGGAGTCCACCTTAGACAGAATCCTTCTATTTCCAGGCAATGTTATTTGGAATAATGACTTGGTTATTAAATTGAACTTCTTTTATTGGGAATTAAGGGGAGAAACTAGCCTCATTCCTTTTCTGCTTTGTGGAGTAGAACACTCTATTCAGAATTTTTCTTTTAAGTAAACTATGTTTTCCACAGGTCAAGAGGTTAACCAATTCCCCAAAATCTGCTAGTGGCATTTTACACCATGCTCACAACCCCTAATATAATTTCCTCCTTTGAAAGCTCAGGGAATTAAATAATAATTGGTCCCTTTGAAAGAGAAATATACCCTTCACAATTTTGAATTATAGGGCACTGTATTTTAAATATAGTTCCACCAAGTAACATTTACAGGCCCAGATCCGATTTATTGATATACCTTGTAAACAGGGCTTCCACAAAGTACCTTCCATGGCTGGGATTTAATTAATTCTTGGGAAATGTATCTAAATGCTCCAGGGTGATTATACTCATTTTTTTTGCGTAAGGCCTTGGACAGTTACAGACATCAATAGCTCAAGGCAACTCTGTCAGCTAAGCTGTTCTTTTCAGTCTATTCTCCTGCTCCCAAATCCCTTTGAGGCAATCTTTCTGTCTTTGGAAATGCTTTCACATTTAGAGCCTTCTGGAAAAGGACTACATATGAGGGTTTCCATTGCCTAGATCCAGGTGGAAACCTAATCAGAACATGTCCTTTTGGCAAGGCTATCTTCCATTAATGCTTTCCCAAATATTCTTCTACCTCTGTATTTAACTTTAAATACCGAGCAAATTTCATCCATGCAGCATCAGTTGACACAGCAATTATGAATTGAACAGTGCCTGTGATAAGTTCCCTTCATTTGCACCCACTAGAATCCTCTTCTATGCTTTGATTGCCTAATGTATTTAACCATGACATAAGGGGATGTACATAGCTGTACGTTAGCCCTCCCCTCTGGAAATTTGATCAAATTAGACTGAAATGCGTCTTTCCCTTATAATTTCTTGTATGGACCATTAATAAGACCTATATATCAGAATTATAAGACAATTCTGAATTCAGGCATCATTCATGTTTCTTTATGCATGCATGACAAAGTTATTAAAATGTGGAAATGCATTAATAGTTCATACATTTTAACATAGCCTCCATACATGCATTATGTTTGTGACCGGGTCTCTCAGCTGAATTCAGGCCATATGCCCAGTGCGGTGGTGCCCTTGGCACAGATGGAAGTTGGGACGCCATTGAAATGTTCCTCCACGGCTCACCCCGAGCGCGGTGTAATGCTGCAGTGGTTTCTAACATGGCCGCTGCCGGGAGGTACTTGGTTTCCCCACTACCGGCAGTTGACGCATTGCAACTGTTTTGGCTTTTTCACGCTAGTTTTGCCTTTCTGTTCCTTGCTGGAATGCTTGCCTTTGCATTCCTGGCTCTGCATCCGGTGCTGTCTTCCTCTCTTGCACCGCTCCCTGCGGGTGCTCCTCTTTCTTCTCTCCACTCTCGGCGGGCGCTTCTCTGATCCTTTCCTCCTCTCTGCTATTCGCCCTCTATTCCATGGCCTCCCAGCCAGATACATTCTTCGGCTTTCCGGAGCCTGGGCCCCCCCCCTGGCTCCTCCTTTTTTATTCCTTACCTTAGACACTGAGCTTTCTCTCTGTTCCACCTTTGCTGCTCCTATGTTTTGAAAGCGCTCTCCCGCTGTACAGAGCTGCTCAGTTCTCTCCTTGCCCTCGCGCAGACATTATATTTCCATACCTGCATTGAGCATGCCTTCCAGGCGGATCCTGCTTGTGGAACTCATCTACAATCAAGTTTCTCAAATAGTCTTCCTGCTATCTGGGTTTTTTTGTGCTTGTATGAGGCTTTTTCCCCATTTGGTCCATCCCGGGAGGGGGGCCACAGGTCTGCGCCTTCCACAGGCAGCCACTGTGGCTTTCTCTTGGGTTAGGCCCTAACACCATAAAAAAAAGGAAGACTGCAGATCCCGAAGACCTCTGCTGAAGGATAACCTAGACACTAGCACTTCAGGTGAGGGGGAAAAGGAGGTTTGGGACTCAGGGGAAGACTTCAAGGGGATTGACAATTCATACCTTTTCCTGGTTTCTTAATAGAGGAAATTTCAATTGGTTAATAATAAAAATAATAATGTATGTGCATTTGTCCTATGTAAACCGCTTTGGCTAAAAGCGCTATATAAATAACCTATTATTATTATTATTATTATTATTATTATTATTATTATTGTTATTATTATTATACATTTTACAAGAGGGTTAATTGCTCTACCAGGTCAAGGATCAGGGTTTGTTTAGACATTTGATCCTCTCAAGTTGCCATTACATGCTGGCCAAGTAAACAAGGGAGAGGGGGTAACGCGGGGCACACTGCATGATTTTTCTAGCAGTGTGCCCCGCGTCACCCCCTCTCCCTTGTTCACTTGTTCAGTTACTCCCCTGGGTTTTCACGGTAGGGGACGCCTATCCTTGATCATATTACTTGCTGCCCATGCATCCATCTATGTCATTTCAGGAATTTCATTATGCTACACTTGAAAATATAGGCCCATAAAAAGCCTTAATTTGGAAAGTAGTTCTTATTTTTCTTGCCTCTTACATCCAAGACTTTGCAGAATTTTAAAATATAATTTGTATAAGTATGCATGCTCTTCATGCAACTTGGCTGCATAAACACAGAAATCTTTTTGCATAAGCAAATTTATTTTTTGAAAGGCAATACTTCCTATTATATTTTACATTAAGATACATGATATTTAAATATGAAGTAATTCAAAATGCATGTTGTTTAATGAAACAAATCACATGTATTCAAATAGTTTTACAGTATACATCAAGTAATGCGCTACAGACGTTACTCAGGTAACAAATGCAAAAATCCATTGTAATTGTAATTGCTTATTTATAACGTGCTTACTACCAAGAGGTTTCTAAGCGTGGACCCGGGGATCGAACCTGTGTTGCTCTGCATCATTTTGCTTCCAAGATGAGAGCTTTGCCCGTGGGCTTTCCTCCTCAGACACATTGCTTAGTACCATGAAGCAAAAGGGATAGGCAAGCAACAGAGGAAGAGCAGTAAAGGTGAGTGGAAGGGGGTGGTCAGGGAGGGGGCGGGGTGAATGCATCATGAAGCAAGACACAGACAACAGACATATCGTTCATACAAAAAACGTATATGTCAGGATGGTTGAAGGCCTAACTTGCCCTATGCTAAGGAGGGGTTTCCCTACCTGAACATAACTAAGCAAAGTCTGAGTCAAAGAGTTCAACTTAATAGTCTGTTTGTGTCCAAAACCTATTCTTGCCCTCACCACTAGAACAAACAAGTGTGTAAGGATGTCAATGTCAAAATAAACTGTGTTCAACTTACAGTTCTGAGCCTCTTCCAGCTCACAGTGTCCTCTCAGCTCCCCTCCCCAAGCATAAGAAATTTCCATGAAAAAGAGTCTTGAAGTTTACCTTTCTCCAGTTCCTGGGAGGATAGCTCAGGGGCAACGCATATGCTATCAAGACAATATACTTCAAAATCACTCCTGGCGTTCCCTTCCCCAAGTTTCAAAACAACACAATCCAAAAAAGCGTGGTCTTGAGACTCAATTCCCAAGACAACCAATCTAATCTTGCCACGTCTCAGTGTTCCCTTCCACAGACTTCAATGGGTCACACAGGTTACTTGGTGCTTGTTCCTGTGCAACAACATACCTTCACTTGATTCCCTGTATTGGCTCCTGGATGTAGGGTGTGCTCTTGGGATCCCCTGGTTTCTCCTTAGCCGCCTCGTGGCCTTGACACCCTGTGTCACACACCTTTTGCCAACTGGCAGTCTTGCCACACTGCATTTGCTCCTTAAGATTCACTGTTTCAGGCTTTCTTCATTATGCAACGAGTTTTAGGCTTTCTTCATTGTGCATCACTTAATATTATTTAATAGCAGTTCAAAGCCTAATGATATGATATTACATGATAGGTTATTTATAACGCGCTTAATGCCCAGACGTTTCTAAGCGCAGACCCGGGGATCGAACCTGTGTTGCTCCGTGTCGTCTTGCTTCCAAGGCAAGCACTTTGCTCCTGAACTATCCTCCCAAGAATGCAGTCTTGTGTTGCTTAATTATATTTGATTTGAAGATTTGATTCATCTTCAAGATTTAAGTTTGTTCGTTGTGCAACACGTATTCAATATTCAGCGTTTTACTGGATTACTTCAATATTAAATTTCCCTTTTAGCTCGGCATTAAATAGTCATGCTCTTTAAATTAATTTGTTGTACAGCTTGCATTCACCATTCAATATTTTACTGGTTTACTTAAATATTCAATTGCCATTTCTGTTCGGTATTCAATATATATATTAGTTTTCAGTGTTTTCATTCCTTAGTTGAAGACTTTCGAAAATGTTCTTTGCTTAAGGCTTACGACCATTTCAACAAGCTTAATTACTTCAAAAGGGAATGATTCACAGCGTTCAGAGACTTTCAAAAACATGCTTGTGCCTTTAACAACCCACACAACCACTTTGTTACATTGTATTCGGCTTCAGTCGTCATTGTCAATAGCACTTCATTTTATGAGACTCACGGTTACAGTAATACTGGGTTTCTCGAGCTGGGAAACTCACCGGCTCTCTGTGAAGTCCTCTCCTGTATCATAATGGCCATTCACTTGTCGGCTTCCTTCCAGGGGGTCTCTCTCTGCCCCTTTGATATTCTTGCACTCTTGCCGCGCCATGGGAGAACGAGCAGTCCTTTAGGGGGAGTGGAGCACAATCCCTCGTCTGGTCTCCTTCCTTTGCCTCTCTTCTGTGCCACAGAGCTCGTGCTCCCACTTCACACCCGTTCAGACCCTTCGCTAGCTCGGTCCTCAGGGTACTTTCCCGGCTTCCGCACAGCTTCACATGCCTCCATTCAGCCTCTCGCCAACCTTTTCCTTATTTGCCTGACTATAGTTAAGCTTAGTAGCAAGACTTGCGTGATCCTTGCAATGGTACTCCCCTGAGGCCCTCTTCCTCGTCTCAGTACCAAAGTGGTGCATGTTGCTGCGGATTACTCCTATTCACCTCTTCCTCATCCCAGTACTGGCAAAGTACTTTGTGGAAAAATAAGGGGGGCTGGTTTATAATAGCCCGTAAAGGTCGAGAAAGGGTTAGGTTTGTCATCAATGGGAAAAGGGGGATACCATGTCTCTCCCATCTCATGTTTAACCATTTCTTTCCTTTTTCTGGTACATCTGGACTGATGGTATCTCATACCTTTTTCTTGATTAATGGAACACGGATGACAATATCCCATTTCAGTCTTTGGAAAAGAGGATTCCATTTGAAGGGACATGGTATATACTGTGTCTCACCTGAGTATGTCTCACTCCCAGTCCCCAAGGACCCTCCACCCAGGTGATCCTCCCTCGCTTCTCCACCCCCAGGGTCTAGATCCAAGAGCGATGGCCTTTCCCTGGGCACCTGCGCAGAAGTTTCCAAGGGAATGGAAGTGAGAATGCCCTCAGGTTTCTCAAAACAGGCAGACTTGGGAGAGTATGGGTGGGAGGGAAGAGGGAGTTATAGATGTGTTGCCTTGATGAAGCCATTATCAGTGAACCAGAAGTTGGGGACAGGGAGTTGGGGGACTGTGGGAGGGGATTCTGCGGTGTCCCTTGGAGAGTCAGCAGAAGGAGTGGAGGTGGCCAGAGAGGACATGAGGCAAAAGGAGTACTTTTTTGCAACTTTCATTGCATAAAAATGTAAGTGCAATGGGAGTTGCAAAAAGGATCTTTCGCAGAAATATCAAATAAAACAAAAAATATGGCAATGCATAGTATATCAGACAGATAACAATGAATGCCAGCATTAAGGAACTGCAAATGTAGCACAAATAAGATATTAGAGCGTATGCTACACATTTGCAAGCACGTTTATGTATTACTTATTATCAAAACTGCTGTGGTGTATTTGATTGCATTGCACTATGCATTGGGAACTTTTGTTGTAGAGGTAGTTATTCACTAGGCAAGTTCCTTGTTGATTCAGGTACAGCACCCTCTGGTCATTGTTATAGCCCCAATGAACTCAGAAATAATCTGTGAGCAGTGCAAACCCTCTCCTGCTCTTTTCTTTTTATATACGTATTGTTTTCTTTCAGCCTTGACACTAGCAGATAAAAAAAATCTGTCATCCTTCTTCTCACAGTTTCACAAACACGCCAATCATTTGTTTATTAAGGACTGTGGTACGTCAGAAGTAGGAGTCAGACACATAGGTGGCATATTGACTAGAGACATTTATTTTTAATAACAAAAACAACACATACCTTTGCCTGGCTCTAAAAGGAAATCCCTACCTAAAGTAAAGATAACTGGGTGCTCGTCGTCAGGATGAATGTCCAACCAAAATGCACATTCTCTGTCCCAAAAATCCTCTTCTGTCCCTACCACTAAACAAAAGAAATAACTAAGAAAGAAAGGTCAAGGGCATGACTTCCTCCTACTCAAATAGTGCACCATAATCATGTGGCAAATAACTAGAGAATAGTTCAAGTTCAAATGAAGGGCCAGGAGAATGACTCCCTTCTCCTGGTTTATCAAGTTTCAATCATGATGACAGTCTCTAATACACTGGTGATAATTCATCAAAAACAACACTCTTCTGGTCTTGAACCTCCTTTCAGGCTTGACTCTGTATTCTGTTGCTTAAGTGTCTGATTTAACAGCCAGGTTAATGACTCCCTTCTCCTGGTACAATGCAGCTGTTCTTCAAGATCAAAACATACTTTTCAAGGGCCCTTGTAGCTCCTTCCAAACTCCTTTTAGGGTGAATTAAACTCCTCCTTTTCCTGGTTTCTTCCCCACTGAGGAGACATCACATTTTTGAACTTGAATGTCTCTCAAAGAACCCCTGAGATTCACAGGGCCGTTAGGAATAGAAAGGCCAGTTCTGATGTGATCCTCTTCCTTCGGATTCCTAGTGGTGATTCTTAAACCAGGGACGCCAATACGATTGCTTCTTATGTCTTTCTCTCTTATATCACACTCGGGTGATGAAGGGAATCGCTCCCAGTGTATTTGATATTTAAGTTTTTACTATGACAGCCTCTCTGAGGAGGAAGAGCATTCCCATAGCTTCACACATTGGCTCTACATTCACCACCAACCCTGAGACGGGGGAGAACCTTCTTATTCATATTCACACTTGAGGCACTTTGTTGGTAGTCACAGAGACAAGGAAGATTACTCCAGAGGTTTCCCACACTTAAAGTATTTGTTTATTTATCACTGAGATGAGGTAGGTTACTCCCCAGAAACTCTCTCCTTTTTGCAACTTTGGCTTGACTATTGGGACAAAGAAATTGCATGGATGCTGCTCATGGCTGGCCCTACTGCCTTACTCTGTCTCCTGTGTTCCCTTTTACTTTTTTTGTAGCGGAAAACATCACCAGTTCTTCCAGGGGCAGTGGATCACTGTGCCAGCCTCCGTGACTGCTTTCCTCACTCTCTCGCATCTCACAATGACTCTGCGGGCCCCACTGCAGCTTAACAATGTCAGCGCTGTTCTTGGACCACCGGTCCACTTTCAGGAGGTTGTGCCACCATTTTCCAACTTTCTTCCTGGTAAACCCTTGCTCAGTCGGGCTGCAGCTGACTTCCTCAGTTTACCCCTGGCGTCCTCAGCTGTACAGATCAGCTTCCCCAGCGTTCCGTCTTCTCACCCATTTTGAATCTCCCAGGCTCTCCAGGCTTCACACCTGGTGCTTCTAATTTCAGGTAGTCCTTCACCTCTTTTCATACAAATAGGATCTCTTTTCATACAAATAGGCTGGGTCGTCCACATTTTAAGGTCACAGTTCTTCCCCTGTTTCCTTTGGCCCATCTTCATCCTCCTTCTGGCCTCCATATCTCAATACATAGTGGGTGAACACTCAATATGCTTCCTTAAGTGCTCTTCCTCTTCTCAATAGGTTCAGGAAGGACTTGTGAATGCCCTAGACTTGCATTGATGTTACTGTGCTCAACCACTGATTAAATATAGGTTGACAAATTACAATACATTACAGTAGTGCTTTTATATGGGATGATAATACTTCGAGAATGTTTTCAAGTCTCAGAGGTGAGAGGGTAGGGGGGTTCTGAACAGAAAGAGAGTCCCTATCACCAATTTTTGGTAGCGGCCTCACCTCACTAGCCTCACAGAGAAGGGCCCCCTCAGGGGAGATGTTACGAGATCCCTAAATCATCACAGGACCTAATACAACATCTTACATACCTCGTAGAAACAGAATTTTAAGGTGTGCGTCACATGGACGCTGCGTACCTGTGTTTCCAGGAGATGTTCGTACTGGAGAAGCCAGACTGGTTGATTCCTGGGCAGAGTGATGAAAATATGGTGCAAGGAATCAATCACAACCCAGCCCTAGTGGTACAGGGATGAACGGGGACCAACTCCTGACGCCACGGAGAACACTTCCCTGCGGATTAACGTGACGTCAGAACAGTGCAAGCACTGACAGGGAAGGTGACGGTACTTCAGGAAGAGTAGTGAAGACAAGTCCAAGTCTGTAGAATGGAAGGTGGAGGAAATCACATGCTCTGTGGTCCAGGTAGGCAATTGGCAGGAAGACAGAACTTCACCAGGTAAATCTAGAAGGGCGTACAGCAGTTGTTGCAGGAAGAAAGTCCAAAGAAACTGGTACCCAGGCAAGGCAGGTGAAGAACATAAGCAGAGACCACAGGAGACCAACCAGGACAGTGGAGGAAAAGGAGTGAAACCCACCCCAGGAGGAAGCAGGAATGACCCCACGGGAACCTAGAGAACCCCAAGGAAGCAACCGGAAAAACAACAGGGAACCCGGATCCGGAGGAGACCAAGGCAGAGCCCCGGAAGGAACACAGGAAACTGGGAACAGGGCAAACAAGGAAGTCCAAGGACAGAAAATAGGAGGCAGATCCAGAAAAGATCCAAGCGCTGCGGAGAGTCAAGAACGAACAGCGTTAAGACATGGTTGTTTCAAGACTCGAGCGCTATTTAGGGCATTCGGCATGAAACCGAGATCTGAGCCACAACCCGGCCGCCGCATGCGCAGTGGCCGAGCAGGGATGAGAACGAGGCTTGAAGCACAAGCTCGTCTCGTTGCTCATGGCAACCCGCGAGGCCCGGGCATGCGTACACTGCCACGTAAGAGTCAGAAGCAAGTCCGCCCGTCGGAAGATGCCCCCCCTAGTAAGCCAAACCCGCGGGTGCAGTTGCCAGGCCTGGAAGTGTTGTGTGGGGGTAGCCCAGGTAGATGCCCTAACACAGAACTGTATTTGAAAATCACTAACTGGCCATTGTGATTGTGGCCGTTGACTGCTGGCAAGGTAGCCTTTGAGCCGGTCTACATATGTTCCAGACTTGAGATTCAAGATTATTACGACAATGGTGAAATGTAAGGCAAACAGCTCTGAGGTGGATGGAAAATGCAAGAGACCAAAACATACTAAAAGTAGCGTACCTAGTTCTTCTCAATTACTTTTAAACTCTTTAAAGACATTTCTGGGAATCCAGAAAAGAAAATACAAGCCTTGGAACAGGAGTTGTGTGCTATAATGCCTCTTGCAGAAACCCACAGGGATAAATCTATGACTATTGCCCCCTAATCGACACAGAAGATACCCACCTCACGGGAAGAACAACATTCAATAAATAGTTGCAATAATCAACTCGCTCCCAAGACAGCCCAAGGAACAACCAATACAGCTACTGCTCCACCAGATACTAATATTGAGCTAATGTTGAGGGCAGTGGATACAACATAAAGGGACAATTGGCACACTGTCCAACAACAACAACAGAGGGATACAGCTGTTCCTGCTCCTTCCCAGCATAATGAAGTGAGTAAGGGCAACAATAAGACAACACCTCCCTCAACAATTGATAAGCAAGATACAATGTTAAACATTTTAAAAGAGCAACTTCGGCCATTATCGGATTTTCTTAGAAATTTTAAGAGCTTACTTTTTAACTTTTAAAATATTATGTATGATTTTATAAGAGGCATAGATAATGACACTACCTCTTTAAAGGATATCAAACCATCTACAGTAAACCTAGACCCACCCAGGCTTATGCAAACTTTAGTAAAGGCCAGACTAGATATTAATGTGGAACAAGTAAACTCCTCTGCGACCACAAACAGTTGGTTGACTATAACTGACGTAAACATCCCATGAACTGTTCTGTTGATCAATGAAGCATATCTGTTGGACAAAATGATAGCCAGATTCAATTGGTATATGCCTCACATCAACCACAGTTGGATTTCATTGCCGTTGGCAGAACTAATTATCTACGTTACAACTTCTTGCTGCTGCTTTGCCTTTGGTAGGGGTCATTAAGGATGTGGCCCAATTGAAACCAGGGGCATGAAAGTAATCTATGTCTCTGATAAATAAGTCAGCCATTTATACAGACCTAGTATCAATCCCCAAAAAATTCTGATAGTGAGAAGAACTATCTCAAATTTTTCTCAAATCTTCTGTAACTAGGAAATCTGTCTGTAACAAGCGCCACGATACCTCCGGGCTGCTGCACGCTCTACAAATTTGAATAAATTCAACTAAATGGGTCGGTCATACACCCAAAGTCGACACTGGAGATTCTATAGTGGAAACTTTATCTTCCCCTATGGTAGCAACTTATCTCCATCACTCCCATTTGGGTTCTCGCTGTCATGAGATTGGGGCTAGTGTAAGCACGGCATGGTATCAAACACTAAAGACAAGTGATCACAGTTCAAGGGTGTTTATTGAACTTTAAATGGGTTGGTTGAATGCCTATCTAAACCTTAAGTGATAGTCATGGTCGAGTCTCGCTGCAATCGGCACAGTCCCAGGGCAGTCTGTCTGCTCTTTCAGTCCCGGAGGGGCAGGGCTTGACAAACAACACCTGCACTGTGAGCAGAGCCTTGACGGAGTCATGGTCGAGACTTGTTGCAGTCGACGCAGCACCCGAGCAGTCTGTCTGCTTTTTCAGTCAAGGAGGGGCGGGGCTTGCCAAACAACACCCACAGTGTAAGCGGAGCCTTGGCGGAGTCTTGGTTGGGTCTCGCTGCAGTTGGCGCAGTGCCGGAGCAGTCTGTCTGCTCTTCCAGTCCAGGAGGTGTGGGGCTTGCCAAACAACACCCCTGGTGTAAGCAGAGCCTTGGCGAAGTCGTGGTAGAGCTCCTTGCAGTCGGCACAGTCTGAGCAGTTTGAGGACTCGAGGACCTGGTGAATGCAAGCCGTGTCATCAATATTCAAGCCAGCTCTGGGAGCCTCGAGCTTTGAGGACAAGGCCTGTACGAGGAACGAGGAATCTGGACTATTGGTGCCTGCCCCTCAATGGGTGAGTGAGTGCAGGTCGTGTCCCTCCCAAAGGTAGATAAAATCACTGTGAAAATAATTTCATAACCACCTGAGCGAGCGAGGTGAGGGAGTCAGACCTTAATGAACACTCAGTATTCAGTATCCCTTGCGCGTTGCAGTCCGTGGGCGGGGGGCTGTTAAATTGCTAAACTCTGTGTATCAAGGGTAATGGCAAGTGCAATTCTAGGCAGATGTTGTCGGTTCCTAACATTCCTCTATTGTTATGGTTCGGATAAAACTATCTGCATCCCTCTATCAGCTACTCTCTATCTGCTCGGTCCCAGGCCCCTGTCTGCTCCATATTGGATTCTAATTTGGACTGGATAAACTTAATGAAGATGTGCTTACTGCACATCTGCACATTTGCACACTTGCTTATTTCTACATTTCTGCCCAATCGCTTGCATCAAACAAACTCTTTTGGTGCGGCAGGGGGGAGAGTCCAACTAAGGCAGCTCCTCAAGCTGTCGGGCATTCCCTACCTACCAACCAGCAGTGACTGGATTCTAGATGACCGGATTCTATGCTCAGGGTAAAAGGTTGTCCCAAGCGAGTGTTAATTGGGCTGCAATTTGGGGCATTGTACTTGGAGGGTCCCCTATCACTGTTAGGTGTGTTCTGCTAGTGGGCCCACCAAGGGCTGCCAAGCATACTCTCCCTCATGGGGACCTGGTGGCAAACAAAAGGGTTACCTGGATTAGGCTCCATAAGGGTAACCCCAGTGGCCTAGAGATTTGGGGACCCGGACACACTGGAAACACTTGGAACATCTGCAAGCACAAGCATGCCAAGGAATGAAAACCCTGGCCCATGGAAGAGCCGGTCCAGTTGATTTTACTCCACTTCCGGCTAAGGGGGCAAATTAGTTGGACGGTTCCTCCAATGTTCCACAAGCTGCATATCTATAAGTAGGAATTTTTTAGGTGTCATCATCAACTTTTTAGCTAATTTTTAATTACTATTTAGTACATATAGTACATTGTACAGGGTGCTTTCCGTGGTCTTAATCTAGGCTGTATTACATTTTATTCCGATTTTATCCAGATTTTATGAATTTATGAATTTTATTTATGAATAGCTTTTAAGCTTGCTACATTGTATGCAGTTTTAATTCAGATTTCTCACATTGAATTTGCATTTGATCTTCCCCCGTAATTTCATGCATATTATAATTTTGTATTTTACGGTCATTATAGGTTCAAAAGGAGATATAATTGTGTGTGCGACATAAGGGGCACTAATTAAACATCAGGCATCTAGCAGCCTCCTTTCTATACGGGGTTTAAAGAAAGCTAGAAAGGTTAAAGATATTTCTCCCATGACAGAGAAACAGTGGTATCGGAGGGTGTATCCAGGGTTCCGCTATGCACAAAAGAGAGGGGGACTCTGGATTCCAACCTCCAAACATTAATCCACCTAGACAAAGAGATTAGGGTGGCTGAGTTGATTATCTCCACAGGTAGACGGGCCACCCTGCGTAAATCTGCCCCAGTACACACACAAGGACCAACAAATATAGTTCAGGGGGAGAGGGTTAACCCTACCCGTATGCCTACACCAGTGCCTGGTATACTGCCAAGTTATGACGGGATCCCCATGGCTCAATCACTGCCGATGGTAATGGGTGCCCAGGAACAGGATGATCAGCATAATGATCCGTGGGAGGGTTTGATCACCGACTCCCCAATGTGGGCATCAGATTTATTAAGTATCCAAGGCGGGAGGGGTGTGGAGGGCCCAAATAATGATTCACTGTCATTAGTTATGAATTTTTTGATGACCTTCAAAAACATTATATGAACACCTTGTCGATATTGGACAACCAGGTGAGTTCATTAAAAAAAGAGTTGAAGGGAATGAACAATGAGGTGAAGTTAGGTGTGACCAGTAATTGCATCGGGAGGAGGCTGGACCAGGGGGAAGTTTTGGAAATAAATGTTGGACTAAACCAGGAACCGGTCAGGGCCTAAGGACCTGTGGTTGCCGTGGAGATACATCATCCAGAAGGCCACCCTCCAAACCAACTCAGCCCTTCCCAGATGCCAGAGTGTTTCCAGCGATTGACCTTATGCTTGAAACCCCTAAGCATTCCAGGCCATGAACAACAAACAACCAGTAGAACTGTGGCACAGGCACAGGACAAGCTGGACCCAAAGAAATATTCCCTGCAGTTGCCTCCCGAAGCACTCCAATTAGTGGGCGTAATATTAAATATACCCACTCTGGGTACAGGGTGCTCTGAAGACTGTGGGGATCTGATTAACAAATCAGCGCAGTGGGTTAACTCACACATTGAGAGCGACCTTACAGACCTCCAAATGATTATAATGGCTCGTAGAACACCATGGGTGCGCTCCAAGGACAAGTCAATAGCTGGTGACTGTGTGGTGCTATCTGTTAAAAATATACAGGTGACCAAGTATCTGGTTGAGTCTAATCAGGGCACCTTCAGTCATAATCGTTTGGCTGGTCCCGTAAAAAATGTTTTGAGCCATGTTCATTTAAATAGGCCTACAGGCCCTGGTCGGATCCCGCACCAAGTGGCCAAATTTCAACTCTCACATGTGTGACCCAAAGCATGAGGGCGGCGACTGGACTGGGTGGTAGAGCACCTGGCCTGGTACTGTCCGAGAATCAATTTGCCTGAATAACTGACAAAGCAAAAACAAAGAGGTGATGGCTGGAAGGTTTAGAATGAATCTTAACCTCTGGCATTGCTCTGGGCAACCCTCCAGACCATCGTTCTTCGCGTGCCAAGCCATTACAGAAGGGGAAAGACCGCATGCAAATCAGGCTTGGTCCCACCCCAAAAGGGCAGTCCAGCCCGAACTGCAAGGTCACATCCCTTCTGCACGAGACCACAAGTATCCCCAAACATTTTTAGGCCTTGTTGGGCCTCATCAGTGAGGAGTAGCTTGGGCCTCTAGGCCCAGCAGGCACGGGACCCACGTCTGGGCATAGCCGTCCCACTCGGGGTGACAAAGCAAAAACAAAGACGTGATGACTGGAAGGTTTAGAATGAATCTTAACCTTTGGCATTGCTCTGGGCAATCCTGCAGACCATCGTTCTTCGCCTGCTAAGCCATTGGAGAAGGGGAAAGACCATATGAAAATCAGGCTTGGTCCCACCCAAAAAAGGGCAGTCCAGGCCGAACTGCAAGGTCACATCCCTTCTGCACGAGACCACAAGCATCTCCAAACATGTTTCTGCCTTGTTGGGCCTCATCAGTGAGGAGTAGCTTGGGTCTCTACACCCAGCAGGCACGGGACCCACGTCTGGGCATACCCGTCCCACTCGGGGTGACAAAGCAAAAACAAAGAGGTCATGGCTGGAAGGTTTAGAATGAATCTTAACCTATGGCATTGCTCTGGGCAACCCTCCAGACCATCATTCTTAGCCTGCCAAGCCATTACAGAAGGGGAAAGACCATATGCAAATCAGGCTTGGTCCCACCCCAAAAGGGCAGTCCAGCACCAACTGCGAGGTCACATCCCTTCTGCACGAGACCAAAAGCATCCCCAAACATGTTTCGGCCTTGTTGGGCCTCATCAGTGAGGAGTAGCTTGGGTCAATAGACGCAGCAGGCACAGGACCCACATCTGGGCATACCCGTCCCACTCGGGGTGACAAAGCAAAAACAAAGAGGTGATGGCTGGAAGGTTTAGAATGAATCTTAACCTCTGGCATTGCTCTGGCAACCCTCCAGACCACCGTTCTTCGCCTGCCAAGCCATTACAGAAGGGGAAATACCATATGCAAGTCAGGCTTGGTCCCACCCAAAAGAGCAGTCCAGCCCGAACTGCGAGGTCACATCCCTTCTGCACGAGACCACAAGCATCCCCAAACATGTTTTGGCCTTGTTGGGCCTCATCAGTGAGGAGTAGCTTGGGTCTCTAAGCCCATCAGGCACGGGACCCACGTCTGGGCATACCCGTCCCACTCGGGGTGACAAAGCAAAAACAAAGAGGTGATGGCTGGAAGGTTTAGAATGAATCTTAACCTCTGGCATTGCTCTGGGCAACCCTCCAGACCATCGTTCTTTGCCTGCCAAGCCATTACTGAAGGGGAAAGACCATATGCAAATCAGGCTTGATCCCACCCCATAAAGGCAATGCAGCCCGAACTGTGAGGTCACATCCCTTCCGCACGAGACCACAAGCATCCCCAAACATGTTTCGGCCTTGTTGGGCCTCATCAGTGAGGAGTAGCTTAGGTCTCTAGGCCCAGCAGGCACGGGACCCACGTCTGGGCATACCTGTCCCACTCGGGTGACAAAGCAAAAACAAAGAGATGATGGCTGGAAGGTTTAGAATGAATCTTAACCTCTGGCATTGCTCTGGGCAACCCCCTAGACCATCGTTCTTTGCCTGCCAAGCCATTACAGAAGGGGAAAGACCATATGCAAATCAGGCTTGGTCCCACCCCAAAAGGGCAGTCCAGCACAAACTGCGAGGTCACATCCCTTCTGCACGAGACCAAAAGCATCCTCAAACATGTTTCGGCCTTGTTGGGCCTCATCAGTGAGGAGTAGCTTGGGTCTCTAGGCGCAGCAGGCACGGGACCCACGTCTGGGCATACCCGTCCCACTCGGGGTGACAAAGCAAAAACAAAGAGGTGATGGCTGGAAGCTTTAGAATGAATCTTAACCTCTGGCATTGCTCTGGCAACCCTCCAGACCACCGTTCTTCGCCTGCCAAGCCATTACAGAAGGGGAAATACCATATGCAAGTCAGGCTTGGTCCCACCCCAAAAGAGCAATCCAGCCCGAACTGCGAGGTCACATCCCTTCTGCACGAGACCACAAGCATCCCCAAACATGTTTTGGCCTTGTTGGGCCTCATCAGTGAGGAGTAGCTTGGGTCTCTAAGCCCATCAGGCACGGGACCCACGTCTGGCCATACCCGACCCACTCGGGGTGTCGAAATCGAAATAATATTATACCTCCTATCGCATTGTTTGAATGTGTGTTGGCCTACGCCAAGTTGTCTAAAACACTGTGTAAATAGATTCCACGGCAAGGTCTTGACCTTAATGTACTGTGTAAATCGCCATCTTGGATTTAGCCGCCATTTTAGGTTCTTTTGTAGCGTGGAAGTCACCCTGAATATCAAAATGGAGGCCGAATGACATTTCGAGTGGGATTCTGGCCGTTGTGACCTCCGCACACATGAATAAGTAATATGCCTGCAGGCCACTTGTTGGGGTCGCGAACTGAGACCTTGTCCTATCCCTGACCTATGTGTAAATGAACAACTGTATCAGCGGAACTGATCAAAATGCATACATTATGGGCTCGACCTGGCAACGAACTCTAGGCCTGGTCCTAAGAAAGGTTAACACGCGAGGGGGTTGGCCAGAGCTGGATAAAAAGTATAAAAACCTGAGTGTGTTCGAACTCCTAAGAGCAGAGGTGCAAACACAAGCAGGCCATCTCTTGGAAATGTCGCAGGAAATTGCGAAAAACAAATCATCTATGGTTGCTGTAAACAATATCATGAATAGCATTCTGATTCCATTTCTAAAGGAAACACAAATAGAGGGCATCAAACAGGGGCTAGACATCGCCCAAATTCAAAGCTTATTGAAGGAGGGGGCAAAAAGTAATTCAACCACCCATGAACTCTTAAAGATAATACCCTCGGAAATTCAAAAACTGCAAAACCAGAACAAGACTCTAAACGAAGAAGGGCCAAAAGATCTCTTCGATGACACACCACTCTCAGACTCAATCTTGGAAGAATTTCGAAGGCTGGCAAATGTCAATGTCGACTATATAGAAGTTATCAACAACAGCCCTCAAAAACCCAAGAGGAGGAAGAAAAGGAAACCGACAGTTTAAATCAGAATATCGAGGCACCACAGAGATTGAGAAGGAAAAAATGTCACAAAAGGAACAAAAGGGGCAAACAAATAGAGGCTACCTTTTCTCAACCTTCAGGTGGAACGATGAAAAAACCCAAAAATCAGAAAAACAAGGCAAAAAAGAAAGCAGGGATAAACACATTCCTGAAAAATGTAACTACTCCCACAGCTGAAAAGACAGCTGATTCCATCGCTATTGCATCTCCAGTAACCAACTCTTCACAAACCTCAAAAGTACATGATGCCCTCGTAAGCAAGTGTGCTCCTGAGAGAATCCAGGGCAAAAAGACGTGCTCAACGGGCAGGGAGAGTCCTAGTAAAATCAAGGTTCAAACATCAAACTTCAGTATGCAAACGGATCTTATATTTCCATTATCTGCAGCTTCCGACAACCCAAAAAGTAAACCGGTCTCTACAAACATCAAGATTGCTCCAATATTTCTAAAACAAAATTTACATAAAGAACCAAGAAAGGGACTTAGCGGGGGGCCCAAGCAAGCATTTATAAAAATGGCCCCCATCTTCCTAAAACCGTCAGGTAAAAAGGCTCCTACATTACAAGAAAAAAACACATCTCCCGTGTCAGCCATCAAAGATGTGACATCACCAAGCCACTTATTCAGTGAAGCATACTGCTGGAACGGGTCCGGGAAATTTAAAAACCTGGAAATGTGTCCTCAATATGGAGAAAGAGAGAAAAACGAACAAAAACAACAAACCCCTACTGCAGGAAAAGAGGAAGTAGCGGCATCAAACTTTACAATCCCAAGATTGTGGCTTAGACTAGAGAATCAGAGTACAAAGACATCACTCTGTAGATCCGTCTTATTGTCAGAAATTCAAAAGAATTACAATCTCTTTCTTTTCGATTCAGAGGACATTGAATACCTAGCCTTCCCATTTAGGGAGGATAAATTCTTTGTGGAGATAGCTCTTACCTCAAGAAAGGCACAACAGGCGCTTATCAATAATAAAGACGATCTGGCTAAAGAAGGGCTCTGGGTTTACGAATCAGAGGAGGAAGGCATATCTGGAAATCACCAGTGGCATAAACAGACAGGAGAGGAATCCGCACCCACTGCTGTGGGTACTGCCGGAACTGCTAGAGGGCTCCAAAGCAACGCAACAAGTGGTCTCAGATTAAAAGACGATCTGATAACTAAACTCCCAGAAATCATCTCGCAAATCCTCCAGAAACTGGGCGAGGAGCAGAACAGTCTTTAGTCGGAGGGGCCTTAGATTAGTCTCCTGGAACAACAGAGGCCCAAGCTTTTTGAAGAAAAAGCAACTCAAAAACGACCTCTTAGAGCGCAATGATACCTTATTATTCCAGGAGACATGGTTAGCTAACTCCATCGAGATAGAGGGCTTCACAGTGCAAAACCTCAAGGCCTCTCAAAAAGCCAAAGGAAGACCAGCAGGAGGAATGATAATAGCAACCAAAAATTCCGCCATTAAAAATGTGGTTACGCTCTGCAATAATCCAGTGGGCATCCAGGCCTGTAAAGCAGAGACAGGACAGAGCGACTGCCGGGCCAATCTCATTCTGGTAAACATCTATTGGAACCCAAACTCCGAGACTACATAGAAACTCTAAATGAACTATTCTCCACGGTCAAGATGAATCACATAGGAGCACAGATCGTTGTAGCAGGGGACCTGAACACAGATCTCATTAGTGTAGGAAATAGGAGAAATAGCTTACCTAAACACAGTACCACACAAAAAGGTAAACAATGGTGGGACTTCTTTCAATCATGGGATCTCAACATGATATCTGAAGACGATAGCAGTACGGACAACCCCGGACCAACATGGCGTCAGGGAAGGTTGCAATCAATAATAGACTACATCTTCGCCTCACCATCACTTACCCTGCACCCACATCATCTCACCTTAGATTGGGAAGGGGGAAGTGATCACGCGAGGATGGAACTCTACTTTCCTGAAATTCAGTGTTCTACAAACCCACGCATCAGACAGGACTTGGAGGGCTCTAAGGGGAAAATGAAAGTAGTCAAGTACAAACATGGGGGGTTAAACTTGAACGATCATTTAGCAATAGTTAATCCCTCAATAGTGGCCGAAGAGTGCCATCCAGAAAGATTCGGAAAGTTTATATGGTCCATTTGCCGACCAAGTGAAGTACAAATAGTGGGGAAACAGACACATCTCCATCACTTCGACGAGGAAACTTTCAAAAGGAAAAGAACTCTGCGACAAACACTGCGAAGCATAAGACAGACCAGAGCAGAAGATCCTCTAGGCTGTATTCAAAAACTTAAAAAACCCAAACAAATTTATAGAACTGGTCCAAGAATCACAAACATTTAAAAACACAAGAGGATGGGGAGAGAATGCTTTTGCTTCTTAGTACAAATAACTGCAGACATTTTTGGGCAGTTCTAAATCAACTTGAAACTGGCCAAAATAGTTCTCTTTGCAACTTAGTGCCGGAACACAAGTGGGTAGACCATCTGGCCGAGAACTTCGAAGCAACAGGCTCAAGAGACATTAGCATCTGCAACATCACCTGGTCCCTGGAATTTACCGAAGAGGATATTGAAAAACTCATAACATCATCCTCTACCTCGAAAGCAGCAGGTCCAAACGGCCTCACATATCAGGTGTTAAAAAATCAGCCAAAACTCTGGTCAAAAATGCTATTTCATCTCTTTCAAGGAATCCTGAAGGAAAAAACTTTTCCACCGTCGTGGAAGAACGCAGTGATTATTCCATTCTTCAAAGGGGGTGATAGGCTAAGTCCAACATGCTATCGACCCATAGCCCTCTTGGATATAGACAGTAAAATATTCATGAGAATATTATTGAGGGAACTTTCTCTATGGGTGGACTCAAATGAGATTCTCCCCCCGCACCAAACAGGCTTCAGGAAGGGTCTTTCTACCAGCCTTAATGGCCTTACACTGAACCTGTTGAGCGAAAGCTCAAATGAGAAAGAAGGCTTGCCGCTGTATGGGGCTTGGGTAGATCTGTCTAAGGCATTTGACCTGGTGGACAGATCACTCCTCTGGCAGAAACTGAACAACTGGGGAATTCCAGCCCCCCTGCTGGCTATGCTCGTCGAACTACATAAAAATACTACGATTAGAGTGAGGCTGGATGACGTTGGCAACCTATCAGAAGCAATCCAGGTCCTTAAAGGGGTACGACAAGGATGCTTGGGTGCACCACTGTTTTTCAACCTATTTCTATCAGACATTGGAGACTTTCTGGCCTCGGCGTCGCTCATCTGTCCCAGGATTAACAGCAGAAGATTACACTGGCTGGCCTATGCGGACAATCTTGTTCTTTTGGATGGATCAGCATTAGGACTGCAACATCTTTTATCCAAACTCAATGAATATGCCAAGTTAAATGGCCTAATAATCAACCCACTAAAATCCAAGGTCCTGATTTTCAAACATCCAAGAAAAAAGGTAACATCAAGGATCTGGGTGTTGGACAACGAGGAAATTCCCCGAGTAGATGAGCTCACATACCTGGGATATGAAGTCTTAGCCCATCCAACTGCAAACAAGGTGAACTTATCAATTCACAACAAGACCTCGAAAATTATTGCGCAAATGAAAAACTTAAACGGAAAATTTTGTAAATTTTCATTGTCACCACTCAAGAAATTCTACGTAGGCAAAGCAGTTCCTGTCCTCCTCTATGGATTGGAGGCAAAACCTCTGCTGTGGAACTACGATTGGAACAAAATTGAGGGCCTTATTTGGAAATCGTCCATTTCACTACCAATGTGCACATCGTCAGCCAGTCTGAGGTTCGAACTAGGCTTGACCTCATTGAGCTGCCGTGCAGAGTGGAAACTCCTGTCACTCTATCGTAATATAATCACAGCCAGCAAGGCCACTCTTTTTTTCGATATAAACCAACACCTAAAGAAAGCAAAATCAAACCAACTATCGAGCATAGAAGAAAAGATTGGACAGATCCTGCATAAGCTTGATTTACCAACAGAAATCCTTCTACAAAACCCCTTGAAAGTAAAAAAAAAACTAAAAATGGCTGACTGGATCGAAACAATCACAGGAGTCAGAAACCTAAAAACACTAAACTCCTTCCTGATAGTAGACAGGAAACTTGGAACCATGCCACGTTACCTGGAAAACTTCCCAGATCGTGAGATAAGAAACAGCTTTCTCAGACTGCGACTGAACCTAGCCTACACAGGAGAAATATTGGCTCAAAGAAACCAGGGAGAGAAGGCAACAAAATTCTGCGAAATCTGTAAAACTTCGAACCTCCAAACTTTGAAACATCTACTGCTGGAGTGCGAAGGCACATGGGCCACAAGAGTGTCTTTACTGAGGAGATTTGTAAGCAGAGAAGAGAGTCTAAATCAAGATGCATTCTGGAACAGACTGATCTCCGGCCAGGAAATCATGCTCACTGCAGCGATAGTAAAAGTCTCAGAGAAACTTACTATACTAACAAAGTATCAAAAGATGACACGGCCTACTGAGCTTCCTGGTTGACATTCTTTGCCCCCCCCCAGTTATTCTAGTTATTCCCTGGTTTCCGAGATCCTATTGTAATTTTATCTAAGGAAATGCACTATTCTTTTGTAAAGGTTTTCTTTTAAAACCAAAAACAAATAAATAAAAAAAAAAAATAAAAACCTGAGTATCCCAATGTACGGTCTCTCACACTAACACGGCGAACTACCGTTGATAGTTCGTTCTGTTACTCTGAGGGCCGAATAGCTATCCGTTTGTCAATTGACTTTTTTAGTAATTGTTGTAGCTTTTGAATAAAGCACTTTGTATGTTCTTTGTAACCTGTGTTGGTGTGTTTCCTTTGGGCTTCACGGCCTCATATCAATTTCTCTGTTTCCACAGTTGGCGCCCGAATAGGGACCCTCAAGATTGATGCCGGATCATTGAAGGTTGACGCAGACTATCGAACCGGGATCGGACGGTGTGATTCTGCGGGCCCGACCGATCGAGACGCGATACCTCGGCAGCGCTGCACGATCCGATCCTTGGACGATAGTCGTGTGGTCTGACACGGCATCTTGACGAGGGTCCAATTTTGAGGCGGGCAGATTTGCCGAAACCACCAAACACAAGGTAAAATTCGTTAGGTAAGTTCTTTGGTAAACCGTACGGTCCTCCTTAGGTTTGGTCAGGTGCAGTCGTGACCCGGCTCTTAATTTAACCCTGACAATTTGAATTTGGCGTATTGTATCTGCAGACACAATTATTGACCAGGTAACACCAATTTTTTGTGAAATGCCTGGGAAATTGTCTAGCTGCTTTAGGGGTCTGTTCCGCAGCGATCGACAATCCTTGGAATTTAGCCGCCCGGCACCACAGGAGGGGTCGCCGGCGTGTACTATGTACTGTAAATATGGCATTGGAAGTATAGTATTTAATGATATTTGACACAGACAGACCAGACATGCCTCTGAATTTCAGTGGCCAATCAACAGTAGTTTTGAGATCCCCCGTATAGAATACTTAGAATCGATCTTGTTAAAGAAAAAGGCTAGACCAGCAGCCTTTGACGTGTTACAGAATTGGAAGAAAGAAGCATTACAGCAGCTTAATGAAACAAACGCTGAAAAAGCATTATTATATGATAAAGAAAAGCGGTCAGAATCAGTTAAAAATATGGATAGAGCCTTTTCACTCGGGATCCAGAAAATGTACCCCTCTAAAGATTTCCATGTTTCTGAAGAATTTATCGAGAAGTTATTAAATGAACGCAGGCCTGATGCCTCAGCGCCACCTCCGTATGCTCCTATTTTGGGCGCTCTGCCCATTCCTGCTGTTGCTCCTGTTGTTATTCCTGTTCCCCCTATACAACCTATTGTTCCTAGTCCTTTGGTTGTTGTTCCTCCACCTATCGCACCGCCCCTTCCCTCCACACCGATAGTTGCACCTTTATTAAATTTACCTATGCCTCCGCTCCCGAGTGGCCCCGCATTGACTGAAGTCGATCCAGATGCAGGATCAAAGATTGTGACTCGTAGTACTGTTTCTGCAGATAAGAAACAGAAATTGTTTGCATGGGCTAAGCATTGCATGGAGAAAGGTGATCAAGTTAATGTTTTTTCCACATTATCTAATTTGAATAGTTTTCCCGAGAAAAATGTTTTTATCGAAGGTCTGGGGACTGATTTATGTGTGATGTGGGGTAGATTACAAAATTCAGATCTTCCACAAGGGCTGAGAGATCTGAATGCTTTGGCACTTTCGAGGGACACGGAGCAGAAAGTATATGGACATGTTGAAAAATTTTTGAGTTTAGGAAAGACTTTGAAAAGTCGCGAGATGAGGACAACGAAGATGATAGAATATATGTACAGACACGGTTCCTTCCGTGCCGTAGAGCGGCACCTGAGGAAGTACGAATTTGTACTAAAGATGCGGTTTGATGGATCTCGGATTCATCGATACCGCCAGACGAAGTGTATGACACGTATAGTCAGTATACAGTAGAAATGCAAAGAAAGGTAATTCAGGTGATGGTACAGCACCTGCAAGAGGAATGTGTAAGGAAGAGGGTTAGTTGCCCCATAGAATTATTGGGGATTTGTAAAAGGGCTTTCTCGCCCGACACCTCTACAGCTGCCTTAGCGCTCGACCTGTCTCTATTGCTTAGTAAGCGGCCGGAGGTACCTATATCTCAGTTGCCTATGAGAGCGGTTCCTCCGACCTTTGTCCCAAAAGTTGAGATCCCCGCCAACGCTGGGACTGGTGCCCCCGCTGTGGATATCCCTGCACATTATGTATCGCAATTTGTTCACGTCCCGTTTTCACAACAGGAAGTGAACACAATTAGACAATCAGTTCCCGATATTAGGAAAAACCCGACGGGGTTTTACAAAGAAATAGAGTCCGTCTTACAGTCCTCTGTGTTCACTTTGAGTGACATTGACTTGTTATTCCCTGTACTCCTACCCGTAGATGTATGGAAACAGGTTTGGACAATAGATGATGTGCCGGGGTTGGGAGATACATGGGCTAATATGATTAGAATTGATGGAGAAAGACCAGCTGGTGAGAAACCACCACCGGTAATACTTACTTTACCTGATAGGATTGTCGCTAAACTAAAAACTATAATTCCAGAAAAAAGGATTATTTGGGACAAGCTTACGGCCTGTGTCCAAGGGAAAACTGAAGGCGCCACCAAATTTTTTAATAGATTCGAACAGGTATTTTCTGACTTCAGTGGACAGGATTTAGGTACAGAGTCGGGGAAGAGGTTGTTCGTGGACAAATTTGTACGTGGATTGTTACCTGACATCCAGTCACAGATTATGTCCTCTGAGAGCGCTTGGCAGGTAAAATCTCAATCTGAGGTTTTGCACATGGCTCAGTATTATGAGAACTGTGTTAATAATGAGAAGGAAAAAATTGAAAAGAGAAAGGGAGATTTGAAAACCAAAGTATTATTACAGCAAATTGTTAGAAACCCCAGAGGAGGCACGACACAGACTAGAGGTCAGTACGTCCCAAAAGGAAATGCTCCTTTGAGTCCTGTGAATATTAATCAATGTGCTTATTGCCGCCAGGAAGGTCATTGGCGAGCACAGTGCCCTGTCCTTCGCCAGAGGTCAAACAGTGTGTTTGGGGGTATGGGTAGACGACCTAGGGGCCGCCCTGGAGCAGGGGGCCCTGACAGAGGTCAGCTTTTACAAGATTCTCAGCAACCTTTTTCACGGGAAAATCAGACCTCGAGTATGGACTCGAGGAACATATTTGATCACCCTTCTGCTGCCTACCTTTCTGAAGAGCTTCCTTCTGACGAGGCTCTATTTCATTAGGATTGCCTGAAGCAGGGTTTGGAACCTTCACCTATTCCCTTTAATCAGAAAGGCCCCTACGTTGAATTATTAGTAGGGAATAGGAAACACCAGTTTTTGATTAACACTGGAGAACAGAAGTGCTCCATTGATCATTCTCGGGTTCCAAACATCCCACTGTCAGGGCAAACAAATGTTTCCGTAGGGTTTTCTGATATACCAACTGTCTGTCCGGTTTCTGCACCGGTATCCGTTTCTTTGGGTCCCTTTACGGACCATTGTCCTTTTCTTCTCACTTCGAAATGTGGAGAGAATTTGCTGGGGTTAAATTTGTTAAAGAAATCAAACGCAGTAATTCATTGTTCTTCGGATGGAGTGCGGCTAACGGTTTCACCGCAGCAACTTCCTAATTCTCAGTTCTTGATTCGACCTTTACCTCCCGAGTTCAGCATCGTCCCGGAATGTTTGTGGGCAGTGGACGACAATGATGTCGGAGTGTTACAGATTGAGCCCGTTAAAATAGTTCTGAAACATGGGGTGAAACTGCCACGCATTCCGCAGTATAAAATATCAGTCGAAGGCGAACGTGCTTTGAAATGCATTGTCTCCGATTTTGTACATCGTGGGGTGATCAAGGAGATTACAGGTAGTTTGTGTAACAGTCCGATCTTGCCCGTATATAAGAAAGGCGACAATGTAATTCCATACCGGTTCATAATTGATCTTCGTGCTATTAACCGAGTGGTCGCCCCACAATTTCCAATTGTGCCTGATGTGACGACGATATTGACAATGATCCCTGCTACGGCTAAGCACTTCAGTGTTGTGGATTTAAAAAACGCTTTCTTTAGTATTCCTATACATAAAGAAAGCAGATATCTGTTTGCGTTCACCTTGGGGGGACGCTCATTTACATTTACAAGGGCACCTCAAGGGTATACTGAAAGTTCCAGTATTTATAGAAGAGCTTTGAAAGAGCAGCTCGACACCCTTGAATTGCCACCTACTTGTACGCTGCTTCAATATGTTGACGATTTGCTTTTGGCTGCAGACTCTGAGAGTGCTTGTAGAGAAGGCACTATACTGTTGCTTGTTCATCTAGCTAAAAATGGTCACAAAGCTTTGCTTAAAAAATTTCAGTATTGTTGTCAGAAGGTTGCCTATTTAGGCTACCTCCTGTCAAAGGAGGGGAGAAGATTGACACCTGAAAGAATAAAACACATTTCTGGCATGTCTGTCCCAAATACACAGAAGGAAGTCAGAGCCCTGATAGGTATGGCTTCTTACTGTAGGTTGTGGATCCCGAATTTCGCACTAGTGATAAAACCGATGTTGGCTCTGACGAAGAAGGGCATTTCTCTGCCACTGCCATGGGAATCGGAACATCAACGATCATTTGAGCTTCTCAAAACCGCAATATGTTCGGCACCGGTTCTGGGTACTCCAAATTATGACAAGGCCTTTGTGTTGTTTGTGCATGAACGTGATGGATGTGCTTTGGCTGTGTTAACACAGGAACACGGAGGGAAGAATAGGCTGTGCGGCTACTACTCCTCCGCCCTTGATCCTGTTGCATGCGCTTTGCCAAGATGTTTGCGCGCTGTCGCTGCTGCTGCCGCGTCTGTAAAACAGAGTGAGGGAATGGTCCTAGGCCATGATTTGATTTTGATGGTACCTCACTCTGTTGATATTCTATTGAACAAAACCCAAAATCAACACCTCACCTCTGCGCAGTTAACAAGGTATGAACTAATTCTGTTTGCCCCGCATATTCATATTAAGAGGTGTTGTGTTCTTAATCCGGCTGAACTCTTACCTTTCCCGCAAAATACTATTTGCGGTGACGAAGAATTACATGACTGCCTGTATACCACTGAGCAAGAAACGAAGGGCAGGATAGATCTCATAGATACTCCTTTGGATAATGCAGAAGGGGAGCTGTTTTGTGATGGCTCCTGCTTCAAACTTTCGAATGGTACATCTACAGCTGCTTATGCAGTTACTACATTGAGCAAAGTTGTCGAAACTAAGAGAATTTCGCATAACTCCGCGCAGGCCGCAGAGATTATAGCGTTGACCCGAGCTTGTGAACTTTTTCAAGGGCGTAGAGTAAATATATATACTGATAGTCAGTACGCATTTTGGGTGGCTCACAACTTTGGAAAGCTTTGGTCGGAAAGAGGGTTCCTGTCCTCACATGGGACCAAGATCCAGCATGGCCCCTTGATAGTGCAATTACTTTCGGCACTCTCACTCCCTAAACAGTTAGCAATCATGAAATGTGCAGCACATCGCAAGGTCATAGATGATGTGGGAAAAGGGAACGCTTTTGCGGACTTGATAGCCAGTCAAACGGCCACAGACCTTAGCACGAACATGTATGCCTCGAGGGAAATGAGAGATGCTTGCATAATGGATGAAGGTATTGGGTCTGTGCGAGATATTCAAACTGATGCCACAATAGAAGAATCTAAAAGGTGGGCTGACGGAATGGGGAAACTGGATGACGAAGGGTGTTGGGTGGATACATCCGAAGGGAAATGGTTGCTTCCAGATTCTTATGTATTGGCAATGGTTACGATGGCACACGGTCCTACGCATGTGTGTGCCCAGCAGATCACGAAAATGTTAGAGCAGGTTTGGGTAAATGACAAGATTCCGGACACTGCAAAGAGGCACGTCCAGAACTGTATGATCTGCTTACAGCACAATGTGGGGAAGGGGGCAGCGACTCCAAGGGGAAGCTTTGGGCCCCCTTCTGTCCCCTTCGAGGTTCTTCACTTTGATTTTATTGAGATGGAACGATGTAATAATCTAAAATATGTTCTTGTAATTATTTGTGCCTTCAGTAAATGGGTCGAGGCTTTCCCCGTCAAAGATTCTACCGCCATGACCACTGCAAAGATTATGGTAAAAGAATTCTTTCCTCGATTTGGGCTCCCGAGGATAATCTGGTTGGATAATGGCCCTCACTTTATCGCAGCAGTAATTTTGCAAATATGCACAGCCCTATGTATTGAGAAACGATTTCATTCAGCTAGACATCCTCAAAGCGCTGGGTTGGTGGAAAGACACAATGGTATTTTAAAGAATAAACTTGCAAAAACATGGGCTGATACCAAACTAAAATGGCTAGATGCCTTACCTATTGTGTTATTAGCTATGCGTACCACACCTCAGACTAGAACTGGGCTTTCTCCATTTGAAGTAGTAATGGGGAGACCTGCTAACATTTGGGGTCTCCCGAAACCTAAAGCCCTGAGAGAGGTGGAAAATGTATTGCTTGTAGACTACTGTAACCAGTTAACTAAAAACCTGTATTTCATTTATCATCAGGTTTACTCAGCTTTACCTGTACGGTTCACGGGCCCAGGACACGATATACAGCCCGGAAGTTGGGTCTTAGTAAAGGCCTACGAGAGGTCTTCCTGTCTCGCGCCTCGCTGGCGGGGACCCCATCAGGTGTTATTGGTCACCAGGACAGCAGTGCGGGTGGCTGGAAAGAAGAACTGGATTCACGCGACGCACGTCAAGAAACTTCCTCACCCGACGCCACACGTTACAGAAGAAGCAGAACCCCTCGCTGATGCTACAGTCTCTGATCTTGGAGTAGCAAACATCACTGTGAGTGCGTCAGAGAAGTTCTCTGAGCCTGAGGAGCTTGGGGGACAGTCCATTTCGTCTCCGCACTCTCTTGAAAAATCACTTCCGGAAAACACTGTTTCGAGCTCTGCGACTTCCGTCGCCACCGACACGTCGCTTCCCTCAGGAAGTGACGATACTTTACTTCTGGACCAGACAATTTTGGGTACCATCAGGTACAACCTTCGACCAAGGAAATAGAACTACGGCAGGAGTTTCGTGCACCTGGAAAAAGGAAGTGATTGGAAATTGTCTTGTTATGAGAAAGTTTTGTTGAACAAAAGGGGATTCTGCTGGCTAGGGTTGGGAAGGACTAAGAAATCACGCGACCGTAGTGTCGCCAGCAACGAACATTGGGGTCGTCGATTGAGAAAATACGATGCCTGCCACCTTCACTGCTGCTCCCCGCACTGGACTTGTAAATAAGGGGGTGACCAAATCGAACAATGAACAATGTGCCTGGGCCCAGAAAACGTACTGTTGTGTTTTGATAATGATTATTGTTATTTTTGCAACTGCTGCTGTAGGACTTTGGTATTTCGAAGAAATCTATCCTCTGAAACCTTTTTTTACCGACCGAGATTGTACCAACTGTTTTGACTCCCTCTGTACACCTTCACACTCTGTCCCCTAGAGACTCCCAACATAGACAAAAGTATCATAGTAACACTCTGATGATAGTAATGAATGCTACTCATGCCATTTTTAATAAGAGTAATTGTTGGATTTGTACTCATTTACCGCAACATGGGAACAAGGGACTGGGATGGTATATACATCCTCTACCTTTAACGACTGCTTGCTATGCCTCTCTTAGAGCACTATTCTTTGGCCGATGGAATGATAGCATCTCAGGGAACTTTGATGGAACTAATCTGAATGATTTCGAGAAACGTGAGTTGACTGCCCTGGGATGCTCGCTTTTCGCAAATAGAAGTAAACCTAACGTCGCTTCTATTAGGCAGTCTGATAAACTATCTCTTCCTTTTCAAACTCTGATTTCCTTTAAAATGGCTCGGATAGGCAATAAGGACCTCCTTCTTATTCTATAAATCACAGTCCTGACTCGGTTCCCTTCTGTGTACATAGAAATGGCCCTAGGCCAATGGGAGATTTTGAAGCTTGTAAAAACGTTGTAAATTTGACTGGGGAAAACAGGCCTCTGTATGTAGGGGGGCCTGTTTATTTTGTTTGTGGTAGTTTAGCATTTCCCTGGTTGCCTAAGGATTGGCAGGGAACCTGTTATTTAGGAATATTGTTACCCGGGGTATTTGTAGCTACTACATTGGAGGTTTCTAAGGCTCGCCCACGGCGAGACGAGAACAGAGATACCCCTGGGCAAGTATTGGGAGACATAGCGAAATCAGTTGTGCCCTTTTGGGGACAAATAACAAACTCAGAGAACATTAGGGGATTAGCAAGGGTACTGGAGAGAACGATCAACCGGACCACGGACATACTCTACAATATGACCTTAGAGCAAAAGGCGATAAGATTGGTAGCACTTCAAAATAGGATGGCATTAGATGTCATTTTGGCAGAACGAGTTTGCAAATTAGTGGGGTCCGCTTGTTGTGTTTTCGTACCAGACTCCTCACCAACAATTTTTAAAGCGATTCAGAACTTACATATTCTTAGTTCTGAAGTACATATCCCTGTAGGAGACTGGAATCTTAGCACTTGGTTCTGGGATTCTTTACGATCTTGGGGTTGGAAGGTGCTTTCTGTTGTTCTGGTTATTTTAGGGATCTTGCTATTCCTTTGTTGCTGTTTTCAATGCCTCCCAAGTATATGTGGAATATTAGGGGGATGTTGTGCCCAAGCAGTGAGCACAATAGGGCATAAAATATATGCCCCAGATACAGCATCTAAAGAATTCATGTTACAAGAGGTTTTTATGAACGACCTTATGGCTATAGACATTACAGACAATGATGCGGAATCTATGGATGATAACACATGGAGTTATTTTCAAAAGTATTAGGAATAATGTTTAGCACTTGGCATAGGCCAAAAGGAGGGTCTGTCGAAATCGAAATAATATTATACCGCCTATCGCATTGTTTGAATGTGTGTTGGCCTACGCCAAGTTGTCTAAAACACTGTGTAAATAGATTCCGCGGCAAGGTCTTGACCTTAATGTACTGTGTAAATCGCCATCTTGGATTTAGCCGCCATTTTAGGTTCTTTTGTAGTGTCGAAGTCACCCTGAACATCAAAATGGAGGCCGAATGACATTTCGAGTGGGATTCTGGCCGTTGTGACCTCCGCACACATGAATAAGTAATATGCCTGCAGGCCACTTGTTGGGGTCGCGAACTGAGACCTTGTCCTATCCCTGACCTATGTGTAAATGAACAACTGTATCAGCGAAACTGATCAAAATGCATACATTATGGGATCGACCTGGCATCGAACTCTAGGCCTGGTCCTAAGAATGGTTAACCCGCGAGGGGGTTGGCCAGAGCTGGATAAAAAGTATAAAAACCTGAGTATCCTAATGTACGGTCTCTCACACTAACACGGCGAACTACCGTTGATAGTTCGTTCTGTTACTCTGAGGGCCGAATAGCTATCCATTTGTCAATTGACTTTTTTGGTAATTGTTGTAGCTTTTGAATAAAGCACTTTGTATGTTCTTTGTAATCTGTGTTGGTGTGTTTCCTTTGGGCTTCCCGGCCTCATATCAATTTCTCTGTTTCTACAGGGGTGACAAAGCAAAAACAAAGAGGTGATGGCTGGAAGGTTTAGAATGAATCTTAACCTCTGGCATTGCTCTGGGCAACCCTCCAGACCATCGTTCTTTGCCTGCCAAGCCATTTCTGAAGGGGAAAGACCACATGCAAATCAGGCTTGTTCCCACCCCAAAAAGGCAGTGCAGCCCGAACTGTGAGGTCACATCCCTTCCGCACGAGACCACAAGCATCCCCAAACATGTTTCGGCCTTGTTGGGCCTCATCAGTGAGGAGTAGCTTTGGTCTCTAGGCCCAGCAGGCACGGGACCCACGTCTGGGCATACCTGTCCCACTCGGGTGACAAAGCAAAAACAAAGAGATGATGGCTGGAAGGTTTAGAATTAATCTTAACCTCTGGCATTGCTCTGGGCAACCCTCCAGACCATCGTTCTTCGCCTGCCAAGCCATTGCAGAAGGGGAAAGAGCATATGCAAATCAGGCTTGGTCCCACCCCAAAAGGGCAGTCCAGCCAGAACTGCGAGGTCACATCCCTTCTGCACGAGACCACAAGCATCCCCAAACATGTTTCGGCCTTGTTGGGCATCATCAGTGAGGAGTAGCTTGGGTCTCTAGGCCCAGCATGCATGGGACCCACGTCTGAGCATACCCGTCCCACTCGGGGTGACAAAGCAAAAACAAATAGGTGATGGCTGGAAGGTTTAGAATGAATCTTAACCTCTGGCATTGCTCTAAGCAACCCTCGAGACCATCGTTCTTCACCTGCCAAGCCATTACAGAAAGGGAAATACCATATGCAAATCAGGCTTGGTCCCACCCCAAAAGAGCAGTCCAGCCCGAACTGCGAGGTCACATCCCTTCTGCACGAGACCACAAGCATCCCCAAACATGTTTCGGCCTTGTTGGGCCTCATCAGTGAGGAGTAGCTTGGGTCTCTAAGCCCAGCAGGCACGGGACCCACTGTCACACCGTTTCCTACTACGTCAAGGACACGCCCCTCCGCGTCTACCTCTATCCGCGCTCCCCGGCACACACGCTCAGATTCATGTACTTCGTTTCCCACTCACGTTTCACACAACAGGGCACGGCATGGCATGTTTGGCGGAGCTGGCGTTTATCGCCCTTCACGGCTGTGGCAAACCAAGTGGAGACTCCTTCACTCCAGGAACTCACATCCTTCGCGGAGACCGGCGCTGCCCGGCGCGTCACGGATCACGTGACTCTTAGTTGCCTAGCAACGCTACAACGCTTTCGGTTCACTTCTCACGTGATACTGTCACATGCGTCCCTTCCAGGGATAAAAGGAGTTCGAAAACCGAAGGCGTTGCTTCACAGCTGTTTCAACTAGGATCACGTGACGCTCTCTCTTCGTTCAAGGACCTGTTCTATTCTGACCTACGCTTGCTCCACGGATCGTCTTTGCTTAACCCTGCACTGACTCTGGAACTTTGGATTGCCTATTGCCGACTTACGCTTGCTCCACGGATCGTTTTTGCTTAACCCTTCACTGACTCTGGAACTTGGATTGCCTATTGCCGACTTACGCTTGTTACACGGATTGTCCTTGCTTAACCCTTCATTGGCTCTGGAACATTGAATCATCTGTTTTCTGACCTCGGACTGCCTGGAGTTCTCTAAGGATCACGTGTTTCATTAGGACCTCGGTCCTACAATAGGTGGTTACCTGCTCTACCTTACAGCCTTGTCCAGCCACAGTCTGGAGGTTCACGCCTCTTTCAGCCTTGGGAAAGACACAAGTCCTCACAGGTATTCCAGTGTTTTGGTATTTGCATTTGGGAAGATTGTGTCCTGCTTTCCTACTTACATAACCATTGTACCTTGCCTTACAGCGCTCAAGGGGTTCTTCCGGCTGTCCCGCGTCCTGGCTTGGGGACTTCCACCTGTGGCCTTAATAATCACGCTGACAGTATTTCTGGTGTTGTCAGGGTGTTTCTTGGGGACAGAGGGGTTGTTCATACTCTACACGACCAACGAACTTCGTAACAGACTGTGAAGCCTTTTTGGTCGTCCAGAGTATGAATCCCTCCGCCGGGGATCCAGTGACCGCTTTGTTGCAGGCAGTGGCGGCCCTCAGGACCGACATGGCTACCGCCACGACAGCCATACATCACCGTCTGGACGCCCTACAAAGCACACGTTTCCCATTACCCATGGATACCGATTTCGGGGACACAGTTCCCCCAGCCCAACCAGCACCTGTCACGGCCCCTGCACCCACTCCTGTATTGCTTCCTACACCTGTCCCTCTTGCTGCGCCACAACGCTACCAGGGGGACCCTCGGAAGTATCGTACTTTCGTTAATCAATGCAAATTACATTTCTTGTGCAGGCCCTTAGCGTTTCCCGATTCTGTTACAAAGGCCGCGTTTCTTCTGTCCCATTTGTCTGGGGTGGCGGCCACCTGGGCGAACCCAATGCTGGAGAACGATCATCCTGCTCTATATGATTTTGATCTTCTTGTATCAGAAATGGCCAAAGTCTTCGATACACGCTATGAGGCCCAATCAAGGGATCTCGAACTCCTGGATCTAACACAAGGTAAACAATCATTGATAGAATACATTACTAGGTATAACCAACTCGCTGCTGAAACATCCTGGCCAGAGGAGAAAAAGGCAATCGTATTCTATCGTGGCCTATGCAACGCCATGAAGGATGCACTCTCAGTGGTTCCTGCCCTTCCCTCGGTATTTTCGGATCCGGTGGATCTTGCTTTACAAGTTGACGCAAGGAGATCCGAGAGAAGGGCCGAAACAACGTTCACTAGTCAATCTGGACATTCCGTTTCTACCACCCCTGCTGAACCCATGCAAGTAGGCGGTATCCGTAGTCCGAAACACCATCCGAACGAGAACGTCGGAGAAACGATAATGCCTGTTTTTATTGCGGGTTAAACGGACACTTTGTAAGGGAATGCCCCCGACGCCCCAAGAACAAAACCTCGGGTTTTCAGAAGGCTCGCCCATGATACAGGGGGCACCGGCGAGCCTGTCTATGACCCCCTCTGAACCCACCTTCGGGCCTGTCAGACCAGTGGTAGTTCATGCCCTACTGAAGCCCACTAGGGAGATCGCACACATAGTTCATATTGTAGTTGATTCTGGGGCCACTGGTTGTTTCATCAATATTCCCTTGGCCCATCGTCTCAATCTGCCCCTGGTCAGGAAAGAACACCCGGAACCTGTACACGCCGTGGACGGCACTTCCCTGTCTGCCGGCCCAATCAGGTTCCAGACTGCTCCGATGGAAGTGGTGATACAAAACATCCATAGGGAAACCATGTCGTTTGATCTTATCAATACACCACAGATTGGCATCATATTGGGAATACCCTGGTTACGGCAACATAACCTGTTGATCAATTGGGGAAACGGACAAGTCACGTTCGAATCCGAGGTGTGTCAACAGTTTTGTCTCATCGAAGCTGACCCGCTGTCCACTCCTGCCACGATCCTTGGTGCCATGGCTGCCACCCATATCGATGACATTGTTCCAGACCCTGTGCTTTCGCACGCCGTGGGGGCCGTTACAGCTAACATACCCGTTGCCTACCACGATTTCCATATGGTTTTTGTAAAGCCACAGCTGAGGGTCTACCCCCACATAGACCATACGATTGTCCGATTGACCTGGTTCCGGAGGCTCCCATTCCCAGGGGTAGGGTCTATTCATTGTCACAGTCAGAGGAGCAAGCCCTTAAGGAATACATACATTGGGCTTTAAAGTTGGGTCACATACGGCCTTCTTGTTCTCCAGCTGCCAGTCCGATCTTCTTTGTGCCAAAGAAGGAGGGCGATCTTTGTCCATGTGTGGACTACAGACGGTTAAATTCCATCACCGTAAAAAACAGGTACCCGCTTCCGCTCATATCCACGCTGCTGGACAGGTTGACTAAGGCTTCTGTCTTCACCAAGCTGGACCTAAGAGGAGCGTACAACCTGATTCGTATGCGGCTTGGGGATGAGTGGAAGACAGCGTTCTGCTCCCGACAGGGTTTATTCGAATATACAGTAATGCCCTTTGGGCTTTGTAATGCCCCCGCGACGTTCCAACGATTCATCAACGACGTATTCTCGGACATCCTGGATACGTTCGTGGTGGTATATCTGGATGATATTTTGATCTACTCATCCTCCCTGGAGGAACACGTCGGTCATGTTAGGGAGGTACTCTCTCGCCTCAAGGCAAACGCCTTGTTCGCCAAACCTGAAAAATGTTTATTCCATTCAAAGGAAGTGGAGTTTCTGGGTTTTCACATCTCCCCTGGGGGCTTGTCCATGAACCTGTCTAAGGTTCGTGCTGTCACTGAATGGCCAACTCCCGTTAACATCAAACAACTCCAGACCTTTCTCAGCTTCGCTAATTTTTAACAGCGATTCATCGCCGGCTTCTCTTCTATCGTTTCTCCTCTGACCGCTTTGACCAGCCCTCTTGTCCCGTTCTCTTGGACCCCTACACATCAGAAGGCTTTCGAGGCACTCAAGGCCAGGTTCGTTTCTGCCCCTGTTTTGCAACACCCCGATCCCGACCTCCCCTACATTCTGGAGGCAGATGCCTCCTCGTTTGCTCTAGGTGCGGTACTGTCTTAGCCTTGCCCAACCATGGGTTGTTTGCATCCGGTAGCCTATCACTCACGAAAATTCTCGGCAGCCGAATCACACTATACTGTAACCGAGAAAGAGTTATTGGCCATCAAGGACGCTCTACAAGCGTGGCGACATCATCTCATGGGGGCAAAGTATCAGACGGTGGTATATACAGACCACAAAAACTTACAAGACTTGGCCTCCCTGAAATGTGCAAACAGCAGGCAGGTGCGTTGGCATTTGTTCTTTGCCGCCTTTGATTTTGTAGTCAAACACAGACCAGGTTGCATCCATGGCAAGGCTGATGCTTTATCCCGTTCTTCTGGTGGGGAGTCATTGTCTCTGTTCCCCGACACACTACTAGGAAAAGGCCATATTATCTGTATGTGTACGCCATCTCCCACCATGCTTACCAACATTAGACAATGGGTTTCCCAAAATCCTCATGCACTCACCGAATGGGACGTTGCCCTTCACGAGGGGTTACCATTCATCCAAGGCAAATTGTTCCTCCCTACATGCGATGTACGCAACCAGGCACTTGCCTGGTCAAATGATGCTGCTCCCAGGCCTTGGCACACCATCTCTATGGATCTCATCACCGACCTGCCCCGCAGACAAGGCTACGATACCATATGGGTTATCGTCGATTCGTACACCAAAATGGCCCGCTTTATCCCCTGCACAGGCATACCGTCTGCCCCAACCCTGGCTCGATTGTTCTTTAGAACTATCTTCTGTCTCTTTGGTTTACCGCAGGTCATCATCTCAGACCGTGGATCGCAGTTCACGTCCTGTTTCTGGCGCGCTCTCACCAAACTCCTGGGTATAGATGCTCGCTTCTCTTCGGCTTATCACCCTGAGAGCGACGGGCAGACCGAGAGGGTGAATCAGGCTCTAGAGCAGTACTTGCGGTGCCTGTCCCTTCAGTACCAAGACTCCTGGTCCAAACGGTTATACCTCGCTGAATTTGCGTATAACAACTCCCGTCATTCGACCACTGGTTTCTCCCCCTTTTATGCTCTGTATGGACAACATCCGCGCACCCTGCCGCTCCCTGATTTCCCCTCTGCCACTCCTGCTGCTAATGCCTGTGTGCGCGATCTGGCCGGTGTGCATGCCCAGACACTGGTCCATCTCCGTGAAGCCCAAGCGGTGATGAAGACTAAGGCTGACCGCAAGCGGGCGAAGGCTCCGGAGTATCAGGTGCGCGACCGGGTGTGGCTGTCGACCAGACATTTGCGGATCCCTGGTTGTCGCAAACTGTTGCCCCGTTTTGTGGGCCCTTACCGGATTACCAAGGTCTTGAATCCCGTGGCTCTCAAACTCTCTGTTCCCCTTTCCTGGCGGATTCACCCGGTGTTCCATACCTCTCTCCTCAAACCGTACCTTGCTCCCACTTGTGTCCTTGTCCCGCCTGCCCCTGTCTCTGTGTCTTCCCAGGATGTTTTTGAGGTTAGTGCTATCCTTGGTTCCCGTTACCATCGGGGTCGCCTTCAATATCTGGTGGACTGGCTGGGCTATGGTCCCGAGGATCGTTCCTGGGTTCCCTCCCGGGATGTCCAGGCTCCGCTTCTGGTGTCGCGGTTTCATAGGGACAACCCTGCTAGCCCACGTGGTCATGGGCCTTTGAGGGGGGATTCTGTCACACCGCTTCCTACTACGTCAAGGACACGCCCCTCCGCGTCTACCTCTATCCGCGCTCCCCGGCACACACGCTCAGATTCATGTACTTCGTTTCCCACTCACGTTTCACACAACAAGGCACGGCATGGCATGTTTGGCGGAGCTGGCGTTTATCGCCCTTCACGGCTGTGGCAAACCAAGTGGAGACTCCTTCACTCCAGGAACTCACATCCTTCGCGGAGACCGGCGCTGCCCGGCGCATCACGGATCACGTGACTCTTAGTTGCCTAGCAACGCTACAACGCTTTCGGTTCACTTCTCACGTGATACTGTCACGTACGCCCCTTCCAGGGATAAAAGGAGTTCGAAAACCGAAGGCGTTGCTTCACAGCTGTTTCAACTAGGATCACGTGACGCTCTCTCTTCGTTCAAGGACCTGTTCTATTCTGACCTACGCTTGCTCCACGGATCGTCTTTGCTTAACCCTGCACTGACTCTGGAACTTTGGATTGCCTATTGCCGACTTACGCTTGCTCCACGGATCGTTTTTGCTTAACCCTTCACTGACTCTTGAACTTGGATTGCCTATTGCCGACTTACGCTTGTTACACGGATTGCCCTTGCTTAACCCTTCATTGGCTCTGGAACATTGAATCATCTGTTTTCTGACCTCGGACTGCCTGGAGTTCTCTACGGATCACGTGTTTCATTAGGACCTCGGTCCTACAATTGGTGGTTACCTGCTCTACCTTACAGCCTTGTCCAGCCACAGTCTGGAGGTTCACGCCTCTTTCAGCCTTGGGAAAGACACAAGTCCTCACAGGTATTCCAGTGTTTTGGTATTTGCATTTGGGAAGATTGTGTCCTGCTTTCCTACTTACATAACCATTGTACCTTGCCTTACAGCGCTCAAGGGGTTCTTCTGGCTGTCCCGCGTCCTGGCTTGGGGACTTCCACCTGTGGCCTTAATAATCACGCTGACAGTATTTCTGGTGTTGTCAGGGTGTTTCTTGGGGACAGAGGGGTTGTTCATACTCTACACGACCAATGTACTTCGTAACACCCACGTCTGGTCATACCCGTCCCACTCGGGGTGACAAAGCAAAAACAAAGAGGTGATGGCTGGAAGGTTTAGAATGAATCTTAACCTCTGGCATTGCTCTGGGCAGCCCTCCAGACCATCGTTCTTCACCTGCCAAGCCATTACTGAAGCGGAAAGACCATATGCAAATCAGGCTTGATCCCACCCCAAAAGGGCAGTGCAGCCCGAACTGTGAGGTCACATCCCTTCCGCACGAGACCACAAGCATCCCCAAACATATTTCAGCCTTGTTGGGCCTCATCAGTGAGGAGTAGCTTGGGTCTCTAGGCCCAGCAGGCATGGGACCCACGTCTGGGCATTCCCATCCCACTCAGAGTGACAAAGCAAAAACAAAGAGGTGATGGCTGGAAGGTTTAGAATGAATCTTAACCTCTGGCATTGCTCTGGGCACCCCTCCAGACCATCGTTCTTCGCGCGCCAAGCCATTACAGAAGGGGAAAGACCATATGCAAATCAGGCTTGGTCCCACCCCAAAAGGGCAGTCCAGCCCGAACTGCGAGGTCACATCCCTTCTGCACGAGACCGCAAACATCCCCAAACATGTTTCGGCCTTGTTGGGCCTCATCATTGAGGAGTAGCTTGGGTCTCTAGGCCCAGCAAGCACGGGACCCACGTCTGGGCATACGCATCCCACTCGGGGTGACAAAGCAAAAACAAAGAGGTGAAGGCGACATTGAAAGATGCCGGTTGCCAGGGGTTGCTCATGGGCAGCCACTAGAGGTGCGGCATACTGCTGCTCAGGGCATCCCCTGTGTGGAGTCCATGGAAAATAATCTAGATTAGCATGCACAGAGTCACAAAAGTTAATTAGCGAGACTGATATTATTTGATTCCAAGAAACATTGTCATGGGAAGAAAGCAGTGTTGATGGCTTCGTCTCATATCAGTGGGTGGCAGAGAGAAAGAAATAAGAGGCAGAAGCTATGTGGGGGCTGTGCACTCTGGTCAAAACACACTTGAAGAATTTTCAGGTGGTCCTGGTAAACCCTTTGCCATTCATTCTGGCGGTCAAAATTTGCAAATCAGTGTAACGCTCACCTGATTCCCACGGAGGCGCAGGTCTGGCTTCGAGTGCTGATGCTTCTTCAATGGTGAAGCGCAGGACTCTGAAGATGGATAGGAAGGGCCCTCTACTCTGGCTTCTCCGGCTCGCAGGAATATTCCCCTGTGTGTGAAAAGGGAGTATTACCTACTGACTGAGTTATGCTCAAGCCTCCCACTCTCTTCCAACCCTCCACGATACCCTTCCACGATTCCCTGTGAAGTCTCACCTTAGGGTCTGAAAGGACGAGCTCTCCATCCTGCTTCTGACGCAGGGGCGCGTTGAACCCAGTTACTTCACTGGATTGAGGTTGGATGGGAGTTCAGGTAAGCTTGATTATACTGGTAAGGCGCTGTAAAAGTTTTGTTGCAAGTTCAAAAGTTCAAGCTTTAAATAATAATGTTCATTGTCTTTTTTCAGGTGATGAATGAAGATTCCTTTGGAGACTTCTTGCAACAAAGCGCTGACGTTGATGTCTTTTCCCCATAGGGGCCGGGGTTCGGAATGCCGGAGATATGGCGCCGACCCGAAGTGAAACGTGCAGTTCCAGTAAAGATCTGGTAAGTCCTAGATGAGCGCTCAGGTAATGTTTTTGCATTCGCTCATCTAATGTCTTTGACTTTTTTCCCCATAGGGGCCGGGGTCCTGCTTGGAAGCAGCAAGACCCGAAATGAAATGGGAATGACCCAACAGGTAAGTCTTAGAAGGAAACTGAGCTTTTCCTATTCCCTTCCTTCTCTCACTTCTTATTCTTGTCTTTTTCTCTAGGCTCTGGGAAGTGGCTGTGTATCCGGATGATCGCTGCTGAAGATGGAGGAACCCAGGAAAAGTGAGTGAAATGCAGCGCTGCAGCGATCGTAACGAAATGCTTTTAAAAATGATGTCTTCCCTTTCAGGATCGTCGGTGATGTCTCCGTGGTGCAGATTAGCTGGTAGGCCTCTTGTCTCCCTTTGCAGGTGACCCAGGATGCTGACAGGCGTGGCTGAAGTCCAGATGCAGGAGCTGACACGGTGAGCGTCCAGCTGCGAGGAGCAGAACAACGCGAAGCGTGAGTTGCTGATCGGGTGTGGTTTAAATAGCTTTGGAAGAAGTTCCAAGTGTGTATCCTTCCTCCAATCAGGTATGTATCCTTCCCCGACCACACCCGGGTGGAAAGTAGTCCCACAGGGTAAGTAGTTCCTATTCAGGCCTCAAGAGGGCCTGGATGTGGCAGCATGGTCTGCATCAGGTAAGTGCACATTAAAACACTTGAACACATGTCTAGCTTTATGAGCCTGGCGCCTAAGGCGCCAGGACAGAGGTCCAACATGAGCCTGGCGCCTAAGGCGCCAGGACTGCGTCCAAAGGGCCCCAGCTTGGGCCCGCTGGCACTCCCCTGGGGGAAATGATGCCTGCCTCTGGGGTTGCTGGGTCGGACCTGGTTCCTTGGAGGTAGGCATCATGACAAACAGGCCAAACTGAGATTGCAGTAACACATTTCTACAATTGTTCTCACAAGCAATATGAGAAAAACTGTCTGGCTGCCTTAAGCCTTGCGCTGGTGGAACAATCGGCAAGGTTTCCTCTGGGCAAGGTGTGCTGGATCATGGGTGGTGATTTTAATGCAAAATTGGGGTGTGGCCCGGTAGACGATCTATATGATACCACAGAGGATTCTGTGGCAGGGATACCTTCATCCACCATGATGGATGCTAGGCTCTATGCGGAAGGTGTACGCCTCTGGCACTATCTTTATGATTGAGGACTACAGACTACAAATGGCCGGTTGGTTGGGGATATGCCTGGCAGAGTTACTTTTACTTTGGCATTAGGCAGCTCCACAGAAGTTTTTTTTGTGTCCCGGTTGTGTCCCGGTAGTGACTCATAAGGGAGTTTGAGGTACTGCGTGATATCTGCAGTGATCATTTTCCCATCAGATTGTGGATTGATTCCTTACTGGAGGTTTTGAGTGGTAACAGTGCCTCTAAAATCGCCATTATAAGTGCCAGATCATGCTATAAAAATGCGCTGGCCACCAGGAAAAGAGAAATAGAGGAAGAAGTATGGGAAGCCTGGGTGGTAGCCACAAAAGAGAATGGGCCTCATTACGACCCAGACCCAGGTAAGTCCGCCTACCACCATGGCGTAAACGTAGTTTACGCCATGGTGGTAAAGTCACGGCCCAGGCGGTAACTTACCGCCCCATTCCGAGGTCGGCGGGGCGGTAAGTCCCCAATCCCCATTTACCCTTCCCCATTCCCATTTTTGCCCCATAGGGCATAAAGGGAGTGGGGAAGGCGTTAATTACGCCACCGTAAATTACGGTGGCGTAATTAACTCCATGGTCCCTTAGCGCCATGGATTTTAACACCTGCTAAAAGCAGGTGTTAAAAGCTCCATGGCGCTAAGGGACCTCGTACTCAGGCGGTAAGGGTCGGCGCTGTTTACGCCGCCGTAAACCCCTTACCGCCTGAGTCGTAATGAGGCCCCATGACTCAAAGGGCCCTCACTATACATTTTCTATGGAGACCCCAACTAATAATGTCCTTGATGAGGCAACATTTTTCTTCACTCTATAGTGTGGGGAGTAGGATGATGGGCGTTGTACAAGTAGAGAGGGGTAGTCCAGAGTGCAGCAATGAGATGGTCACTGAGGCTAATATTGTCTTCACAGGGGAGGAAATAAAGACGGCCATTGGTTGTCAGCGATGTAATTGAGCTCTTGGTTTGGACAACATTACGGCAGACTTATTTGTTATGGAGCCACACCTTTGAGCATCAGTGCTGACCCAAGGGTTTAACATCATATGTGTGGGGTAGGGCAATTCCATCCTCATGGTCTATGGCAGTAATTAAGCCTACTTCTAAGAAGGGATCCTACCCTCTCCTGCCTCATACAGACTCATCTTACTTTTGGACTCAATTTTCATAATATTAGGCAGGGCCATATTGGCCTGACTGGAAGACTGGGTTGCGAGTAGCAGTGTTCTCTCCCAGGGCCAGCTAGGCTTCAGACCAGGATTAGGCACGGCAGAACAGACACTTAGTGGCCAATTCATGGAAAATGAGCGCCGAAAAAGTGGGACTTGCGCGTGAAAATGGCGCAAGCGTCGGTTTGCCGATTCATGGAACACAATGCGTGTGGCTCACCGTACACCTGTAACGAATCCGCGCGGGCCCACCTCGTCACTGCGACATCACAAACGCTATGCACAAGACACCCAGCGAAGGGGCGCACTGGCCTGTGCATTCACCTAAAAGGGGGCAGAACATGTGGAATGGGGAACATCAAGCGTAAATGTGGGCGTTATGTGGGAAGTGCCCCAGCGAAATACTCGCAACGCCCACACGCATGCCAAGAACACATATTCACGCAATCAAGCAGGGCTCACAGTCATGCGTGAAAAGACATGCAAACCCAGAAACACATCCGCCAAGCGAAAGCTGGAGTAAGAATCACGGCGCACCAATACAATGCATAAATAGACACGCAAAATACAAATGAGCATATACAGCTACGATGAATGTGCCATTTCTCGCAGCAGTGATCGTGGGACACTGCAGGAGGAGGAGGAGGATAGCCAATGCCTGCATTTTTTTACCCAGGACCAGCCTTTTTGGGATGCCTGATGACCAGGTCTATAGCAGGTATAGGTTCCCAACTCATATCATCCTAGACCTGGTCAGGGAGTGGAAAGATGACCTCACATCACCCACCCTGTGCCCCCAAGCACTGAGCCCCTTGGAAAAGGTGCTCAATGTACTGCATTTTGTGGCCACTGTGTCATTTCAGTGGACAACTGCCATAGTCGGGGCATTTCACAGGCCACGCAGTCACGTTGCCTACACCAGGTGTTGGCAATCATGACTGCACGCTCCTCAGTCCACAGGCAAATATACATGGCCAGAACACCTGCAGAAAGGCAGGCAGTGGTCTAGGACTTCTATGGGGTGGCACACTTCCCTAAAGTGCTTGGTGCCATCAATTGCACCCATGTTGCCCTACGTCCACCTAGGGCCACTGAGCACATCTATCGGAATCGCAAGCACTGGCATTCCATCGACGTACAAGTTGTATGTGATGCCAAGGGAATCATTACCTCTGTATATGCTAACTATCCGGGGTCCACCCATGATAGTTTCATATTCAGAATGTCACCCCTACACCAGGCCCTGGAAACTGGGAGGCATGGCAAGACATGGCTCATTAGTGAGTACAAATGGCCCTGCAAATGTATGCATGTCTCACACAGACCAAACCACACCACTGACAAGCCGTTTCACTTCCAACTGTGTTGGCACCCTCTGGTGTAGCAATAGAAGGTGTTACTGGAGGCTGACCATATGTAGCCCTGGCCTGGTCCTCCATGGCAGTGGCCATGTGGGACTGTGAGGTGTGCATCTGCAACATGATGGCATGGATGTCTGCATGCAACATCACAGGGAATGCACGAAGTTCAGCTTGCAACACCTCCCGGGATGCACAAAGTTCTGGATGCAACACCTCATGTTTTGCTTGCAGTTCCTCCGATATGGTGTGTGTCAACCGTTGCATGAGCACTTCTGAGCATCTAACTGCATGCTGTCTCTAGTGCAGTCAGTGTATGCTGCAGTGACCTAGCCTCTGCGCTCAGGGCAGCCCTGTGGGGATATATGGTGACCATAACAGTGGTAGCCACAGCTTATACTGCAGCTACCACACCCTGGCAGCTCTAGACAGCAGATGGCACTGCTGCATCTCCCTGGCCCTGTTGGTTAGGGGGCATAGCTCTCCCTGCACGTGCTTGTACACCTTGCCCATGTTGCCCACCTCGCCCACCTCAGCCACCTTGCCCACCTTGGGCACCTCGCCCACCTTGGGCACCTTGGCCACCTCACCCACCTTGGGCACCTCTGCCAGGTCACCCACCTTTGCCTCCCTTCCCACTTGCCGCCCTCCCAGACATGGCACTGATGGACTAGCGCTATTAGAGGTGCAGCTAACCATTGTCCTGGCCAATTTGAGTGAGGGGGCAGGGTATGTGATGTAAAACGTACGACTGTGCTCCATCAAGGCTCTATGGAACCCCTGGCGAAAATAATAACGGGTCGCTTAGCGCACAGGCACCCCACAAACAGAAAATTACATGCATGCGACACCTCGGTAGCCCACGTGTGAAGAAAAAACATCACGCAGTATGCTGTGGCACTCAGCAACATAAAAAGCACATACATTGCACTGTTGTCCTACGCACACCTTTATCCCATACTGAACGGCAACGCCCAACGTACAGTGCGTGTCATGTAACTTACGCGCTTAGGCCTTTCCTCAGATTCCACACAAACGCTCTGTTTCCGCACATGCAGAGTCACTCTGTTTACGGCTGGCCACGCGAAGGGCATGGAAGACCCACGCTCATGCCTACCAGCCAATTTACCTGCCTCCAAGTGCCCCGAGCTGCCTCCTACAAGCCATCTACTGCTGCCAGCCCACTTTGTGTGCCTGCTGCCCACATGCCTTGCATTTTGGTGCCTGCTCTGAAGCCATTGCCAGTGATCCTGTTGTTGTGACCTCCTCTGCTGATCCTGAAGACTCCTGACTGCCATACCACCGCTCCACAGACCAGCCCCAGGACCACCTTGCCCACCCACACCTACCTCGGGGGTTGCCATGTCTGCCACAACACCATCTGAGGCAAGTGGCAACCCCCCGGCAGAGAGGCAGAGGGCTGTCAGCTTCACACCCAGGGAAGTTGGCATCCTGATGGAGCAAGTCCTCTGGCATCATGATGTCCTCTTCACCGGCCCACCGCAAGTCGGCAATGAAGGATGGAAGAAGATCTAGGCGGACATCGTGGGTGCCATCAACGCGGAGGGGGTGGCACCTCGTCACTACCATCATGTCCACAAGAACTGGAAAGACTTCAAGTCCAGGACCCACAACAAGGCCCGGCGTCTCATCAATGCTGGTGATGATTGAGTGAGGTGCCGGGGCCGGTTGACCACCGACGAGATCAGGATCCTGGAGCGCTATTACCCAGAGCTGTACGCCCAGGTCTTGGAGTTGGTGCTCTGTCTGGAGTCGATTGGTAAGTGTTCATGTGTTCTTGTCCACCATAGTGCATGTGCATGTTGACGTGTGGCTGGAGTGTGCACCTTGGCCTTATGTCTGGCATGCCTCCTGTACAGATGTCTTTGTGCATGTCCCTGACAGTGCTGCATGTGAGTCCATTCAAGCGTGTCCCACATCAATGGTGGCTGTGTTGCAATGCGTGATGCGCACCGGCATTTAACAATGCACATATGTTTGCATACCTGTGTCTGGACTGGGGCATGCAAGAGGTGTGACACATCGGTGCTTATGTCACCATCATGGACCTGTGCGTGTGTCTGAGTAGTGAGTCTGTGATTGGTCAACACTCTGGATTTATGTTACTTGAGTTCTTGATTTGTGATTGCCTCACGCTGCCAATTTGCCCTCGAGTGCCCTGTGACGTGATAGCTCCATGGCCTGCCTCATGACTGTCAGGTGATGTGTGTGAATGAGATGTGTATGTCCCATGATGTGTGTGAGCTGAATACACAATTATGATCTTGTGTCAGTGCCTTGTCCAAGGATGTGAATGTCTGTTGTGAATGACAGACATGTTTGTGAATGTGTGAATGGCACTTCCCTGTGTGTAGTGGAGGGTGATGATGGTTGTGACCTTTGACAGTGCCACTGATGTACATTTGAATTGTGACAAATAAACATACACACATAAGTTCAGTAGCCTGATGTTTGTGTTCTATGTTTCCCTATCCACAGCAACAATGGAAGAAGGGGTCGGAAAAGGCACTGTGGAGCACGGCAGCAGGGTTGCCTCCACCAGGCACAGACGCAGAGCCCAGCCCTCCTCCCAGGTACCGTCATCTTCCGGGAGTGAGGGCACTGGTGCCGCGTCCACGACAATGGCTGCAGCTGTAGAGGGAAGGCCCAAGAGGGTGAAGTTGGTTGTGAGCTCCTCAGCAGTGGGAGGGACAGGTGAGCCCACACAGGGGTCATCTGATGTGGAAGACAGTGGGGAGGCATCCAGGTTGGTGGAGGTCGAGGAGGAGGAGGAGGCCACTTCAGCTAGCACATGGGGCCCGGCGGCGGTGATGAGGTAGATGTGACTGGTGAAGTCCAGGGTCAGGGGCCGGAGGCAGTGCAGGTCACCATGGATGGGCCTGTACCTGATCTTGTCCATGGAACTGCGACTGCACCAGTATGCACCTGCGGGCATGCCTCAGGTCGGACCCATCCGCAGGTGGCGGATGTATCCACACAAACGGATATACCACTACCTGCGGAAGAAGCAATTCATGACAGGGTGAAACTGTTGCTAGCCGGTATCGTGAGGCGTACAGGCACCATTCATAATGATGTGCAGGCTTCCTATCAGGGGCTTGCACATCATCACGTTGAGGTCTATCGCCTCATGAACTGGCTACCTCAGTTCCTGATCATGACTTTGCTATGCGTGCTATCCACTGCTGCAACCCCCTCCTCCTCTTCCTCCTCTGTGCGCCAGTCATCCTCCCTGCCGTCTTCTAACCCAGATACCACCAGGTCCCCCTGTGTACCTCTCCCAACCCCGGCGGCTAGCCTGGTGGAGATCACATCCCTGCCACAGTCGGGAGTTGGAGGATCAGCAGAGGTGGTCACCGCAGCAACAGGAGCTATGGCAATGGAGGAAGTGCAGGCACCAAGCAGCAGGGCACATGCATGGCGGCCCTAGGTGGTGTCATCATCGCAGAGGCTGTCCTTGTGGCGCAGGCACCGGGCATATTGGCAGCAGCAGGCTCAGGGTAGGAGGTAAAAGGACTCAGGTGTTCATCATCAGAAGGGCAGGTATCGGCCATCGGGGAGGAGGCAAACGTGGACCTTTACGACAAGGATGTCTTCTGTGTTGGAGCATTTGGGCCAGCAAAACGGGGCAGAGCGACAGCAGTCACAGGAGGCGCAACTCACCATGGCCAGGGCAGAGAATTCACTGAGTCGGGCAGAGAGGCGGGCGGAGGTCCTCGAGGAGACTTGCAGGGAGTTTGGGAGGGGCATGGAGGAGTCCCTGCAAGCCCTCAAGGGGGAAGCGAAGCCCGCCTAGTGGAAGTGGACGGAGTGTTTGATGATGCCCTGGCAGGGACTTTGAGAGAGCATGGTGAGGAGATAGACTAGCCCGCTGCCTTTGTATATAGTTCTTTAAGAGTAGGTTTCATTAGTTTTTTCATTTTATTTGGAGCGCCTGGACTTTGCTCCGCATCTTGTATATACTTATTATTGGATTGTATTTTTAGGATGTTTTAACATGTCTTGGGACTATGGACTCTGGATCTTTGTAAATATTTGGAATTTAATTTGAAGTTTTTTTCACCATGAAGGAATGGCTTTCTTATGAAATGTGATTTCATTTGTACATAAGTTAATGGACATGGACCACGTTTTTGAGACTTTCATTTTTTACATCACATTGATTTTGGTTTTCACTTTATTTTGGTTTTTGATTTAGTTCATGCAGGTTTAGTTTGATGTTTTTACTGTGTGTGACTGGTCTCAAAAGTTTAGTGCATTTTTCACTCCTCCATGACTCATTTGCGTTTCCTGCTGTTCACCAATGTTGTTCATGTGTGTGCACACATGCATGCATGGGTGATATTAGCATTCACATGCCATGGAGCATGCACTAGGGAGCATGACCAATGGATGGGCGTTGAGGTGCACCAGGGGGGTGCAGAGTGTGGTGGCATTTTAGTTGGCATGTTCTGCATGATTGTATGCTGGACCAATGTGTTTTGGGGGGTGGGGACATGTGGCCTGGGCCTGCCTGCAGGTTGCCGTCACAGGTGGGGGGTGGGGACATGTGGCGGGGCCTGTCTGCAGGTTGCCGTCACAGGTGGCGGGTGGGGACATGTGACAGGGCCTGCCTGCAGGTTTGCCGTCACAGGTGGGGGGGTGGGAACATGAGGTGGGGCCTGCCTGCGGGGTATGATCACGGGTGATGGGCTGGCCATGTGGTGTAGGCTGCCTGTGGGGTATGGTCAGGAGTGATGGGGGGCCATGTGGTGGGGCCTGCCTGCGGGGTTTGATCACGGGTGATGGGCTGGCCATGTGGTGTGAGCTGCCTGCAGGGTATGGTCACAGTTGATGGATGGGGGGCCATGTGATGGGGCTGTCTGTGGAGTATGGTCCACTGCTGGGGTCTGGCTGTCCCGTGAGGAGGCGTCTGCTTTCAGGGGAGTTGTGCGTGTATCTTGGGGTATGTGCAGGCCTTTCCACGCGATATGGCTGGTGAGACCGGGGTACATGATTTCACTAGGGTGCGGACAGGGTACGCACGGGCCTTCCCATGCGGTTTGGATAGTGCGACTGGGGTACGCGATTACGCTGGGGTGCAGACGGGGTATGCGCTGGTCGTTCCACGTGATTTGGCTGGTGCGACCGGGGTACGCGATTTTGCTGGGGTGCGGACAGTGTATGTGCGGGCCTTCCTATATGATTTGGCTGCTGCGAGCAGGGTAGGCGATTACGCTGGGTGCGGACGGGGTACGTGTGGGCCTTTCCCTGCGATTTGGCTGGTGCAACCGGGGTACACTCTGATTTTTCACGCAATTATGATGGGGCGGCTGTGTGCTGTCACACGGATGGCACAGGGCCTTGTGCTGTAGTAGGCATTGCACTGGCTTTGTCCTGTGCCCGGGGGCGTGTTAAGGGCATTGCTGGCACTGCTTTATGTTCATTGCCCCACAGCTACTGATGCCTCTGAGAATCCATGAATGCGCATGCCGTGCAATTGCTAGTTTGCGCCACAGCTGGTGCACGCGTGGCGCACGCTCCTTCTCGGTGCACGGCTCTTGTGCTACTTCTGCACTGGATTATATGAATTGGGCCCTTAATCTCTACATGTTACTGGCTCACTCACTATTTTTGAGGGAAGAGCCCATATATTTGGCATTCATGTACCTGAGCACGGCATACGACAAATTTAACAGCACAAAGCTGCGGCATATGCTCAGGTCGATGGATTTCCCGGGGGCACTCATGGACCTCTTGGCGAGGTTGCATGGCAACACTCAAGCCTGTGTAAGGAGCAGCGTGGGTGGGCACTGCACTAGCTCCTTCAAAGTTGAATTGGGGGTACACCAGGAATGTGTGTTGGCGCCCCTCCTGTTCTGATTATACATAAATGGTCTTTACAAGCACCTTCTGGGGTCAACTCCTGATGTCCCAAGGGCGGGTAACCAGCCCTGACCTGTTTTGGGGTATGCAGATGATTCCGTTTTGATGGCCCGTACCCCAAGGGCACTGCAGGCTCTCATAATGGAATATGCCGCCTTTATGCAGGGCCTGGATTTGGTGGTGAACACAGCCAAATCACTGGTAATGTCCTGCTGGAAGGGGAGACGAAGGATCAATTACAGGGCTATGCTTTGTAGGTCTATTGTTATCTCCAGGGTGGACCATTTTGATTACTTGGGTGTCAGATTTTCCGCCTACATGGGTGCTTCAGCTCATATTGATAAACAAGCCTTGCAGTTTAAGCAGGCACTGCGTGGGGTCTCTAGGGCAATGTACCTGTTTAAGGCAAAACCGATAAACCGCCTGCTCCAGCTGTATCAGGGGAAAGCAGTAGCCAAATTTTGGATGGAGCTGTGGGGTTATTGTGGGGTTAATCTGATTCAGATCCTAGCGAATCAATTTATGTAAAACCTCCTAGGGCTGCCAAGTTTTGCACCTAACTTTGGAGTTTGGGCGGAATTGGGCTGTACATCAATTAGTGCCATGATCTCTATGCCAGTATTACATTGGCTTAGGTTATGGGGAAATGATGAATTGTTTATTTTCTTGTTAAACAAGGATCGAAGTGGAAAGATCCAGTGGTTGGCTCACATTAGGAAACAACTGGATGAGTTAAACTGTCCACATCTGTACCCACCCAGCACTGTTCTTTCCAGGGGTGAAATAAATAATTGGACGGTCTGTTTACAAGAGTCTGTACACCTGGACAGAGAAATTATGAAGCCAAAAAATCAAGGCTTGATGACTATTATGTCACCGGGTGTACAGCATTACCTATTACGGGCAGAGTCTCCCAGGGACAGGGTCCTTGTGACAACGTCAAGGTTTAACTGCACCCCCCTGAAGGCTGTGGTGGCAGCATGGGCCTGGTGGGGTGCAGATAGATCCTGCTCAATTTGTAAAGCACAATATGAGGACCTGGCGCACTTAGTTTTGTTTTGCTCTGCACATGTGAAGGCAAGAAACCTGCTTATACGACCCTTATTAAGGGAATTTGGTGTCGTACAATGCCGGCCTGCCCTAACTTATTTGCTATGGGCAAGCTCACCTCAAGTGGGCTGGTTGTTACTCTCGTACCTAAACATAGTACTGGGTCACAGGAAACGACTGCTTGATACATTGCCCTGACCAAAAACGTCCCTTTAATGTACTGACTAAGGAATTTGTTTGACCATTTTCTTTTTTTTTTACTTTGTTGTTATTGAACACTTTAATAAACAAACTTGCAGCCAGGTGACCCGTGGCGAAAACTTTTCAGAACTTTGATATAGAAAAAAAAATGCCAATTTTTATTTTCTCCCCCCCGCACGTAAGCCTATCAAATCCTGACAGACAACGGGTTGAAAAAGTAGTGGGATGAATGACAAATTACTCAGTAGAACATTTCAAATTGACTGACATGGTGAGGTCAAGCATTATGTCCGTGACCCAGGGGTATCGAAACTGGTGGGAGCCAGTACACAGAGGAATACAAGAGTACCATCAGTGCTCTAAAGTCACAGTGTCATAGCGTCACAATCTTCATTTATTAGAACAACAGACCATTCCTGCACAAAGGAAGACAGTGAATTGTTTATTATAGCAGCCAGTTTCTTATGAGTAAAAAATAGCCCACAATTTACTGAGCCATTCGGCTTTAGTAGGAGCAGAGGTGCTCTTCCATGTTTGTGGAAGCGCAAGTCTACCCACTCTCAACATTGCCACCACAACTTTCTGGAAAGTATACAAATCGGAGCCCGGACTAGGGGTGCCCAGAAGGATCTCTAGCGGAAGTAAGGATGGGCACATACCCACAATGTCTTTGATCCAGCTGAGTAGTTTGGACCAGTATACTCGGATGACCGGACACTCCCACCACATATGGAACCAGGTGCTGCATTGCGTACACATCCTAGGGCACAACGGGGACACATCCCTGAACATCCTGGACAAGATAGCCAGGGGCCGGTGCCAAGAATGGAGTACCTTGAAACTATGCTCTTTGGCTGAGGTGTACAGTATCCCCGCAAAGATGGACTTAAAGATCGCCCTCCATGTCGGCTCCTCCAGAGCCATTCCCAGCCTTTCCTCCCATGTTCCTTTAAATGACTGTCTACCCTCCAAGCTAGCCGTACTGAGGTTCTTGTAAATCTTAGAAAGGGAGCCCTTCCTCGGTGGGGATTCTAACTAAATCTTCTCAAAAGGAGTAAGGGGGTGGGTTAAGTCGGCCAGCCACTTAGGGTTGGTACGGATCCCCTTCAAACATAGGTATTCAAAGACAGGGGGGGGTTATCCCCCAAAGCCTCCGACAGCTGGCTGTATTCAATGAAGCCTCCTCGACAAAAAAGCTGTGTTGCCCTCTCCAAGCCTTTGTCCGACCACGACTGAGTAGCCCGAAAACCCCTGGAGCTGAGATTGAAAGGGAGACCCCAAAGAGACGATAGGGGAGAAGGCCAGGTGGATAGGAGTTTGTTGTCCTTATTCGGTTTCCAGGACGCCCACAAGGCCGCACGAGTAGGGTGAGATTAAAGATGTACAGGGAGAGAGTTGGGTGGAGCCCACAAAAAATCTCTAACCTTTTTCAGATGGGAATGAGTATCCTCAAGGTAGGTCCAATAGGTCCCTAGATTGTCCCTCATGTGCTCCAGCATCACTCAAAGCTGGGCCACCTTATGATATAACCTGAAGTCGGGGAGGACAAAACCACCACATGTTTTTGGTAAAGACGAGGTGGAGAATTTGATTCTTGCCCTCTTGCCATTCCAGATGAAGCAGAGGAGGCGGGTCTGTACCCCCTCAAAGAAAGCTTCTGGGATAACAATAAGGAGGGTTGAAAAGAGATAAAGAAGTCTAGGTAATATGTTCATTTTTATCGTGACCATGCGCCTGAACCAGGTGAGAGTGAGGGGAGCCTTAGCCATGATTGGGGGGAAGTTGAGTTTAAACAATTGATTTAGGTCCCTGGGGACAATGGTGCCCAGGTACAAAGTAGTCTTCTGTTCTATTCTCATTCCCTGCACCTCAGTTCTGCCCCCTAATTCCTTGGTCTCTAGTACCCATCGGCATCATACAGGATTTAGTCACATTGGGCCTCATTCCGAGTACGGCGCTAACCAATGGCGCTATTAACGCCTTGGTTGACGCCGTACCCGGACCGGCAGCGCCTTGGTGGATGGCGGAATTACCGCCCCATTCCAAGGTTGGCGGGGCGGTAATTCCCCATTCACCAAGGCTCTTCCCCATTCCCAAATGAGCCCCCATAGGGCTCAATGGGAATGGGGAAGATGCAAATAACGGTGACCGTTCATTACGGTCACCGTTATTGGCTTGGAGGCCCCTTTGCGCCCTCGACTTTAACACCTGCTCAAAGCAGGCATTAAGGGCGAGGGCGCAAAGGGAACTCGGAGTATGGCGGTAAGGGATTACCGCCACCGGTCTCGTTACCGGTGGCCGCTATCCCTTACCGCCATACTCGGAATGAGGCCCATTGACTTTGAGCCCCAAAAAGGCGCAGAAGAGGCCAATGTGATTAAGTAGCCAAGGAAGAGAGGTATGAAGGTCAGTCAAATAGGCCAGAATATCGTCTGCAAACAGGGACAATTTGAAATCACAATTGCCACATTTGACCCCTGAGATCCCACAATCTGCTCTGACCGCAATGGCCAGAGGCTCCATCGCTAAAGCATATAGAAGGGCGGGACAGAGGGCACTCATGGCGAGTCCCCTTGGAAAGGTGCAAGGCTGCGGAAGTGCAGTCGTTAACCAAGACCCTTGCTAAAGGGCCATTATACAGAGCGGAGACCCATCCACAAAATCTGTCTCCCAATCCCATCTTTAGAAGTACTTTCCTCATGTATGGCCATTCGACGCGGTCGAAGGCCTTTTCGGAGTCCAACGAGAGAAGGTAGCCCTCCAAGTCTTGCCTCGAGACCTCGTGCATGAGTTTCAGGGTCTTTCTCACGTTATCAGACCCTTGACGGCCAGGAATAAAGCCTACCTGGTCCCCATGCACCGGGGATGGAAGGAGCTTCACTAGCCTATTGGCTAAGAGTGTGGCCAAAATGTTAACATCCGTGTTTAGGAGGGAAATAGGGTGATAGGATTGGCATTGGGTGGGGTCTTTTCCTTCTTTGGGCAGAACCTCTATTAAGGTGGACATCATGGAATGTGGCAGGGCACCCATCTCCAGGGCGGCATTAAACATCTTGGACATGAATGGGGCCAAAGTAGAGCGATACGTTTTATAAAAGCAGACTGTAAAGCCGTTGTCTCCTAGTGCTGTGCCACTTTTCAGGGAAGAGATAGTATCTACAATTTCTTGTGGGGTGATAGGGAGCTCCAGAGGGTCAGCCCTGTCTGGGGGGAGGTGAGGAATAGGGAGGGAATCCAGGATTTGGTCAACATCGGCTCCGTCTCCAGTGCATTTCGAGGAGTACAGGTGCTCATAATATACTCAAAAATTGTTCTGCAATAGAGCCATCTCGTAAAATCTTCTCTCCCTCAGGGGATCAAATGGAGTTTACTCTCCTACTGTGTATTTGTTCCCTCAGCCTCCAGGCCAATATCCTGTCCACTTTTTCCCCTTTCTCCATATATTTCTGTTTTAAGAAAGGCAATTTACTTTCCGTCTGGACTCCGAGAAGGGCTGCATGCTTTGATCAAAGCTGTGGCAGTTCCTCCCACCTACCCGGGAACATCTGCAACTTCAATTTCCCCCATGGCCGGATAAAGGGGATCTTTTCTCTCCGTTTTTTCTCCTCACCACTTCTCTCCCTCTTTTTCCTCGAGCCTATCTCCATAAGGGTACCTCTAATGGTGGCCTTAAACGCGTCCCATACCCCCATGACACCAACTTCCCCATTATCATCTTGAAGAATTCTTTTATGGTGTCTAGGAGTGATTGCCTCACCTCTGTGTCCTGCAGTAGAGAGTCACTGCATGTCCATCGCGTTCCGGATTAGGGGGAGGAGGAACAACCAACCTGATCTTAACCAAGTCGTGGTCGAACCACGGGATGGCCTCCACCTCAAACTTAGAAACATGCTCCCAGAGAGCGGAATCTAAAAGGAGATAATCAATTCTAGAAAACGTTGGGTGTGGTTTTGAGAAAAAAGTGAAGTATGGATCATGACCCTGTTCTGGAGTGTGCGAATCCCACAATCCCAGTTCCCCATTAACCCTTTGAAATACAGCCGCCAACTTCCTCTGAAGGCACAAGTCCGTACAGGGATTAAGACTTTCTGTCCCTATCTGGATTGAGAACCATGTTGAAGTCCCCTCCCACCAAAAGGGTCCCCTCCATGAATGCCACAATTTTCTCCTTCATCCCCTCCCAGAACAGATCCTGCGCTTCATTTGGGGTGCAGATACACACCAGGGTAAACAACCTACCACTTGATTCCCCTTTGACCATAATATATCGCCCCTGCGGGTCAGACCTTTGGGCACTATGGGAGAAATTAGCTTTGGGCGAGACCTAAAGGGCAACTCCATGTTTTTTTACTATAAAGGGCGAGCTGTAAACATGTTGTATAGCTCTAGCTCTGAGGTTCGGCTCCTTACTCTTGACCCAGTGGGTTTCTTGTAAGAATAGAAAGTGGAGCTGGAGCCTAGTGAATTCACTAACCACCATCGACATTTTACTAGGAGAATTAAGACCTCGCACGTTCAGATACCCCACCGTCAATGTATCATCGATCAAAGAAATGAAAGTAGCTCACGGCTCCATCTTAGGAGCTATTAGTGTCATCCCTCCCACACCGCTTCTGTAAACCACAGTTGTCCTCAAAGTGACTCTTATACCCGGGAAAGGTCAGGAGCTTTGGTAAACATGAGTCGTAACACCCAAAAAACTGACCCAATCACCCATTCTCACCCCCTCCCTCCCTACCCCTGAATGCCTGGATACAGAGCGATATCCACTTGTCCCTTAACCAGGCCACCAGTGTCTCCCGCCTCCAGGCTCAGAAACTCTTCAAAACTGACAACAAGAGCCCTCCCAGCCCCTCAGAGCAAAATACATGTAAGAAACGGATTAAACCAGAGTGCTGCTAGCACAAGACCAGGTGGGGCCCACCACAAGGACCCCGCTGGCCGCAACAGGCTTGAACTCGCTATTTTGAATCTCCCACTCCACATGAAGCGACCCCAATATCAATGAAAAAACCTCAGGCATTGGAAGAGCTTGGCAATGCCAGAGCCACCCTTCTAAACTTCCTATGACCTCAGACTTTGTGTCTTTCCAAAGGGGTTTTGGATCCCATAGGGCCGTATGGAGCTTGCTCTTGACTCTCTGCAGTGGGTGCCATGCTCGGGTCACCCATGAGTTCCTGAGTCACCCCGTGGCTATCATCTTCTGTAACCAAGGCGTACTTGAAACTCCCAAGTTCAAAGGAAAGTGAGAAGGGGTATCCCCACCGGTATTGTACGCCCCTAGATTGCAGCATTTTTGTTAGAGGGGAGCAAAGCCGGCACCTCGCTAGGACGAATTCCGACAGGTCCTGGTAAATCGAGATCTGTGCACCCTCCCATCCGACCGGGCCCTTTTTGCGGGCCAGCTCCAAAATTTAGCTTTTCTCTGAGAAATAGTGGAATCGCGCAGGATGGATCTGGGGCCTCTGTTGGAAGCAGCAGGTCTGTGTGCCCTGTCGATGGTTGGTTCATTGGTTTTGGCATCTTCAAAAAGTGTCCTGATGACAGAATTGACAGCTTTAACAATGTTGGACTGAGTTTCACCTTCGCGTTCCGGAAAGCCCAAGAATCTTAGATTGCATCGACTTTCCCTATTTTCCAAATCATCGAGTTTCAATGAACATTTTTCTTCCCTTCACTCCAACTCCGCCAAGCGCATGTCTAACTGGGTTTCAGGAGTGTCGACTGAGGCGGTAGTAGCTTCCAGCACCTGAACCCGGTCATCAATAGAGTCAACCTTCTTATCCAGTGTGTCCAGCCTCACGGTTATATCCGCTCTGAATCCCGGATCTCTTCTAAGAAGGCAGCCATACACCTGTTTACAGAGTTGGAGTCGAGTGGTTCAGGCTGTGTCTGGTTCGCCATTGTAGGATGAGGGGGAGAGGTAGAGGGCGTGCGACAAAATCTCTGCAAAGAAGCAGACCAGCTCATGGAAACACCAGGCCACACAGAACACAGACTTGGCCCTCTAATTGTATACTGGGCAGAGGGGAGACGTCCAAAGGGCCAGGGGTGAGCCTGGAGAAGGCAGCCTCAAGGAGTCGGGCCGGTAGGCAAGGCAGACAAGGCTGATGAAGGCAGCAACCCTTGGCTACTTTATTAACAAGGTAGACACCGTAAGGAGACTGCAGTAGGTTCAAACGAAGGCTGGGGTAGATAAGGAGGAAATCCAGCTATAAAGGTAGAGCAGGCCACGTGAATCATGCCCCCAGCATGAGCTACCCCACTCTCTCACATCAGTAGTATAAGGGGGAGGGTCACGGGTTATCCTTACAGGCCACGGATTCTGCCTCTAGCCCCGAAGTTTGTTGTTTTTTGGACTCCTTGGCTGGAAGGGATGGAGGGAGCCCCCCTAGATAATACAGAGGAGGGGAGGGGATCTGGAGCGCCGATCTGGTACCTGCGCGTGCCCTCAGACCCACAAACAAGCAATTCTGCGTTCCCGCTGATGCTGGAGCCTGCAGTGGGTTGCAGACGGTCGCCTCAGCGTCGCTGTTACGCCAGGGCCGAGATTGTTCAAGGAGCCCCACCTGCAGCGATCCCTCTGTCGGCTTGAGGCGTGGCAGTATTGTGGGGTGAAGGAGCCGGCCCCACGATCAGGAAAAGCGAGGGGCCTCTCTCCGCTCGAGGGGACTCATGGAGCGGCTCCAACAACAGCTCCCCCGCCACGGCATCTTCACCCTCCACCCCTCCGCTTCAATTAAGCTCCTCTTCACCACCTCCAACGAGCAGATTCCTGAAGTATCACTGCTCTGATTATGCTGCGGTGGGGGCCGCGTTCACAGTACCAGCGGGACACCGCAATAGAAGCAACTGCCCTGCAGAAGTTCCTGGCAGCAGGGCTTCGGTCCCCTCCCCCACTGCAGGAACGGCCCTGTGGCCGTGGAGAAAAAGACGGGAGACGGGCTCCGCTCACTGCCGCCAAAAGGAGCCTGCTCGGATCTACGGCTCTGTGTCACCTTTAGAAGTCAGAGTTTTGCCCAACTGGTGCCCCTAGGGCTCGTACAGACCCCGGTGGGGTCAGATCATCTCACCTGCGGGGGTAAAGGTGAGCTCAAAACACTTTACACAAGCCCAAGGAGGGAAGTAGACGAAGGAGCGTCAGACCATCCCGGCACCCCCTGGCGGTTCCCCTTTATGACCATTTTCTTTACTTATTTGTTCCTTTTTGTGATGTCAAATGCTACATTCTTATGCTGCAATATCTGTATGTGTCACAATCACACTAACTGGAAGGAAGAGAGATCAACACTCTCCCCCGAACCACGGAAGCCGAATGAACTCGACCCTCCCACCGTGGTTGGCACAGGCGCCTGATTTAGGAAACAGGTCGCCACGTGGCAGCCAATGGGGGGAAGAGGGGTTAGGGAGAGGTTGTGGATAGGGAGGGGAAGTTAGGAACACCGGAAAGAGGGTAAGGAAACTCCTAATGTGGATGGGACTGGGGAAACACCAGGTAAAACCCTACTCTATCTAACATAGAATGAACAGAAATACCACCTGCACTACTAACATGTACCTGATTCCTGAATAGCACACCTTAGTACGTGTACTGAATCCTGCTCTGACATATCATGCTCTTACAACACATAAGCAAGCAATATGACCACACATAAGGGAAAGCTTCCCAAAATGATTAGACAATACACATGGCCCTTCGGGCAGCATTAGCAACATACAACATAAATACATTTCCTTTAGTTCCTGGCACTAGTGAAATGTCGTTGTCCATATGCAGTACTTCCTGCATTAACCCAACACAAGATTGGCAAAGTTCTTGTAACATACGAGTAACAAACACACTTTGGTTTTTCCCACTGATTGAATTCAAGGAGATGAGGGTGTTACTTATCTCAGGTCTGGGGAGCCCGCAGGACTTCCCAGACAAATATTGAAACAGCGGTAAATCATTCCAAGCAGTTCAGAAATATATTGCCCTCACAAGTACTTATCTTGAGTCTGGGGAGCCCCGTGGGACTTCCCAGATGAAGAACAGCAAGCGTCGTCTGTGCCAGCTACTCAGCGCCCCTCCTGCTCCTACCGCACCGTGAACGCATGCGATCAAGCGTTTCTCCCCTGCATCTCTTTTCGTCGCACGCGGATGCCTTCCTCCTGTTGCTGAACGCGGCCGCCTGCCTCCTGCTCCAAATCAACAATAAGCCACACCTGCCCACCGCCGTTGCCTGCCTTTAAGCTGCCTTGATTCTTGATGCAGTACATCTGGCAAGGTGTGCACGGGCCAAACTACAAAATAACACAAAGGATGCTGGGAACTGTAGTTTCCTTGTCCTTCCAGCACATAATGTCTCAATAGGCGTATTTTAGCACTCCACGCCTGTGCCAACCCTGATTCCTGACATTACCTCCTCTTCCAGGGCTCCTCCCAGGACCTGGTTTACCTGGGTTGCGTAAATGAAATTGTTTCACTAACCTGGGAGCATGAACCTCTCTAGCTGGTTCCCAAGAACAATCCTTAGGGCCGTAACCTTCCCAGTGGATTAAATACCATAGTTGTCGATATCTTATTCTGAATCCACTATGTGTTTTACTTCGTATTCCATGTTCCCATCTTTCACTATGGCTGGGGGTTTCTTCGTAGTTGTCCCTGGAGCTGCGGGTTTAAGCAAAGAAACATGGAATACCGGGTGTATCTGGAGAGTTTCAGGCAAACGCAGTTTCATAGCTGTTGGTGATACCTCTGCAATGATTTCATAAGGTCCAATAAATCTAGGCATAAATTTAGGAGATCCAACTATGGAGAGGGTTCTGGTTGATAACCAAACCCTGCCTCCTGCTTTATAACACGGACTCTCCTGTCTTTGTTTATCAGCATGTCTTTTATAGGCTTTCTTAGCCTGTTCCAAATTGGTGTGCGCCTTCTGTCGGATCTTGAGAAGCAACTGTTTTCGATCTTGCAACACAAGTAGATTCTCCACTTCAGGTAAATGTTTTGGTATCATATTCTGCTCATACCCAAATAGGCATTCGTTAGGAGACATACCCAATGACGTGTTCAGTGTATTGTTATATGTAAATTCAGCCAACCAGAGTGCCTGTACCCAAGACTCTCGGCCATCACCTAAATAGCCTCTCAAATATTGTTTGAGTGTTTGGTTGACCCGTTATGTCTGACCATCAGTTTGGGGATGATAACTCGTAGAGAGAGCACAGTTGATTCCCAACATGCGACAGAAAGCTCGCCAAAACCGTGAAGTGAATTGAAGTCCTCTGTCCTAGACAATACTTTTTGGCAAACCATGTAGTCTAACCACATGTTGAAGAACCAACTCTGCTAACCTGCCTGCTCCAGGTATTCCTTCACAAGGAATGAAATGCGCTTGTTTGGACAAGAAATCCACCACTACCCAAATAGTGTCAAACTGCTTGTCAGGTGGAAGGTCGGTAATGAAATCCATTGATATATGGGTCCATACCTTCTCAAGAGTGGGTAATGGTTGGAGTAACCCTCTTTTATTTACATGATCTGCTTTCTTTCTCATACAATTCTCACATTTTAATAGATATATGCTCCCATCCTGTCTCAATGTAGGCCACCAAAAATACTTCTCTAGCATAGTTTGCATTTTCCTTTGACCAGCATGTCCCGCTTAAGGAGAATTATGACACAAATATAATGCTTTTTTCTGTACTTCTTTAGTAGGTAGAAATAATCGGTCTTGATGGTACGGCAGCCCCTGCCGCACCTTTCTTTCTGGATGACTGTCCCGCTACTTCTGGAGTTGCCGAGGTGGTAATGCCCTCTTGACCTCCCCAATTAAGTTGGTGGTAATTGCTCCAATGACTTTCTCTGAGGGAATAATTGCTCTTACTTCACTCCCCACACTCTCCAAATTTTTCTGCGTAGACAGTGCATCTGCTTTGCCATTATTCTTTCCTGGCCTGAAGGTTACTATGAAATCAAATTCATTGAAATACTGAGACCAACAGAGTTGTCTGGGACTAAGTTTGTGAGCAGTCTTAAAGTATTGCAGGTTCTTGTGATCAGTCACCACTACTACCTAATGCTTAGCCCCCAATAGGTAATGTCTCCATTCTAGAAAAGCTGATTGAATAGCTAACAACTCCTTATCTGTGATAGAATAATTCTGTTCACAACCTGATAACTTTCTAGAATAAAATGCCACTGGATGCCACACTCCCTCCATATCCTTCTGTGACAAAATAGCCCCCACCGCCAAGTTACTAGCTTCAGTCTCCACCTTGAAGGCTTGACTTGTGTCTGGATGTCTCAACACTGGTGCAGTGGTAAAAGCGACCTTTAAAGTCTGAAAAGCCTTTTCTGCTTCAGGACCCCAAACAAATGGTGTTGCCTTCTTAAGCAATCGTGTAATTGGCGTTACAATGGCTGAGAAATTACTAATAAAACGGCGATAGAAATTGGCAAATCCTAGAAATGATTGAACGTCCTTGATACATTGAGGAGGTGGCCAATCTGTTACAGCTTGTACTTTCTTTGCATCCATCACTACGCCCTCTGGAGTGAGAATAAACCCTAGAAACTCCACCTGCCTAGTGTGAAAAGCACATTTCTCCAATTTTACACAGAGCTGATACTCCTGCAACCTCTGAAGCACTGCCCTCACATGCTGAACATGCTGTTCTGGTGAAACTGAATAAATCAAAATGGCGTCAATGTATACTATGACAAACACATCAATAAAATCTCTCAAAACTTCTTGCATAAAGAATTGAAATGCCGCAGGAGCATTGCATAATCCAAACGGCATGACCAAGTATTCAAATAAACCAAACTTTGTCCGGAATGCCGTCTTCCACTCATCCCCCTCCCGTACTCTGATCAAGTGGTATGCCCCTCTTAAGTCCAATTTTGTGTATATTTTTGCCGCCCGGACCTGATCCAATAATACTGAAATTAGAGGTAAGGGAAACCTATTCTTAATGGTTACCTTATTCAATGCGCGGTAATCAATACAAGTTCGTAATGTCCCATCTTTCTTAGGGACAAAAAACAAGGGAGAGGAGACAGGGGACGTGGAATGTCTAATGAACCCCTTCGCCAGCATTTCATCCAGATACACTCTTAAATGTTCATTTTCCATTTCTGTCAGGGCGTAGTTTCTGCTACAAGGCAACTTCGCCCCCTCCTCCAATTCAATGACACAATCATATGGTCTATTGGGTGGTAGTTGCTTTGCCCCAACTTTATCAAATACTTTTGCGAACTCTCGGTATTGCAAGGGAATCCCTGATTCCACTGCTCCTACCACTTGATCCTTTCCTTCTTGATCAACCAACCATCCCGAATGTTCCATCTCAGATATCATGTGTCCTTGACCCTTCTGCTCTGTAAATTCTACAGTCTGCTTTTCCCAGTCAATCCTGGGATTATGTTGCACTAACCAGGGCATTCCTAAAATTAAACCAAACTGTGGGGCAGCTATTAAATCAAAAGCAATGTCTTCTCTGTGACCTGATGCAAATGTCATCTGTAACTTATGCGTTTGTTGTTTGATAGGAGCAGATACTAAGGGAGAACCGTCCACTGATTGGACCCCTTCCACTCTTGGTTTATCTTGTACAGGTAGTCCTAACTGGTGGGCCAATGTAATGTCCACAAAATTACCTGTGGCTCCTGAATCCACCATAGCCAACACCACTTGCTTAGACATCGCCCAACATAACGTTACCAGAATATACAAATGAGATGTCTTCGTCCCAACTGTATTTGTCACTAATTTGGGGAACCTTGTTTCCTTCGGGCCTGTCACCTGAGTTCCCCCTAAGGTCGGCCCAACTCTTTTCCTGCTTCCTTCTTGCCTCGTTCCCCTCCAAGATTCTTTTGCAGAGTATTAGGACAGGTACGAATAAAATGACCTGCCTGTCCACAGTACAAACACAATTTATTAAGTTTCCGCTGTTCTTTTTCTGCCTCTGATAAAGGACCTGTGATACTACCAATCTGCATTCGTTCCACATCGCTACTCCTTCCTCCTCTACTCCTGTCCAATCTCACAAACGGGACTGCTTCTGGCTTCTTCTTGTCTCCCCTTCTCTCATTCATTCTATGATCTAACCTAAGGGCTAGGTCTATCATCGCCGTACAAGTACTAGGTTGCTGTTCTACTTGCGCAATGGCATCTTTCATTTCCTCCCGTAGCCCTTGATAAAACAGTACCGTCTGTTTTGCTTCTGGCCATTCAGTTTCAATCACTAATCTATTGAACTGTGTCACATATGTAACCAAATCTCGTGATCCCTGTCTTAACCCTAACAACTCCTTGGGCCTCATTACGTCCCTGGCGGTAAGGGGTTTACGCCAGCGTTAGCTGCGCCGACCCCTTACCGCCAATTACGAGGTCCCTTAGCGCCATGGAGGTTTTAACACCCGTTTTTAGCGGGTGTTAAAATCCATGGCGCTAAGGGACCATGGAGTTAATTACGCCACCGTAATTTACGGTGGCGTAATTAACGCCTTCCCCACTCCCATTATGCCCTATGGGGCAAAAATGGGAATGGGGAAGGGTAAATGGGGATTGGGGACTTACCGCCCCGCCAAGGTCGGAATGGGGCGGTAAGTCCGCCAACCACCATGGCGTAAACGTAGTTTACGCCATGGTGGTAAAGTCACGGCCCAGGCGGTAACTTACCGCCTGGGTCGTAATGAGGCCCCTTGTCTTGGGCCAATGAAACCTCCCGTCTATCAAACAGTCTACCAAATTCTCCTAGAAAATTATCCCAGTTATATAACAAGGGGTCATCTTTCTGTACTAAGGGCATCGCCCAGGCTGCTGCATCCCCTGTCAAATAGGATATTACAAAAGCGGTTCTGGCTTGGATGGTCTCAAACGCTGCAGGTTTGCACAAAAAATGGAGTCTACATTGGGTAAGAAAGGTCATGTATTTTCTAGGATCCCCTGAAAAACGTTCTCGTGCGGCCAATGGTACACTACTGGGTGGTTGGACAATGGGCCTCATTACAACTCAGGCGTTAAGGGTTAACGCCACCGTTAACCCTTAACGCCTGATTCCCACCTTAACGCCTGCTTTTTGCAGGCGTTAAGTTCCATGGTGCTAAGGCACCTTGGTGCTAATTACGGCACCGTAATTTACGGTGCCGTAATTAGCGCCTTCCCCACTCCCATTATGCCCTATGGGGCAAAAATGGGAATGGGGAAGGGAAAATGGGAAATGGGGATTTACCGCCCCACTCACCTTGTAATGGGGCGGTAAATCCGCCATCCACCATGGTGTAAACGGAGTTTACACCATGGTGGTAAAGTTGGTGCACTTAGCACCAAGGTTGTAATGAGGCCCAATGACCGTAGGATTGCCCCTAGTGGAGGTGCCCTCAGTAGTGGAGGTACTGGGCCCCTCCAAAGGCGTACCTTGCGCTACCAAACCTTGTACCTGCGCTTTCAAGGTGGTAGCTTCCTGCCTAGCATGTGCTAATTCCAACTGAATATCCTGTAAAACCTTTAGCACATCCGCTAAAGGTGGAGGTGTCGGGTCCATTTGGCTTAGGTGGTTGTGAGTATCCCAATTTGGGGTTGGCTTATTATGTCACAATCACACTAACTGGAAGGAAGAGAGATCGACACTCTCCCCCGAACCACGGAAGCCGAATGAACTCGACCCTCCCACCGTGGTTGGCACAGGCACCTGATTTAGGAAACAGGTCGCCACGTGGCAGCCAATGGGGGGAAGAGGGGTTAGGGAGAGGTTGTGGATAGGGAGGGGAAGTTAGGAACACCGGAAAGAGGTAAGGAAACTCCTAATGTGGATGGGACTGGGGAAACACCAGGAAAAACCCTACTCTAACTAACATAGAATGAACAGAAATACCACCTGCACTATTACCATGTACCTGATTCCTGAATAGCACACCTTAGTACATGTACTGAATCCTGCTCTGACATGTCATGCTCTTACAACACATAAGCAAGCAATATGACCATACAAAAGGGAAAGCTTCCCAAGATGATCAGACAATACACATGGCCCTTCGGGCAGCGTTAGCAACATACAACATAAATACATTTCCTTTAGTTCCTGGCACTAGTGAAATGTCGTTGTCCATATGCAGTACTTCCTGCATTAACCCAACACAAGATTGGCAAAGTTATTGTAACATAAGAGTAACAAACACACTTTGGTTTTTCCCACTGATTGAATTCAAAGAGATGAGGGCGTTACTTATCTCAGGTCTGGGGAGCCCGCGGGACTTCCCAGACAAATATTGAAACAGCGGTAAATCATTCCAAGCAGTTCAGAAATATATTGCACCCACGAGTACTTATCTTGAGTCTGGGGAGCCCCGTGGGACTTCCCAGACGTAGAACAGCAAGCGTCGTCTCTGCCGGTTACTCAGCGCCCCTCCTGCTCCTACCGCACCGTGAACACATGCGATCAAGCGTTTTTCCCCTGCATCTCTTTTCGTCGCACGCGGACGCCTTCCTTCTGTTGCCGAACGCGGCCGCCTGCCTCCTGCTCCAAATCAACAATAAGCCACACCTGCCCACCGCCGTTGCCTGCCTTTAAGCTGCCTTGATTCTTGATGCAGTACATCTGGCAAGACACGCAAGGGCCAAACTACAAAATAACACAAAGGATTCTGGGAAATGTAGTTTCCTTGTCCTTCCAGCACATAATGTCTCAATAGGCGTATTTTAGCACTCCACGCCTGTGCCAACCCTGATTCCTGACAGTATGTTTTCTTTAATGGTTTTATGGATTGTTTTTATATAATTCCGAATAAACTTGTTGATGATGATGATGTCCTAAAGCTAAAGATGGGAGCAAGCTACGACCATCAAATAATAATAATGCAGTCCTAGTCAAGTCTCTGTCAAGTAAAAGGGCCTACATTAATAAACCTATTGCCAAACCTTGCTTCTAAATACAAAAGGGTCTGGGACAATGGTGTATGCAAAAAGAAACGTGTTCAAGAAATAATATTTCAGGATGGTTGAGCAGTTGGGTTCCCTTCCCCACGTTTTCAGCATGGGGCAAGGCGGCACGTTCGAGCTTCGCACACACTCTGTATTCTCTGCTACAAGGATACAATTCAAAGCACAGATACCAGGGCATTCTGACAAATCCTCTTTTCCAATAATATTCTCTTATAGTAGAGGGTCTGTCATAACAAACAAAGTCTCAAAGTTCCATTTCGATCAAGTTTTTCACATGCACAAGTTCTCGTTTTCAATGTTCATCATCTTCAGGCTGAGACCCCATTTTTATCACAATGCTCACATTTGGTCTCCCTCATTCGGCCCTGGACCTTGGATCTCCCACATTCAGGCTCAGATCCTCTTGATAAGGATCTCCCTTGTTCGGGCTCAGATCCTCGTGATATGGATCTCCCTCATTCGGGCTGGATCCTCTTGATATCAAAATCAGAGACATTTGAATGTGCAATGGGTTTTGCTTAAACCGTTGCAGGACCTCTTCGATTAACTTCACACAATTATTCTCTTCTAGTTTCATTTCTCTTGGCAGGACACCTTACAGAGACCTTCGACTGAGCACATCCACAGTGCCGGACCACTCTGTCAACGCTATTGTATCTTTCCTTCTCAAGTTCAAACATTCATCAGCAGTTTAGCTTTACTCGCATCTTTCATCAGATGTGTTTAACAATGTTCGTTCCAGCGCTTGTTATACAATGTTGCTGCTTGCAACGTTGACTTCAACACAGACTGGTCTTGCATTGGTCTCCCCAATTCACTGGTTGTGTTGATCTTTCTTGCGCCTCTATGTTGTTGGAGTCAAGGATGATACCATGATGGCTGCTGCTGCTCCTCCCCACCTTGGTCAGTTACGCGGGAGGGCCTTTGGTATCTCCGACACACAATGCAGGATTCTTCAGTCTGGTTTCCTGGCCTTACGCTTTCTTCCTTGAAGGTTTCTTGAAAGTAACGGCTCCATTTCAAAAAAGGTCAAGGGTAATTCACTTCTTACAAACTCGTCTTGGTTTGCTGTCTTTCTCCCCTTGTTCAGCTGCTGACTTGAAACTGCTGTACCGTTATGTGCTTTGCCTCGCTCAGAGTGTGCTTTCATGCTCTGCCTTTTATCCCTGTGGGCAAGTCTAATGGAAGTAAGGTGTGAGTGATTGTCAGTAATTGCCTGGCCTTGCCTGACCACAGTAGCGGGACATGTCAAATGCACTGTTCGGATGTGAGTCTGTTTTCTCCCTGAATGGGCTGTCTGTGTGAAAGTGCTGGGAAAGGGGAGGAGGGTAAAGTTCCCATGTATCCTAACTGGTAGGATGGGGTAAAGGTGTTGCAGGCGGAGGGATACCGCATCTCGCTATCCAGTGTCCCACTCCCACTCCCACTCCCTGAAGACCCTTCACCCAGGTGATCCTCCCACACTGGTCCAACCCCAGGGCCTGGATCCAAATGCGATGGCCGTGCCCTGACCACCTAAGAGAGAGATCTTCAGGTACTAGCTGGTGAGACACCATCTCGTTTCTCACACTAGGTGGAAATGATTGTCATTTATTTTACCCTGCAAAACCTAGGATCTATAATGTCTACAATAATACCGGGACTAAAAAGTGACACTGGCATTAGAGTATACTAGTCATAAAGATGATTTTCCAAATCATCGAGTTTCAATGAACATTTTTCTTCCCTTCACTCCAACTCCGCCAAGCGCATGTCTAACTGGGTTTCAGGAGTGTCGACTGAGGCGGTAGTAGCTTCCAGCACCTGAACCCGGTCATCAATAGAGTCAACCTTCTTATCCAGTGTGTCCAGCCTCACGGTTATATCCGCTCTGAATCCCGGATCTCTTCTAAGAAGGCAGCCATACACCTGTTTACAGAGTTGGAGTCGAGTGGTTCAGGCTGTGTCTGGTTCGCCATTGTAGGATGAGGGGGAGAGGTAGAGGGCGTGCGACAAAATCTCTGCAAAGAAGCAGACCAGCTCATGGAAACACCAGGCCACACAGAACACAGACTTGGCCCTCTAATTGTATACTGGGCAGAGGGGAGACGTCCAAAGGGCCAGGGGTGAGCCTGGAGAAGGCAGCCTCAAGGAGTCGGGCCGGTAGGCAAGGCAGACAAGGCTGATGAAGGCAGCAACCCTTGGCTACTTTATTAACAAGGTAGACACCGTAAGGAGACTGCAGTAGGTTCAAACGAAGGCTGGGGTAGATAAGGAGGAAATCCAGCTATAAAGGTAGAGCAGGCCACGTGAATCATGCCCCCAGCATGAGCTACCCCACTCTCTCACATCAGTAGTATAAGGGGGAGGGTCACGGGTTATCCTTACAGGCCACGGATTCTGCCTCTAGCCCCGAAGTTTGTTGTTTTTTGGACTCCTTGGCTGGAAGGGATGGAGGGAGCCCCCCTAGATAATACAGAGGAGGGGAGGGGATCTGGAGCGCCGATCTGGTACCTGCGCGTGCCCTCAGACCCACAAACAAGCAATTCTGCGTTCCCGCTGATGCTGGAGCCTGCAGTGGGTTGCAGACGGTCGCCTCAGCGTCGCTGTTACGCCAGGGCCGAGATTGTTCAAGGAGCCCCACCTGCAGCGATCCCTCTGTCGGCTTGAGGCGTGGCAGTATTGTGGGGTGAAGGAGCCGGCCCCACGATCAGGAAAAGCGAGGGGCCTCTCTCCGCTCGAGGGGACTCATGGAGCGGCTCCAACAACAGCTCCCCCGCCACGGCATCTTCACCCTCCACCCCTCCGCTTCAATTAAGCTCCTCTTCACCACCTCCAACGAGCAGATTCCTGAAGTATCACTGCTCTGATTATGCTGCGGTGGGGGCCGCGTTCACAGTACCAGCGGGACACCGCAATAGAAGCAACTGCCCTGCAGAAGTTCCTGGCAGCAGGGCTTCGGTCCCCTCCCCCACTGCAGGAACGGCCCTGTGGCCGTGGAGAAAAAGACGGGAGACGGGCTCCGCTCACTGCCGCCAAAAGGAGCCTGCTCGGATCTACGGCTCTGTGTCACCTTTAGAAGTCAGAGTTTTGCCCAACTGGTGCCCCTAGGGCTCGTACAGACCCCGGTGGGGTCAGATCATCTCACCTGCGGGGGTAAAGGTGAGCTCAAAACACTTTACACAAGCCCAAGGAGGGAAGTAGACGAAGGAGCGTCAGACCATCCCGGCACCCCCTGGCGGTTCCCCTTTATGACCATTTTCTTTACTTATTTGTTCCTTTTTGTGATGTCAAATGCTACATTCTTATGCTGCAATATCTGTATGTGTCACAATCACACTAACTGGAAGGAAGAGAGATCAACACTCTCCCCCGAACCACGGAAGCCGAATGAACTCGACCCTCCCACCGTGGTTGGCACAGGCGCCTGATTTAGGAAACAGGTCGCCACGTGGCAGCCAATGGGGGGAAGAGGGGTTAGGGAGAGGTTGTGGATAGGGAGGGGAAGTTAGGAACACCGGAAAGAGGGTAAGGAAACTCCTAATGTGGATGGGACTGGGGAAACACCAGGTAAAACCCTACTCTATCTAACATAGAATGAACAGAAATACCACCTGCACTACTAACATGTACCTGATTCCTGAATAGCACACCTTAGTACGTGTACTGAATCCTGCTCTGACATATCATGCTCTTACAACACATAAGCAAGCAATATGACCACACATAAGGGAAAGCTTCCCAAAATGATTAGACAATACACATGGCCCTTCGGGCAGCATTAGCAACATACAACATAAATACATTTCCTTTAGTTCCTGGCACTAGTGAAATGTCGTTGTCCATATGCAGTACTTCCTGCATTAACCCAACACAAGATTGGCAAAGTTCTTGTAACATACGAGTAACAAACACACTTTGGTTTTTCCCACTGATTGAATTCAAGGAGATGAGGGTGTTACTTATCTCAGGTCTGGGGAGCCCGCAGGACTTCCCAGACAAATATTGAAACAGCGGTAAATCATTCCAAGCAGTTCAGAAATATATTGCCCTCACAAGTACTTATCTTGAGTCTGGGGAGCCCCGTGGGACTTCCCAGATGAAGAACAGCAAGCGTCGTCTGTGCCAGCTACTCAGCGCCCCTCCTGCTCCTACCGCACCGTGAACGCATGCGATCAAGCGTTTCTCCCCTGCATCTCTTTTCGTCGCACGCGGATGCCTTCCTCCTGTTGCTGAACGCGGCCGCCTGCCTCCTGCTCCAAATCAACAATAAGCCACACCTGCCCACCGCCGTTGCCTGCCTTTAAGCTGCCTTGATTCTTGATGCAGTACATCTGGCAAGGTGTGCACGGGCCAAACTACAAAATAACACAAAGGATGCTGGGAACTGTAGTTTCCTTGTCCTTCCAGCACATAATGTCTCAATAGGCGTATTTTAGCACTCCACGCCTGTGCCAACCCTGATTCCTGACATTACCTCCTCTTCCAGGGCTCCTCCCAGGACCTGGTTTACCTGGGTTGCGTAAATGAAATTGTTTCACTAACCTGGGAGCATGAACCTCTCTAGCTGGTTCCCAAGAACAATCCTTAGGGCCGTAACCTTCCCAGTGGATCAAATACCATAGTTGTCGATATCTTATTCTGAATCCACTATGTGTTTTACTTCGTATTCCATGTTCCCATCTTTCACTATGGCTGGGGGTTTCTTCGTAGTTGTCCCTGGAGCTGCGGGTTTAAGCAAAGAAACATGGAATACCGGGTGTATCTGGAGAGTTTCAGGCAAACGCAGTTTCATAGCTGTTGGTGATACCTCTGCAATGATTTCATAAGGTCCAATAAATCTAGGCATAAATCTAGGAGATCCAACTATGGAGAGGGTTCTGGTTGATAACCAAACCCTGCCTCCTGCTTTATAACACGGACTCTCCTGTCTTTGTTTATCAGCATGTCTTTTATAGGCTTTCTTAGCCTGTTCCAAATTGGTGTGCGCCTTCTGTCGGATCTTGAGAAGCAACTGTTTTCGATCTTGCAACACAAGTAGATTCTCCACTTCAGGTAAATGTTTTGGTATCATATTCTGCTCATACCCAAATAGGCATTCGTTAGGAGACATACCCAATGACGTGTTCAGTGTATTGTTATATGTAAATTCAGCCAACCAGAGTGCCTGTACCCAAGACTCTCGGCCATCACCTAAATAGCCTCTCAAATATTGTTTGAGTGTTTGGTTGACCCGTTATGTCTGACCATCAGTTTGGGGATGATAACTCGTAGAGAGAGCACAGTTGATTCCCAACATGCGACAGAAAGCTCGCCAAAACCGTGAAGTGAATTGAAGTCCTCTGTCCTAGACAATACTTTTTGGCAAACCATGTAGTCTAACCACATGTTGAAGAACCAACTCTGCTAACATGCCTGCTCCAGGTATTCCTTCACAAGGAATGAAATGCGCTTGTTTGGACAAGAAATCCACCACTACCCAAATAGTGTCAAACTGCTTGTCAGGTGGAAGGTCGGTAATGAAATCCATTGATATATGGGTCCATACCTTCTCAAGAGTGGGTAATGGTTGGAGTAACCCTCTTTTATTTACATGATCTGCTTTCTTTCTCATACAATTCTCACATTTTAATAGATATTTGCTCCCATCCTGTCTCAATGTAGGCCACCAAAAATACTTCTCTAGCATAGTTTGCATTTTCCTTTGACCAGCATGTCCCGCTTAAGGAGAATTATGACACAAATATAATGCTTTTTTCTGTACTTCTTTAGTAGGTAGAAATAATCGGTCTTGATGGTACGGCAGCCCCTGCCGCACCTTTCTTTCTGGATGACTGTCCCGCTACTTCTGGAGTTGCCGAGGTGGTAATGCCCTCTTGACCTCCCCAATTAAGTTGGTGGTAATTGCTCCAATGACTTTCTCTGAGGGAATAATTGCTCTTACTTCACTCCCCACACTCTCCACATTTTTCTGCGTAGACAGTGCATCTGCTTTGCCATTATTCTTTCCTGGCCTGAAGGTTACTATGAAATCAAATTCATTGAAATACTGAGACCAACAGAGTTGTCTGGGACTAAGTTTGTGAGCAGTCTTAAAGTATTGCAGGTTCTTGTGATCAGTCACCACTACTACCTAATGCTTAGCCCCCAATAGGTAATGTCTCCATTCTAGAAAAGCTGATTGAATAGCTAACAACTCCTTATCTGTGATAGAATAATTCTGTTCACAACCTGATAACTTTCTAGAATAAAATGCCACTGGATGCCACACTCCCTCCATATCCTTCTGTGACAAAATAGCCCCCACCGCCAAGTTACTAGCTTCAGTCTCCACCTTGAAGGCTTGACTTGTGTCTGGATGTCTCAACACTGGTGCAGTGGTAAAAGCGACCTTTAAAGTCTGAAAAGCCTTTTCTGCTTCAGGACCCCAAACAAATGGTGTTGCCTTCTTAAGCAATCGTGTAATTGGCGTTACAATGGCTGAGAAATTACTAATAAAACGGCGATAGAAATTGGCAAATCCTAGAAATGATTGAACGTCCTTGATACATTGAGGAGGTGGCCAATCTGTTACAGCTTGTACTTTCTTTGCATCCATCACTACGCCCTCTGGAGTGAGAATAAACCCTAGAAACTCCACCTGCCTAGTGTGAAAAGCACATTTCTCCAATTTTACACAGAGCTGATACTCCTGCAACCTCTGAAGCACTGCCCTCACATGCTGAACATGCTGTTCTGGTGAAACTGAATAAATCAAAATGGCGTCAATGTATACTATGACAAACACATCAATAAAATCTCTCAAAACTTCTTGCATAAAGAATTGAAATGCCGCAGGAGCATTGCATAATCCAAACGGCATGACCAAGTATTCAAATAAACCAAACTTTGTCCGGAATGCCGTCTTCCACTCATCCCCCTCCCGTACTCTGATCAAGTGGTATGCCCCTCTTAAGTCCAATTTTGTGTATATTTTTGCCGCCCGGACCTGATCCAATAATACTGAAATTAGAGGTAAGGGAAACCTATTCTTAATGGTTACCTTATTCAATGCGCGGTAATCAATACAAGTTCGTAATGTCCCATCTTTCTTAGGGACAAAAAACAAGGGAGAGGAGACAGGGGACGTGGAATGTCTAATGAACCCCTTCGCCAGCATTTCATCCAGATACACTCTTAAATGTTCATTTTCCATTTCTGTCAGGGCGTAGTTTCTGCTACAAGGCAACTTCGCCCCCTCCTCCAATTCAATGACACAATCATATGGTCTATTGGGTGGTAGTTGCTTTGCCCCAACTTTATCAAATACTTTTGCGAACTCTCGGTATTGCAAGGGAATCCCTGATTCCACTGCTCCTACCACTTGATCCTTTCCTTCTTGATCAACCAACCATCCCGAATGTTCCATCTCAGATATCATGTGTCCTTGACCCTTCTGCTCTGTAAATTCTACAGTCTGCTTTTCCCAGTCAATCCTGGGATTATGTTGCACTAACCAGGGCATTCCTAAAATTAAACCAAACTGTGGGGCAGCTATTAAATCAAAAGCAATGTCTTCTCTGTGACCTGATGCAAATGCCATCTGTAACTTATGCGTTTGTTGTTTGATAGGAGCAGATACTAAGGGAGAACCGTCCACTGATTGGACCCCTTCCACTCTTGGTTTATCTTGTACAGGTAGTCCTAACTGGTGGGCCAATGTAATGTCCACAAAATTACCTGTGGCTCCTGAATCCACCATAGCCAACACCACTTGCTTAGACATCGCCCAACATAACGTTACCAGAATATACAAATGAGATGTCTTCGTCCCAACTGTATTTGTCACTAATTTGGGGAACCTTGTTTCCTTCGGGCCTGTCACCTGAGTTCCCCCTAAGGTCGGCCCAACTCTTTTCCTGCTTCCTTCTTGCCTCGTTCCCCTCCAAGATTCTTTTGCAGAGTATTAGGACAGGTACGAATAAAATGACCTGCCTGTCCACAGTACAAACACAATTTATTAAGTTTCCGCTGTTCTTTTTCTGCCTCTGATAAAGGACCTGTGATACTACCAATCTGCATTCGTTCCACATCGCTACTCCTTCCTCCTCTACTCCTGTCCAATCTCACAAACGGGACTGCTTCTGGCTTCTTCTTGTCTCCCCTTCTCTCATTCATTCTATGATCTAACCTAAGGGCTAGGTCTATCATCGCCGTACAAGTACTAGGTTGCTGTTCTACTTGCGCAATGGCATCTTTCATTTCCTCCCGTAGCCCTTGATAAAACAGTACCGTCTGTTTTGCTTCTGGCCATTCAGTTTCAATCACTAATCTATTGAACTGTGTCACATATGTAACCAAATCTCGTGATCCCTGTCTTAACCCTAACAACTCCTTGGGCCTCATTACGACCCTGGCGGTAAGGGGTTTACGCCAGCGTTAGCTGCGCCGACCCCTTACCGCCAATTACGAGGTCCCTTAGCGCCATGGAGGTTTTAACACCCGTTTTTAGCGGGTGTTAAAATCCATGGCGCTAAGGGACCATGGAGTTAATTACGCCACCGTAATTTACGGTGGCGTAATTAACGCCTTCCCCACTCCCATTATGCCCTATGGGGCAAAAATGGGAATGGGGAAGGGTAAATGGGGATTGGGGACTTACCGCCCCGCCAAGGTCGGAATGGGGCGGTAAGTCCGCCAACCACCATGGCGTAAACGTAGTTTACGCCATGGTGGTAAAGTCACGGCCCAGGCGGTAACTTACCGCCTGGGTCGTAATGAGGCCCCTTGTCTTGGGCCAATGAAACCTCCCGTCTATCAAACAGTCTACCAAATTCTCCTAGAAAATTATCCCAGTTATATAACAAGGGGTCATCTTTCTGTACTAAGGGCATCGCCCAGGCTGCTGCATCCCCTGTCAAATAGGATATTACAAAAGCGGTTCTGGCTTGGATGGTCTCAAACGCTGCAGGTTTGCACAAAAAATGGAGTCTACATTGGGTAAGAAAGGTCATGTATTTTCTAGGATCCCCTGAAAAACGTTCTCGTGCGGCCAATGGTACACTACTGGGTGGTTGGACAATGGGCCTCATTACAACTCAGGCGTTAAGGGTTAACGCCACCGTTAACCCTTAACGCCTGATTCCCACCTTAACGCCTGCTTTTTGCAGGCGTTAAGTTCCATGGTGCTAAGGCACCTTGGTGCTAATTACGGCACCGTAATTTACGGTGCCGTAATTAGCGCCTTCCCCACTCCCATTATGCCCTATGGGGCAAAAATGGGAATGGGGAAGGGAAAATGGGAAATGGGGATTTACCGCCCCACTCACCTTGTAATGGGGCGGTAAATCCGCCATCCACCATGGTGTAAACGGAGTTTACACCATGGTGGTAAAGTTGGTGCACTTAGCACCAAGGTTGTAATGAGGCCCAATGACCGTAGGATTGCCCCTAGTGGAGGTGCCCTCAGTAGTGGAGGTACTGGGCCCCTCCAAAGGCGTACCTTGCGCTACCAAACCTTGTACCTGCGCTTTCAAGGTGGTAGCTTCCTGCCTAGCATGTGCTAATTCCAACTGAATATCCTGTAAAACCTTTAGCACATCCGCTAAAGGTGGAGGTGTCGGGTCCATTTGGCTTAGGTGGTTGTGAGTATCCCAATTTGGGGTTGGCTTATTATGTCACAATCACACTAACTGGAAGGAAGAGAGATCGACACTCTCCCCCGAACCACGGAAGCCGAATGAACTCGACCCTCCCACCGTGGTTGGCACAGGCACCTGATTTAGGAAACAGGTCGCCACGTGGCAGCCAATGGGGGGAAAAGGGGTTAGGGAGAGGTTGTGGATAGGGAGGGGAAGTTAGGAACACCGGAAAGAGGTAAGGAAACTCCTAATGTGGATGGGACTGGGGAAACACCAGGAAAAACCCTACTCTAACTAACATAGAATGAACAGAAATACCACCTGCACTATTACCATGTACCTGATTCCTGAATAGCACACCTTAGTACATGTACTGAATCCTGCTCTGACATGTCATGCTCTTACAACACATAAGCAAGCAATATGACCATACAAAAGGGAAAGCTTCCCAAGATGATCAGACAATACACATGGCCCTTCGGGCAGCGTTAGCAACATACAACATAAATACATTTCCTTTAGTTCCTGGCACTAGTGAAATGTCATTGTCCATATGCAGTACTTCCTGCATTAACCCAACACAAGATTGGCAAAGTTATTGTAACATAAGAGTAACAAACACACTTTGGTTTTTCCCACTGATTGAATTCAAAGAGATGAGGGCGTTACTTATCTCAGGTCTGGGGAGCCCGCGGGACTTCCCAGACAAATATTGAAACAGCGGTAAATCATTCCAAGCAGTTCAGAAATATATTGCACCCACGAGTACTTATCTTGAGTCTGGGGAGCCCCGTGGGACTTCCCAGACGTAGAACAGCAAGCGTCGTCTCTGCCGGTTACTCAGCGCCCCTCCTGCTCCTACCGCACCGTGAACACATGCGATCAAGCGTTTTTCCCCTGCATCTCTTTTCGTCGCACGCGGACGCCTTCCTTCTGTTGCCGAACGCGGCCGCCTGCCTCCTGCTCCAAATCAACAATAAGCCACACCTGCCCACCGCCGTTGCCTGCCTTTAAGCTGCCTTGATTCTTGATGCAGTACATCTGGCAAGACACGCAAGGGCCAAACTACAAAATAACACAAAGGATTCTGGGAAATGTAGTTTCCTTGTCCTTCCAGCACATAATGTCTCAATAGGCGTATTTTAGCACTCCACGCCTGTGCCAACCCTGATTCCTGACAGTATGTTTTCTTTAATGGTTTTATGGATTGTTTTTATATAATTCCGAATAAACTTGTTGATGATGATGATGTCCTAAAGCTAAATATGGGAGCAAGCTACGACCATCAAATAATAATAATGCAGTCCTAGTCAAGTCTCTGTCAAGTAAAAGGGCCTACATTAATAAACCTATTGCCAAACCTTGCTTCTAAATACAAAAGGGTCTGGGACAATGGTGTATGCAAAAAGAAACGTGTTCAAGAAATAATATTTCAGGATGGTTGAGCAGTTGGGTTCCCTTCCCCACGTTTTCAGCATGGGGCAAGGCGGCACGTTCGAGCTTCGCACACACTCTGTATTCTCTGCTACAAGGATACAATTCAAAGCACAGATACCAGGGCATTCTGACAAATCCTCTTTTCCAATAATATTCTCTTATAGTAGAGGGTCTGTCATAACAAACAAAGTCTCAAAGTTCCATTTCGATCAAGTTTTTCACATGCACAAGTTCTCGTTTTCAATGTTCATCATCTTCAGGCTGAGACCCCATTTTTATCACAATGCTCACATTTGGTCTCCCTCATTCGGCCCTGGACCTTGGATCTCCCACATTCAGGCTCAGATCCTCTTGATAAGGATCTCCCTTGTTCGGGCTCAGATCCTCGTGATATGGATCTCCCTCATTCGGGCTGGATCCTCTTGATATCAAAATCAGAGACATTTGAATGTGCAATGGGTTTTGCTTAAACCGTTGCAGGACCTCTTCGATTAACTTCACACAATTATTCTCTTCTAGTTTCATTTCTCTTGGCAGGACACCTTACAGAGACCTTCGACTGAGCACATCCACAGTGCCGGACCACTCTGTCAACGCTATTGTATCTTTCCTTCTCAAGTTCAAACATTCATCAGCAGTTTAGCTTTACTCGCATCTTTCATCAGATGTGTTTAACAATGTTCGTTCCAGCGCTTGTTATACAATGTTGCTGCTTGCAACGTTGACTTCAACACAGACTGGTCTTGCATTGGTCTCCCCAATTCACTGGTTGTGTTGATCTTTCTTGCGCCTCTATGTTGTTGGAGTCAAGGATGATACCATGATGGCTGCTGCTGCTCCTCCCCACCTTGGTCAGTTACGCGGGAGGGCCTTTGGTATCTCCGACACACAATGCAGGATTCTTCAGTCTGGTTTCCTGGCCTTACGCTTTCTTCCTTGAAGGTTTCTTGAAAGTAACGGCTCCATTTCAAAAAAGGTCAAGGTTAATTCACTTCTTACAAACTCGTCTTGGTTTGCTGTCTTTCTCCCCTTGTTCAGCTGCTGACTTGAAACTGCTGTACCGTTATGTGCTTTGCCTCGCTCAGAGTGTGCTTTCATGCTCTGCCTTTTATCCCTGTGGGCAAGTCTAATGGAAGTAAGGTGTGAGTGATTGTCAGTAATTGCCTGGCCTTGCCTGACCACAGTAGCGGGACATGTCAAATGCACTGTTCGGATGTGAGTCTGTTTTCTCCCTGAATGGGCTGTCTGTGTGAAAGTGCTGGGAAAGGGGAGGAGGGTAAAGTTCCCATGTATCCTAACTGGTAGGATGGGGTAAAGGTGTTGCAGGCGGAGGGATACCGCATCTCGCTATCCAGTGTCCCACTCCCACTCCCACTCCCTGAAGACCCTTCACCCAGGTGATCCTCCCACACTGGTCCAACCCCAGGGCCTGGATCCAAATGCGATGGCCGTGCCCTGACCACCTAAGAGAGAGATCTTCAGGTACTAGCTGGTGAGACACCATCTCGTTTCTCACACTAGGTGGAAATGATTGTCATTTATTTTACCCTGCAAAACCTAGGATCTATAATGTCTACAATAATACCGGGACTAAAAAGTGACACTGGCATTGTATCACAAGACAGCCCCCCAAGACATTTTAGAGAATGAACAGGATGGAGAGGAGCAAGAGGATCAAAGTCAGTTATAGAACTGGGACCTCAAATTTGTTAGGAGGAATTCTGTCTAAAAATAGATTTAATGTTTTGGGTTCTCTCGAAGAAATTGACTGACTAATATACATTCAAGTGGAAAGCTTGGCCAGAAATGAAGTGGAAATGCAATCTTTCACACTGCCAGTTATCCACCAGTATCAACGGGATCAAGTTAATCCAACATCTATTGGCCCAAGTCAACTCTCTGAATCCTCGGCTCTCTCTATCCTCTCATGTAATATTGCAGGAGCTAAAGGGAAATGTATTAATAGAGACCCTCTTTCAGATTTTATCCAATATGATATTATAATGTTCAAAGAAACATGTGAGGGTAAGAACTGATTTTGGATGGTTATTTCTTGTATCAAATCCAAGACGAAAAAAGAAAAGTACAGGGAGATACAATGGAGGGATGGCCTCTTTTTCTAAGACCCTGCCCACCTGTAATGTAACTACATGTGACAGAAAGGGGATTTTGTGCTATTAATGGTCGAACTTCAGGGGATCGTCCTGGAGGACTTGCCTTCAAAAGCACACTGGGGAATCCCACATAAGATTATTTTTTAATATCTATATACCACTGGCACATTGATATCGATATTGATATCTTATTTCTATCGCGCTCGTACACAAGTGTTTCAGAGCACGACAAGGCAAAGGGAGGGCAACAGGGGAGAACAAAACAATGATGTTACTAGGCCCAGTGACATTGAGAATGTGCAAGTGCATGGGAGAGTTGAGGGGGGAAAGGGCATGGAAGGGGGAGAAGTGGAATGTGCTGATCAAAGGAGAAAGAGATCAATAATAATAAATAAATAAATAATAAAGGCAACAAACAGTAGTAGCGCAGCCAGCAACTGGCAAGTGCTGTGTTTAAGGCAGCAGACAGGGTAGGTTTGATAACTGCAGGAAGAAAAGGGGAGGGGGCTGTATGGGTACAGATACAGTCCCCAGTGCAAGGGGTTGCCCAGAGGCAGTGTGGGAGGGTGGCAGGGTGAGCAGCTACCTGGGCCCGGGGGACCAAGGGTGGCCAGGTGCACAGTGCCAAGACAGAACAGAGGATTGCATGCAGTATTCCTTCCAACATGCCTGCTCGGAACGGAACGCTCCGGATCAGTCTATGCGTTCCACGCTGCTCATCCTACAAGAGGGACACGCCCCCACGGCTCTGCACATCTCAACGCTACCGCTACCTGTAGTCGGATGTGCTTTGCCGGAGTTCGATCGTGGATCTTGCTTGATTCCTGGTTCCCAGCTCCTTGATTCCCTGTCCTATTCCTACCCTCTCCAATCTCCTGGAAAACCTTCTGCGCTCAAGTCACGGTCCTCCGTGCCTCCGAGCGTAACTTGTTTGCTTCCTGGTCTTACCCTGGACTTTCTGAACGCTCCTGGAAACTGAACCGCTATCCTCACGCTGGACACCGAAGATCAGCGTTCGGGTCTATACAAATCCCGGACCGTAAAAAAGAAGAAATCCCAGAAGGTCGCAAGTACTTAACAAAAACAGGTGAGATGGGGAGAGACTTGTGACAGATTGAGACGCCTTAAAAATGAGATAGATGCAGAGATGGAAGCCGCCATCCAAGACCTCATGTGAGGCATGCAGGAGTTAACAATAGAGGTACAGAACCTCAAGACAGAGAACGCTGCGTTAAAGCAGTTAGTTCTATCATGTGATTCAGCGACAAAAGAAAGTGTGTTGTTGGGAGGAATAGTGGACAAGTATGACGGTTCTTCCAAGACTCTACGCACCTTCCTTGATTCGTGTCTAGTTCACTTCACCTTCAAACCCTACTATTTCTCCACTCCTAGAGCAAAGGTTGGTTTTATGATCTCACACATCACTGGAAATGCATTGACTTGGGCAAACCCCCTGGTCAGTTCAGGCGATGCCCTCTTGGATGACAATGATGGCTTTGTGAGAGCCCTTAAGGAAATGTTTGATCGCCCAGAACAAGTGTACAGTGCTCAAGAGAGACTACTCGAGTTTCAACAAGGGTCCCAAGATATGCTCACCTATGTTACTCGTTTCAAACAACTTGTAAAGGAAGCAGACTAGTCTCCAGAAGCTAGTTTTACTCTCTTCTGAAGGGGGCTGAACGAAGAAATAAAAGATGAGCTAGCAAGGGTGGCCCGCCCAAGTTCCTTCCAGGCTCTTATGGACCTCTCCTTACAGATAGATTTCCGAATCCAAGAAAGAAGAGCAGAGAAAAAGAAGTCTAAGGCGAGTTTCCAAAAGACCAGCACGGAACATGCTCCTAGAGCAGAGCCTACTGTTCCTTCTACCCAGGACCCCGAACCTATGCAACTAGGAGCCTTCCATTGACCCATTACCCCTCAAGAAAGGATGCGACGGATCCATACTGGTCTGTACATATATTGCGCCTCCGATAAACATCTGGTGAGAGAATGTCCTATTGCTCCTCCACGGCGTTCGGGAAACGCCAGCTCCCGATCCTAGATGGAGAACAGTGTCGGGAGAGAGATGTTTGCTCTACTTCAATTCCATCCTTGAACTCTCCTGGACAAAATAACCTTGTGGTTCTTCAGGCCTTTCTATTGCCTTCCAAGACAGAATCCTACCCCATCCTGGCATTAGTTGACTGCGGAGCCATGGGCATTTTTCTAGATCAAGATTGGGTCACTGCTCACAACATTCCACATGAAAACCGAGTAACAATGCAACCAGTAGAGGCCATTGATGGAAGGCCTCTTTCCTCAGGACCCATTACCCTTCAGACTAAAGAGATTCTACTTTCTATTAATCACCATCAACAGAGGATCAAATTTGACCTCATTGAATCAGCCCATTATCCGATGGTTCCCGGAATGCCCTGGCTACAAAGGCACAAGCCTTACATCAATTGGGCAGCCGGCTCACTGTTTCTTGGATCTGAATATTGTATGGCTCACTGCCTATCCCTGGATACCGTACCAAAGCCTTCTGAAGACTTTCAAGAGAACCAACAAAGTCCAGTCACCGTTTCTAACATCATCCAGATTCCCAGAGCCTACCAAGCCTTTTCTGATGTCTTTTCGACCGCTATAGTTCAAGCTCTACCTCCTCACAGACCAGAGGATTGTGCCATCGATACGAGCCCTCTGCAGTGATTCCTTTCGGCAGAATGTTTATATTATCTGAACCTGAAAAGAGGGCTCTCCGAGAATACCTGGATACTAACCTGGAAAATGGTACCATACGCCCGTCCAAATCTCCAGCGGGCGCTTCATTGTTCTTCGTTCCAAAGAAAGATACCAAGGAACTCAGACCATGTTTGGACTACCGTGGTTTAAATCAGTGTACTCTCAAGGACCGTTATCCCTTACCCCTCATCTCGGATATCCTAGAAGCAGTCAGAGGTGCAGTAATCTTTACTAAATTAGACCTAAGGTGTGCTTACCATCTCATTTGTATAAAAGAAGGTGACAAATGGAAAACAGCCTTTAGAACCCCCTTCGGCAATTTTGAATACCTAGTCATGCCCTTCGGACTTGCTAATGCCCCAGCAGTTTTTCAACGTTTCATGGATAGGGTGTTCTCGGATATGCTATTCCTCTTCGTCATCGTCTATCTGGATGATATCTTGATCTACTCCACGGACCTTCTAAAGCATGAAGAGAATGCTAAGGCAGTCCTACAACGATTACGTGAAAACAAACTCCTGGCTAAACCCGAGAAATGCCTATTTCACGTCACTTCTGTTCATTACCTAGGATTTGTCCTTAGTCCAGAAGGAATTGGAATGGATCCTTCAAAGGTAAAGGCCATACTATCTTGGCCAGCTCCCACTTCCGTTAAACAAATTCAATCCTTCCTGGGACTTGCTAATTTTTACCGCAAGTTCATACCGTCCTTTTCTGAACTTGTTCAACCGATCATTTCTCTCTTGAAGAAAGATACCCCATTTCTCTGGTCCGCAGCCCAAGACAAGGCATTCCAAAGATTAAAGACAGAGTTCACTCAAGCCCCCATCCTAGCTCAACCCAACATTAACCGGCCATTCCTAGTGGAGAGAGATGCCTCTAACTATGCCATAGAAGCAGTCCTAAAACAGGAATTTGAGGACAAATTGGAGCACCCCATTGCTTACCTTTCACGAACTCTGACTCCCAGTGAGACTCATTATTCCGTCTTGGAAAAGGAGCTATTAGCCATCCGCCAAGCCTTTACAGGGTGGCGACATCTACTCCTGGGAGCTAGGCATCCATTCCAGGTCCGTACGGACCATCGAAATCTTCAAGTTCTACAATCCTTGGAGTGTAGGAACAGTCGTCAGGCCCGTTGGGCCTTCTTCTTTGCCCAGAATCAGTGCCACATCCATCATGTCCCTGGATCACAGAATATAATTGCCGAGGCCCTTTCCAGATGTCCTGACTATGAAAACCCTGAGGATCGGACCTTTCCAAAAATGTTTCCCCACACAATCTTTGTTGCCAAAGCACTCACCCTCCTGGAGAATATCCAAGGCCAAACTCGACTTTCGGACCTCTGGAAGGAGCACAAGAGAAGTAACAGATGGAATCTCACAGCAAAGGACGGATATTTATTCAAGGACAATCGCCTAGTCATTCCCACTCCTGGACTGAGACAAAGAATCACAAGGCTATGTCATGATACCTTACATTCGGGACATCGTGGAATTACCAACACTCTCCATTTAGTACAAAGACAGTTTTGGTGGCCGAAGATGAATGATGACATTAGAATCCATGTCCAAACATGCGCCGTTTGCAATCAGAACAAACATGATAATAAGAAGCCGGTCGGACTCCTACTCCAACCAGCAATACCAACAAGACCCTGGGAATTCATCGCCACTGACTTTATTGTGGAATTACCACCCTCTAGAGGCTACGCAACAATCATAGTCACTATTGACTTGTTTACTCATATGGCTCATTTTACACCCTTATCCAAACTACCTTCCTCATCAGATCTTGCCGGAATTTTCCTGGAACACATATTCCGACTTCATGGGCTGCCTTCCAAAATCATTTCAGACCGAGGACCCCAGTACATATCTCAGTTTTGGAAGAAAGTGTGTCGTATTCTAGGAATCCAACGTGCCTTATCCTCTGGCTACCACCCACAAACCAATGGAGCCACGGAGCGTGTCAACCAGACTCTCGAACAATACCTACGTTGTTTCGCCACCAAAGTTCAGGACGATTGGTCACTCCTAATACCTATGGCCGAGTTCGCTTATAACAATTCAGATCACTCAGCTATCAAGACCAGTCCCTTCTTCTGTAGTCAAGGATTCCATCCATCTGTCCTACCCTCCATACTCCCACATCCTACTCCAGTACCTGCAGTAGACTCCTGGATCGAAAACCTCATCACAGTCCATATGGAGGTTAAAGAAAACCTAGAAAGGGCCCGAAAAGATGTCAAACGTTATGCTGACTCTAAGACAAGACCTGGACCTCCCTATTCAGTAGGAGATGAGGTTTGGTTATCCTCGAAGCTCCTTCCTAGACACCGACGCCCTAATAAACTGGCTCCCAGATACTACGGTCCCTTTTCCATACAAGAAATCATCAACCCAGTGGCCTTTCGACTTCGGTTACCTGAATTTTGGAAAAGGATTCATCCAGTCTTTCACACTTCTCTGCTAAAACCATACATTCAGTCATTCCGGACAGCTCCTAGATCTACCCCTGTTATTGTAAATGATCAACTGGAATACGAGGTTTCCAGGATTTGTGACTCAAGATATCAACGAGGTCAACTAGAATATCTGGTTGAGTGGAAAGGTTACCCTTGAAGTGAGCGTACGTGGGAACCAGTGTCAAACATGAATGCGCCCAGATTGTTTCGACGATTTCAGCTGATCCATCCGGGCAAACCCGGAGGAGCTGGTTTTCAGACGAGGCATATTGTCATGAAAGGTCATCTACGTCCTTTCTGGTCCTCCTGGTCCCTGACTCGCAGAGGATTGCATGCAGTATTCCTTCCAACATGGCCGCTCGGAACAGAACGCTCCGGATCAGTCTATGCGTTCCACGCTGCTCATCCTACAAGAGAGACATGCCCCTGCAGCTCTGCGCATCTCAACACTACCGCTACCTGTAGTCGGACGTGCTTTGCCGGAGTTCTATCGGAGCTCTCGCTTGATTCCTGGTTCCCAGCTCCTTGATTCCCTGTCTTATTCCTACCCTCTCCAATCTTCTGGAAAACCCTCTGCGCTCAAGTCACGGTCCTCCGTGCCTGCGAGCGTAACTTGTTTGCTTCCTGGTCTTACCCTGGACTTTCTGAACGCTCCTGGAAACTGAACCGCTATCCTCACGCTGGACGCCGAAGATCAGCGTTTGGGTCTATACAAATCCCGGACCCTAAAAAAGAAGAAATCCCAGAAGGTCGCAAGTACTCAACAAAAACAGGTGAGACGGGGAGAGACTTGTGACAGAAACTGAAAGTTGGGGTACAGCTATTTGACAAAAACATGGAGATTGCACTACCATCAACCAACTTGAAGGTAACAGATTGCTCCACCGAAAGAGACTGCTGGAAGATGATTGTGATACATTAAATGAAAGTTTGAATTTTGTATTTGTAAAGACTAGCAAAGCATCTAATAAAATCTCATAATTGTAAGGGATGGTTAAATGACCACTGTAGATGAGCTACACACAGTTTACTGTCTTCCTTACAAAATCCAGATCCTAGCAACTATTAAGATTGACTCTAAATCTTATTGCAATGGAGGTTACGCTACCTGATCAGGCTTGGTTGGCTTACTTCCAAAATGTATATGAGGAATCATCCATCACTCAAGATTTTGAATGGGCACATTAAGAGGGCCATTTCCTGCCCTGTGTAACACTCACCTGATTCCCACGGAGGCGCAGGTCTGGCTTCGAGTGCTGATGCTTCTTCAATGGTGAAGCGCAGGACTCTGAAGATGGACAGGAAGGGCCCCTCTACTCTGGCTTCTCCGGCTCGCAGGAATATTCCCCTGTGCGTGAAAAGGGAGTATTACCTAGGGACTGAGTTATGCTCAAGCCTCCCACTCTCTTCCAACCCTCCACGATACCCTTCCACGATTCCCCGTGAAGTCTCACCTTAGGGTCAGGAAGGATGAGCTCTCCATCCTGCTTCAGATGCAGGGGCGCGTTGAAACCCAGTTACTTCACTGGATTGAGGATTATGGGAGTTCAGGTAAGCTTGACTATTCAGGTAAGGCTCTGTAAAAGTTCTGCTGCAAGTTCAAAAGTCCAAGCTTAATAATAATGTTCATTGTCTTTTTCCCCTTAGGGGCCGGGGTTCGGAATGCCGGAGATATGGCGCCGACCCGAAGTGATACGTGCAGTTCCAGTAAATGACAGGTAAGTTCTGGATGAGCGCTCGGGTAATGTCTTTGCATTCGCTCATTCAATGTCTTTGTCTTTTTTCCCCATAGGGGCCGGGGTCCGGATGCCTGGAAGCGGCAAGACCCGAAATGAAATGGGAATGACCCAACAGGTAAGACTTAGAAGGGATCTGAGCGTTTCCTATTCCCTTCCTTCTCTCACCTTGTTCTTGTCTTTCTCTCTAGGTTCTGAGAAGTGGCTGTGGATCCAGATGATCGCTGCTGAAGATGGTTGCGTCCAGGAAAGGTGAGTGAAATGCAGCGCTGCAGCGATCGTAGCAAAATGCTTCTAAAATGATGTCTTCCTTTTCAGCATCGTCGGTGTGATGTCTCTGTGGTGCTGATTTAGCAGGTATGGTCTTTTGTCTCCCTTTGCAGGTGACCCAGGATACTGACAGGCGTGGCTGAGGTCCAGATGCAGGAGCTGACGCGGTTAGCGTCCAGCTGCGAGGAGCAGAACAACGCGAAGCGTGAGTTGCTGATCGGGTGTGGTTAAATAGCTTTGGAAGAAGTTCCAAGTGTGTATCCTTCCTCCGATCAGGTATGTATCCTTCCCCGACCACACCCGGGTGGAAAGTAATCCCACAGGTAAAGTAGTTCCATTCAGGCCTCAAGAGGGCCTGGATGTGGCAGCATGGTCTGCATCAGGTAAGTGCACATTAAAACACTTGAAGACATGTTTAGCTTTATGAGCCTGGCGCCTAAGGCGCCAGGACAGGGGTCCAACATGAGCCTGGCGCCTAAGGCGCCAAGACTGCGTCCAAAGGGCCCCAGCTTGGGCCCGCTGGCACTCCCCTGGGGGAAATGATGCCTGCCTCTGGGGTTGCTGGGTCGGACCTGGCTCCTTGGAGGTAGGCATCATGACACCCTGTTGCTAGTACAAAGTTTACTATCAGGACCTAGGTACTCATTCTCACTAGATGAAGTGACACAAGCGATTACATCTCAAGCTCAAGATCACTCCCCTGACCCAGATGGAATTCCTGCAAACCTGTACTATGATATATTGGAGCTGTGGGGCTGTTAATTAAGCAATAAGCTCCGAGCCACAGGGCCATTACCGAGTCAGGTAATGCACCGCGGCCCATAGTTACAGGCCTGAGCTAGGCGAGGCCCTTAATGAAGGCCCCGGGGCATTAACTGACTCAGTAATGGCCCAGCGGCAAGGGGCTTATTGCTATTAGTACCCCGGCCCACAAGACCGGGGTACTAATAGCTATCTTTTTCTGTTCCGAAATGCTGCAGATTTTCGGAACAGAAAAAGAAAAAAAAAAGTAAAAAAAAATAATGGCCTACAGGGATGGGAAAATGGAGTCGGTTTTCCCTTTCCATGGCAGCCATCAGGAGCAGATGTGCAGGGGACAGAAGTGGCCCCAGCGTGTTCTCTCTTGAAAATGGAAGAAAAGAAGGTAAGTCGGGTTGGGAGGTTGGGCAAGGGAGGGGAGAGAATTGTTTGGAGGGATGGGGGTGGGGGGTGTAAACCACTTAACTGAATCCCCAGTGGGGGAGGATAGCAGCCTCCAGCCCTGCGGTGGCTCGGAACGGGGATTACCCTGTTCCGAGCCTCCTCATTGGCTGAGGGGCTGGCACACTCCCCCACCGGGGAAGTGAAAGAAGCAAAGCTTTGAGGGATTCTGTGTGGGGTATGGACCGGGCGAGGGCCAATCAGATTGTTCGTAACATTCTCATTGACCCTCACCGGGTACTAATAACCATTCTATTTAATGCAGTTATCACTACTCAAACTATACCTACTATTTGGAGAAGGGATATTATTGTCTTGTTTTTCAAAAAAGGGTGTTAGATCCCTGCAGATCTCATATAGACTCATCCCGTTATTGAATACTAATTTTAAGATCTTTGGCAGGTGTTTATTGACCAAGCTGGAACAGTGGGTAGTTGAAAACAACATCCTTTCCCTAACTCAGTTGCGCTTTCGCACAACATTAAGAACATCGGACCAGGCCCTACATTAATATCTTTTGGTGGCCATCTCATTGTTTATTAAAAAATAATTGATTTACCTAGCATTTATAGACCTGAATACCGCTTTTGACAAGATAAACCGATATAAGCCCTGGCAGGTGCTCAGGTCCTTAAAGTGGCAAGAACATCTATTGGAAATTGTAATGGTTCTTCATAGAGATAGTGACTCCTGTGCTGAGTAAGGAGTGGAGGGAATGGCCACTGTACCCCATGGTTCTCTGTAAAATCAGACATTAGGCAGGGGTGTGTACTGGCCCCTCTGATGTTTTCGTTATATATTAATAACTTGAATGAGTCATTGGGCCTCATTACGACCCAGGCGGTAAGGGGTTAACGGCGCCGTAAAAGGTGTCGGCGCCGTTAAATCCTTACCGCTCAATTAGGAGGTCCCTTTGCGGGTCCCGACCTTATCGGCTGGTTTTACCAGCCGTTAAGGAAGGAACCTGCAAAGGGACTTTCGAGGTAATTACGGTACCGCAATTTGCAGTACGGTAATTACCACCTTCCCCATTCCCATTGAGCCCTATGGGGGCAAAAATGGGAATGGGGAAGGGCAATGGTGAATGGGGAATTACTGCCCCGCCAACCTTGGAATGGGGCGGTAATTCTGCCATTCACCATGGCGGAGTTGGTAAAATACTGGCGTCAACCATGGCGCTAATAGCGCCAGGGTCGTAATGAGGCCCATTAATAAACTGCAAGGCCGATGTACACGGGTGACACTGTTTTGCTAGCGAGATCAACAAAAACACTCCAGCTACTTATAACTAGGTATCTATCTTTTGTAAATGCCCTAGATATGCAGGCCAATACCACCAAATCAGCAATATAGTCTGCTCCATGGACAGGACCAAAGGATTAAGACAGACTTTCGTGAGAATTGATCATTCCATACCGACAACCTCGCATTTTGACGATCTTGGTATATGTTTTTCGAGCAGCTTAACCCCAAAAGCACACTGAGGAAGGCAAACAATAAGAATGAAACAATCAAGAGGTGGAATATTTAACTTTAGTAGAAATGTAAAGGCAGCCAATTACCATAACAAAAAAGATATTTATGGTAAAAACAATAGCTGCAGTGAAATATGAATTTATGGGGATTATCAAAGGTTTGTGAACTGCAAGTAACTGAGAATCGCTTTCTAAAAGAATATTGGGCTTACCACTATCAGCACCCAATTTTGCTTTCCATGCCGAGCTGGGAATGAACTTCATCCAGTTTCCCAGGCACCAGGACTTAATTGGGCACGTATTTGGGCCAACGCACAGGCAGTTCTCTCACAACATTTAATCCTCAGTGTGATAGACCTTGGCTAAAATACATGAAATCATTGTTGCATACACTCAATGCTGACATCAATTTCACCAACCACACATAGAAAATATGCGGAGCAAATTAATCTCCTGCTTAAAATATCTGGTCAGGGAAAACAGGGAAACCTTGGAGCTGAATACACCAGCCAATCGAACTCACATGATCATTTCTGTCAATAATATACCAGAGTATTTGATATGGGCTGATTGTCGAATTCAGAGAATGCCGATCATGAGTGCTTGGTTTAACTGTTTGCCAGTTATGCAACCTATGCAATGCCGAGAAAGAAGATATGGTACACCTCCTCCTCTTTTGTCCATCATATAGTGAAAGAAGATCCAGAACATTAGCACAAGTATTAAGAGGTAACAGGTTCAAGCAATTCCACGCAGCACTCTATTTTTTGTTAAAGCCCAAATCCCTTCTAAATGCATGGGCTCTATTGTCTTATGTTCGACAAGCAGAGGGGCTAAAAGGCCCAAAACACCCAGGTGCAACTAGATATCGTGTGATTAGGCTGTGCACTATGCACAAGCACTTTATTAAATAATTGAACACATTCTTGTATAACTAAACCTATGTATTATCATCTTGATTTGCTGTTGCTGTTAATATGAGTGCCTAAACATTGTCATCCTTTTTAATCACTACGATCATTAATTTGTGTATATTTGTGCTGCTCTTATGGAAATGTATCTTTGACTACATTTAACTTACATAGTTTGCAATGTAACAGTATTAAACATATTTTTAGTGAGGTTGTTAGAAGTAGGCACTTGTTTTAAATACCTGACATAATCATGGTTTCTCTGTTGGAAATGTATACTAAAAGCTTTTCCATCCTGCTTTTTTACTGATTTTATGTGTATTTTTGACGAGTTCACTTTTATGGCAACGTAGCTGAAATCAAATTATTAAATTAAGTATTAGGGACCGAATATAATTCCATACTCTGAGGAACTCACCTAGCAGGAGGTCTGTAAGGATATTTGGCGTGTTACAGCACAGAGTACAGCACTACTGCACAGGTAGCAATTTTGTTTTGATGCAGCACCACCACATGGGTGTGGTGCATTGATATATGTGTTGCCAGAGTAACATGGACATATAAGTAAAGACAGGCTATTCAGTCAAAAACGATTTTTACATATAAGATGCAAATCTATTTTTACAGTTAAAAGCACACATGTGCACATTCAAAAATGCACACTATTTTTCACCTGAAATGCCTATGTTGCAAGAGACACATTTGAAAATGAATAACTAACCTTATTAATAACTAACCTGACTAATAAAACTGCATTTAACATAACCCACTAATAAAAATGTGTCTCCACTGCATAATTAGGCCTACTCTGAAAGTGAACTTTTAAACGCACATTCATTTTTTTTTCTCTGCTGCTCTGTCCACATAACTACAGGAAGCAAAGAGCTGGAAGGAACAGGAAATCAGTTTGTTACATTTTTACTGTAGAAATGAGCCATTGTGTAGTGAGGGAGGAGATGACATGATTGATTCTGATTGGAGCAGCGTCATAGCAAGTATCATGCTAGAGGCTGTGATTAGAGTTTTGCTGTGGAAGCTTGAGGAGAGGGGGAGAACAATTGAGATCTTGCAGAGCTGGGAGAAGGACCTGTTTCCTGGCTGAAGCATTCCTGCTGCAAAAGCTGAGAATTCCAGGCAATAACCCTGGTTTGAGAACGGCAGACGCTTGTTTTGACTGGGGTTAATCTTCAAGGGAGCCAAATTCAGATAGAGAATAGCCGGAGAAAACTCATGCTGAACAGATAAGGTAATTACAGAAGTGTGGGAGCTGTGCGAAAGTGTGCGAAACTGTTCAGACAGTGTATTCGAGGGAGTCCCAGTCCCTTATCAGCATGTTACCAATTGAATATATTCTCGCAGTTCTCTGTTCATTTTATCACAAATAATGTTGTACCATTTCATTTATTTCTGTAAAAAAGGGTTAAACTGTGTTTAAAGGAAATTTCTATAATACAAAAATATCTGAAAACAGATTGCTAGTGTGTATTATTTCTCTCTTTCATTTTGCATGGGAAAAGGTTTAAACGTGGGTAGATTTTTAAACAGTGCAATTGTCATTTTAAAACAGATGTGTGCATAATTATATTCAGTATGGACAGTTGTGAGTGACTGTTTGTAGCATAGCCTGTTGGAGGTACATGAGCCAACGGGAAGAGAGACTCTCTGGACCTAGTTCCATACCGTATATAAGGTAGTGGAAATTACCACAAAAAATACCACAATAGCCCATGGTGGCACACAACACTAACACTGAAAATGTGGTATCCCTAAAATGTAGGCCTGAGGTCTCTCTAGTGATCAAGAACAATCTAGATAAAAAACAAGGGATGTTGGATATTGGGGCCACAAATAAACCAACCACGCAAATTATCGCGCACATTATCTAAATAGGTCTGAATTCTGAAATAATGCAATGTATTATTGTTATGTGTGATCCAATATGAATACAGAGAGTGATTATTGCTAGAGGTATTTTGGCGGTAAGAAAATACCGCAAAGCCCCAAATATCCACAAAATACCCAACAGGTCGACTAAACAATGAGGTTGCAGAAGGCTTCAGACGGTGTCCAGACATTTCGTCGAAAGTCATTTGGTCGAAAGACATTTGGCCGACGGAATCTGATCGAAAACCAAATGATCGAATCTTTTTTTATTTATATATATATTTTAGGTTTTAGTTTCGGGGTTTTTAGTTTAAGGGTTTTTTTAGAAAGAAAAGGGGGCTGGGGGGGAAAATAAAAAAAATAAAAAATTCGACCATTTGTTTTTCGACCAAATGGTTTCGACCAAATGTCCTGTCGACCATTTGTTTTCGACGAAATGTCTGGTAACCGCTTCAGACATGTAAGAAGAACTCTCCCTATAGTGATAGAGTCTGCATCTTCTTCAAATAACTCCTACGCTGCATTTAATTGCTAAAGAAAAGGATGCAATTGAATTTATCTGGGCCAACAATCTCATTTTCAGATACAAGCTAGATCTTCTAAAATGTGAAGGAACTCAGGTTTGTATAAACCTCTTCACTATATTTCCAGTGATGGTTGAAGGGATTGAAGATCAATGCTGTAACACCACTGAGGCTTTACTCCCTGTACACATTTCTTTCCCTAATAATCACAGGCTACTTAATTAAGCCAACCCCAAGACTTTCTCAGTAGGATGCCTTGTATCTTTAGGCACATCCTACACCATGCTCTCAAGGTTACTGGCATTACAAAATGCCCTGAGACGGAGCCAACACTCTGAGCACAAACAAACTCTGCAAGTGAACCACTAGGTTCAGAGGAAGTAGATACAATTGTTTTTTTGTTTTAATATGGACACTTGCTATGTTGTTAAAGAAGAAATCATGTATTCTTGCCTAATCTATGTAGTTAATAATTGAAGTCACATGGCAGTGTAAGGACAATAGTAAGAGAAATAGCGGAGACCATTGACTTGTATCCCGATCCACTGCAACCTCTTGCCAAAGAAGTACTTTTCAATGTCCTATGGCTGCAGATCCTGATAGCACGCCTTGACATATCAGATAAAAGAGGCTAGAAACTCACAGTGTTTCCTTGAGAGCTGCAGGAGCTGCCAGAGCACCACATTAGGAGACAGATATCCAGCATCAATAAATGAACATGAAAGAGGAGAGTTGAACAGAGCAGCCAGGCCAAAAACTATCAGGGTCAAATGTGAGTGTGTATGTTTAGAATTTCCAGATACAAAACAGTGTTGGTACATGCCAATCTCACTGGAATGCGTATTTACAAAACCCCTTACTTATATAGCTTATTATGGCGGTGTTACATTGAGCCTGGAACAAATGAAGAAACCAGCCAGCCTAGCTTAACCCTTTTTTCACAAACATAAATATGAATTTGTTTGACAAGAAGCGGGATAAGAGATGTATATCAACTCATCTCAAATAATAACAAGCAGTAAACTGTGGCCGAGGGCTGTTAATAAACTTCTACGAGAAAAAAACTATTCCAATTGTGTCACTTTTTTTCTATCATAATCATTCAATTCAAAATATCTCCCATAATTCTCAGTCTCCGTTATATGGGCCGTTCACTTTTCTATAGGTGCCTTGCTTTTCTATCCTTTTACCCTCTTCCTGTTAGTGGACCCTACAGCTTACACTTTTTAACCACATTTACTTGTTCTGGGGCCTTCTTCATTTTTCTTCCTTCGGAATGTTCAGTTCTTGTTACATTTGGGATTCATTTCTTCCAATGGCTGGCTAAATATATCTATTCTCTCTTAATTTTCTGTAATAAATGTATCGATTACATATAGATACTTGGAGACCCAACCAGGATCGTTCTGGTTTGATCGTGCCACAGAATATTAGGCTTTCACCACTAATTTGGGTTGCGGTGGTTACAGCTTATTTCAGGTTCTTGATTGTTCCCAAAGTGAAGTATTCCCCAGGTTCCTAAACTCATTCCTAGGTTCAAATACGGGTTATCAGTTTTTCTCAATTTCAAGTGCTTCCCATTATTCCAAGACTTTTCATTTCAAGGGCCTTTCAGGGTTCTCAACACCTGTTCGGTTTAAGTGGTTTAACAGTTGCAGAACATCCCTTTGGCTCATTTACCTCTCAGGGATGTCTGCCCCACTCCCCTTCAAGTGCGTTTCCTGCTTCACAACAATTCTTTGGTTGGGCAGCTTTAAAGACTTCTGAGGACGTTTTCAGGTTCAAGTGCTTTTCCAGTTTCTCACTACCTCTTTGGGTCCATTCTCTCTCAGAATTCTCAGCAGCTCTCAAATTCAATCGCCTATTCAGCCTCACCGTGGGGGTCATTACGAGTTGGGCGCTAAGGGTTAACGGTCAACGATAATGATGCCAGTGCCGATAAACCCTTACCACCCTATTCCGAGGTCCCTTAGCGTGTCCCAGCAGGAACGGCTGGTCTGACCAGCTGTTCTCTGCGGGTCCCGTTAAGGGATCTTGGAGCTAATAACGGGCCCATTATTAGCGCCTTCCCCATTCCCATTTGAGCACTATAAGGGCTCAAATGGGAATGGGGAATGGTCAACTGAATGGGGACTTACTGGGTCTGCATAGGTCGGAATGTCCCGGTAAGTCCCCATTCAGCCAGACGGGACCCGTAATGACCCTCAGTGCCTCTTTGGTTAAATACCCACTCTGGATCCTTAGCACATCTAAGGGCCAAGAGTGTTTCCATTCTCTCCTGTCTCTTCAGTCCAATACCCTCTGTGGGTTCTCTGCACCTAACTTTCTAGGTTCAGGCCACCTGTGGCCACAATGAAGCTTCTCGTTTCTGCCCCAAACCTCAACCTTCTCCAGATGTCTATCCTGGCTCTTTAAATATCACCCCTTAGGTGATCAGGCTTTCAATTGCTTCGCTTACAGTAGATTTGACCATCCCGTGATCACCCTAACTGTTTGGCTGCCAATGGACGTAACATAATGAGTCTCTGCCATCTGCTTTCCCATGCTCGACCTCGCTCCTCATCAACCCACCTCGTCTTTGACACCCTCTGAACATTGCTGAGACCACGGCGGGAAAATAACTCTTGTTGCTGCCAGTTACTACCAACTTGAGGAAGACCGCTGTCTTTTCTCATTGTTCGGTAAATTGGAAAAAGCACTGCATTGCCATGTATGGCGGGCTATTGCATTGTGTTGGTCACCGTGTAAATCTGAAAATGATGGGTCTCTTTGTCCAATACCCCACACAAGGCCTTAACATGTCAATTTAAACAGAAGAGGTTAAGCCATTGAGCTTTGGGTTGTTGTTCTGACCTGAGGATATCAAATGCAGATGTTGAGTCTTTTTGTTTGTTTTTTACTTCCATATTTGAGAGAATTGCTTCTCCTCACAGTAGCAACCCATGTATGCCCTTCTTCTGGCAACTATTCAAGCAGGATATTGCAAGTGACCTTTTCATCCTCTAACACTACCTCTGTTTCTTTCTTACTTTTGTCATGTTTGGCCACTTGAATTCCTAAGTGAAATAATTTCTCGTTTTTCCATATTAATTCAATTTTGCTGCTACTGTATGATTTTCTTGAATCTGGGTAAATGATTTCATATGATGACAGGTTCAGGTAAATGATACTGAAATGTATTTAACATCTGACAAAAGAGTCCATCACCTTTTTTTTTATATCCTACTATTAAAGTGAGCATGCTTTTGGAACACATTTGAATTCAAATATCTATGGGTCCTTAGCACATTGTGACTATTTATCAAGTGCTCCACAGAAGACTGCACAATGGCCAATCACTTGTAGAATGCATACAAATCTCATAACAGTCTTCCACCTTTTTATTTTGTATTACTTCTGAAATTTCTGATTTAGTTATAGGAGCTTCTTCTGTTGTTGAGCAAGGCGATTTTATTTCTTCTGAGAACATATTTATATCTTGATGTTCAGGCCTTTTACGTTCATCCTCATATTATTGCTGGTAATACCCTTACAATGTTCCCAATATGTGTTTCTTTTTAGTCTTTACACATTTCAGTCTATAATTGAGTATTCTCTTAACAAGATTTCTCGATTTTCTCTGTATTGACGGGGTTGCTATTGCGACACCTATCTTATTAAACCTGATTCATGACTATCCTGTTGAATTATCAATCAAGGTGGATTTCTTCAAATGCAATTCGTTGTCTGAAAAGATTAGAATGCCACTGCTTCTATAGGGCAAACCTCATATTTAATTGCTCCATACTATATCTCATTACAATTATAGGTTGAGGTAGATATTTATCATGTTCACTGGCTAATCAACCTGCTCACAATGTACTACCTCCACCCGTGTTCTGATTTCAACCCGCTTTATTGTTTAACTTCTCTGCTAAGAACACTTCATCCTAAATTTCCTTAACTTTGCTACCATGATTCTCTTTGAACCCCCTTACTTTACACCTACTTCCTCATACAGTCACCAGGCTGGAAGGCTGACAATGCAAAACAGGGCCAGATTTTAATTTCTTCTTCTGGTTCACATATCTATCCACGGTAAGGCACAACTGGATCTATCCTCCTCTGTCCAACTCTACAATCCTTCTTGTCATCTCTGCTCTGCCTCCTCGACTACCCTGGTGGCTCCTCGCCCACTCCATACTTCCTCTCGCTTCTGCTCCTTCGCTCTTCTTGCTCCACTTGCATGGAATTCTCTTCCCCAGACATCTGAGAAACAGAGCACATGGATTTATTCAAAACCAAACTAAAACTCTTATCTCCTCGCCTCCAAGTTGCCTTCTTAACCTACCACTCATCGGCCTGCTAGCTAACATTTTTCCCTCACCTCCAACCTGCCTCTCTCCCTCACTTCCCCTGTGTCCACTCTAGCACTTCACCCATCATGGTCACATTCCGAGCAATGCTGACCGTACACCCTACCTGCACTTAAAAATGTCCAATGTTTATTTATTTATTCATAGGGTATTTATAATGCACATATAAACAATGTGTTTCGAGGCGCAAAGTTTTGAGGACAATGTTCATTGTCCTTAATCTATGTATTTCTAATAATGTATTCTCCTCTGTGACATTTCCATTTACTCCCCTCCGCAACCTAGTCGGAATGCCCCTCAAAGTCACCCCATTGTAAGAAGCTCACTGCTTCCTGTCAAATCTGATTTCTTATCTACTGGATGTTCTTTTGTTATCAAAAGAGCATTATTCATCCTGCATATAAATAAATAAATAAATACATATGTAATGTCTATCTAAGGAGAATTCAATTACCAATTGCTCTAGATTCATAATTAGTCCCTGCATGGGAAGCCAAATTGTTTTTTACGGGTAGAGTTAACATGAACATTACTGCTGTTTTATAATTTATGTGTATACCTACAAACAGTTTCTGATTCATTCGTTTTTGCCGTAGCTCCCCAAAAAACATAGCTATTTTATTATAAAGAAGTGGACATTTTGTATGACTTTTTCACTTCCTTTTCATATTAAACACATATAATCAATGACTCTAAATCAAACATGGATGTTTGCAACCCTGGATTCTTTGTACTATACACCAGTAGGGTTGTCCAAGTCCAGGCCTCGAGCGCCTGAAACCTACTGGGTTTTAAGGATATCACTCATGAATATGCATGAGAACAACTGTGTATGCAAATTGATCATGTGAATATTAATGAGGGGTATCCAGAAAATCCGACATGGATTGTACACCCTGCTAGGGTGATAACTGGGGGCTGAGACCAGAGTACCTGGACATGCAGTTTCCTTCTATATATCTTATGTAGTTAATGTGCTAGTGCAGTGTAGACTGTCACAAATACGTTGCAGGGGGGGGGGGGGCTGAGGGCGCTATAGCCCCAGTTCTTTTGGTTACAGCCCTGGATAGAAGCTTGGGGGCTACAACCAAAAAAAAGTCTAGCTAGCCCCGAATCCTGATAGTCCCAACATTAGCTTAGCCCTGGATCTTTTCCAGACATAGCAACAACCCGGGAGTGTCGGCAGGAGGGGTGCGGGATAGACACTCCCAAATCTCTTTCTGAGGGGCATGTGGGGCAAATGCGAGCTGGCCTTCTTTCTCCTTTTCTCCTTCTGCTCGACTTTTCCCCTTGCTCAGCGTTCTTTGCAAGCCAAAGGAAGCGTGAAGCAGTTCCTTTGAATGGTGACCCTACTAGCTATGACCCGGATGTTGAGCCTGGAATTGGACTGCATTATTTTTGCCTGACAGACAGAGGGCAGATAACTACTTGCCAGGTGCAGCAGTCAGCAGCTTCCTGTTTGGTGGAAGGACTTGGAGACTCTTTTCCCTGTCTCTGGGATCCCGAGCTCTGCAGAGCAGCAGCTAATGGAAGAAGGAAGATACGGAAGGAAGCAGGTGCGGCCAATACCAATATGTTTTTTGGAGTCGTGGATGTAGAAAACCTGATTTAAAATTGAGTGAAATAAATACTCAAACCGTAATTAAATGTGATTTTTTTTGTAGTGTTTGACAAGAACAAAGTTGTCTTGGTTGAACCTGAAAGGTTTTAACATGAGCATGCGTAAGGAGTAATGTAAAGGTAAACGTCGCCCCTATTTTCACGTGCACGCCGTCCCTATTTTCACGTGCTTTGGCTTTCTTTTTGGTGCGTTATATTGTATTCTGCAGTGAAAAAAAATAAAAACGGTTCTCTGAAAGCGGGAGTGTCTTGATGGAACGGAATCTTGCATAATAATGTGATCGTTTTTTCCTTGTCTGCTGTTAAAGTCAGAATGTTCGGAATTCAGTCAGTAATAAGTAGTTATTGACTGCACTGCGGACATTCTGTTTGGCTGAGAGGAGGTCAATCATGATTTTAATGTGATAATATTCCTTATCATTGTTTTTGTGAGAGTTCTTATAATATGACCACCCTTCACCGTTGATCGGCTCATCCATTTAAGTCACATATTCATTGTGACTATTCCAGAAATAAGAATATTTCTCTTTTTTGTACTCAACGACATGAACCTTTGTACCTTTTTTCTAGCTCCACCCCCAGGATAGAACTGAAAAGTTGGGCAGCGCTCTATGAGATAACTCACTCCAGCTCCAAAACATGAACACTCCGCCTTTACAAGCTTATTGTGTGATAATGCCATTATCGTACTGCACATTTTGCAATGGAGGAAATAGTTGTCCTGTCATGTTTGCTTTGCTTTGGCGTTTTCCATGTAGCTGAAGCATGAATATGTGTTTTTAAAGACCCCCTTGTCAAAAACATCTGTAGAGGTGCTGTCATATGGTATGATATGAGATGGCATTTATAGCGCGCCTATGCACGAGTGTTTCAAGGCTCTGAAGGCTGGGGGGCAAGTGTAGGAATCGCTTTTAAACCCTGAACCAGCAACATGCATTTGTATTTACCATCAGTTTTACTAGAACCTAATTATCAACACTAAATGTATCATCATCATGTGATGTTTGTTTAACATATGCCGGGAACACGGTTTCAATCTTTTTGCCAAAATGATTGAAGCCAGTTTGGGCTGCACCGCATCCAGATGTTTTGTGGGAGGAAATAACTCGGCATGATTTGGTTTCATATCTCCATTGGTGATTGTGGAAGTTCCTTTTCAGGCAGCCAGACCACTATTGATTGGAATGTCCCTGTGAGTGTGGAAAAAAACAGAAGTGACGGCTGCAGGTTTGGAATTAATCTTAACCTCAGGCATTGCTCTGGGCCACCCTCCAGACCATCGTTCTTTGCCTGCCACACCATTACAGAAGGGGAAAGACCATATGCAAATCAGGCTTGGTCCCACCCCAACAGGGCCAGTCCAGCACAAACTCCTATGTCGCATCCCTTCTGCACGAGACCACAACCATCCCCAAACTGGTTACGTCCACATTGGGCGTCTTGAATGAAGAGTAGCTTGGGTCTCTAGGCCCAGCAGGCACAGGAACCACGTCTGGGCATACCCGTCCTACTCAAGGTGTCTTAAGCAAAACAAAAGAGGTGATGGCTGTAAGGTTTGAGTGAGTGTGGATTCATCCCCGTTTCCTTCCTAACCATATGTAGTGCTGCGTTTCCTCCATCCACTCCTGACCCTCCTCCGCCCCCTCTTCCTGCTGGTTTTTTAATTTTGCCTTTCTTTGCCACTCACCTCCCGGTCCCCTGTTGGCTGGATTGAACTGCCACTAAAAAGGTCTAGTCCTCACTGATCATCAAAGCCATTCATGGATAAGAATATTCAGAGACAGAAGAGCAGTCCAATCGTCTTATGGATTAAAGTGGCACACATTGTTGAAACTTATTCTAATAGTGTACATTCTAAAAATGTCATATTCCTTATGGACCAAATTAAATGCCCCTTCTTTCTTAGGGAAAAACAATAGCTAAAGCCTCCAGGGATTCAGCCCATGATTAAAGTGTTCATTGTTATGTTTTTCAACCAATTGACGATCTCCTTCATAGTCAGTTTTTCAAAACAAATAGCTGCTATGATTTTGCAATTTATTGGTGCTCAGTTTATCAACCGCAGATGTTTCAAGGGTTGAGACGGCCCTGCTCGCCATGGCCTTTCCACCAGATGCCCACAGTGAACCAAGTGTAATTACAGAAGAACAACAAGTAGGAGATCACTGGTAACTTGTTCCTCCAAACCTACTACCCCAGACGTGAACTTGAATAACCATCCTTCAAGTGCTCAGTTTATTCACCTCAGAAGTATGAAGGGGTGAGTTGGCTCAGCTCCCCATGGGCTATCCAGAAGATACCCACAGTGAACCAAGTGTAATTACAGAAAAATACCAAAATAGGAGATCACTGCTAACTTGTTCCCCCAAACCTGCTACCCCAGATGTGAACTTGAATAACCACCCTTCAAGTGCTCAGTTTATTCACCGCAGAAGTATGAAGGGGTGAGATGGCCCAGCTCCCCACGCGCTATCCAGAAGATACCCACAGTGAACCAAGTGTAATTACAGAAAAATACCAAAATAGGAGAACACTGCTAACTTGTTCCCCCAAACCTGCTACCCCAGATGTGAACTTGAATAACCACCCTTCAAGTGCTCAGTTTATTTACCTCAGAAGTATGAAGGGGTGAGACGGCCCAGCTCCCCATGGGCTAACCAGAAGATACCCACAGTGAACCAAGTGTAATTACAGAAAAATACCAAAATAGGAGAACACTGCTAACTTGTTCCCCCAAACCTGCTACCCCAGATGTGAACTTGAATAACCACCCTTCAAGTGCTCAGTTTATTTACCTCAGAAGTATGAAGGGGTGAGACGGCCCAGCTCCCCATGGGCTATCCAGAAGATACCCACAGTGAACCAAGTGTAATTACAGAAAAATATCAAAACAGGAGATAACTGCTAACTTGTTCCCCCAAACCTACTACCCCAGACGTGAACTTGAATAACCACCCTTCAAGTGCTCAGTTTATTCACCTCGGAAGTATGAAGGGGTGAGAAGGCCCAGCTCCCCATGGGCTATCCAGAAGATACCCACAGTGAACCAAGTGTAATTACAGAAAAATACCAAAATAGGAGATCACTGCTAACTTGTTCCCCCAAACCTGCTACCCCAGACGTGAACTTGAATAACCACCCTTCAAGTGCTCAGTTTATTCACCTCAGAAGTATGAAGGGGTGAGACGGCCCAGCTCCCCATGGGCTATCCAGAAGATACCTACAGTGAACCAAGTGTAATTACAGAAAAATATCAAAATAGGAGATCACTGCTAACTTGTTCCCCCAAACCTGCTACCCCAGACGTGAACTTGAATAACCACCCTTCAAGTGCTCAGTTTATTCACCTCAGAAGTATGAAGGGGTGAGACGGCCCAGCTCCCCATGGGCTATCCAGAAGATACCTACAGTGAACCAAGTGTAATTACAGAAAAATATCAAAATAGGAGATCACTGCTAACTTGTTCCCCCAAACCTACTACCCCAGACGTGAACTTGAATAACCACCCTTCAAGTGCTCAGTTTATTCATCTCAGAAGTATGAAGGTTTGAGACGGCCCAGCTCCCCATGGGCTTTCCACCAGATGCCCACAGTGAACCAAGTGCAAGTACAGAGGAATAACAATTAGGGGATCACTTGTAACTTGTTCTCAGGGAACCTACCACTCCAGACATGAACTTGAATAAGCAACCTCAACTGACCAATTTAATCTTCATCACCTTCACACACCCCTATGCTCCCTCTTCCACCCAGCATTTGGAACATCAACCAACTGTGACACACCCAGCAGGGGTGTGGGTGCCCAGAGAGAGCCCGCAACAGATCAAGCACTCCTTTCGGCACTCTCACATCTGCTCATGCTTCATGCTAGCATGAAGCACCTTTATTGATCAATAGACAATCATGCCTGGTGTCCATATGGCAACACAAAACTCATGTGTACAACACAACTAGAATCACGACAGTACACAGACAGAGGGCACTTCCGAATCTCTAACAATCAACACGTATGGGTTCACCCCTTGACACTCCTTCTGCTCCCACTAACCCAACCCAATCCTCTCTCTTGCAGAACCTAGGGCCTCTGCCAAAATGGAATAATCTTCCACTATGCAGGACCCAGTTACCTTACATTACACTTCATTTTCATTTTACTTTATTCAATTTATAGAGCCCCTTTCGCTAAAGGTGCTGAACAATAAAAAATATCAAGAACCAGTACAATTCCTCACTGCTGGGGGGTCGCGTGGCTACAGGGCCCTGCGAAGGAGCCGTATTGGAATGCGAGATGCTTTATAAAAAGCCTTGATATTAAAATACATGACTAAATAATGAAATGGATGCGGTGGAGCTGGCGAATACTTTTCATAATAGTGTGTACAATCTCAATCAGAATGAACACTTCAAGATGGCGTGATAGAAATGCAGTAACACGTAGATTGAAAGAAAACGATATTCACATTCATGCAATGGCAAGGGATGTAAGAAAGCTGCGTTACATTCCGCAGCGTTTTTAATGTGGGCAGGGTGAATCGGCATTATTAGAATTTCCTTTGCCCGCATGTTCCTGCTCTGGCTCAATTAACTCATTAATAAGTGTACTCGAGAATCAAACATATTTAAGGATATCAGTTGTGTAGATCAAATTTGCGCACAAGCTAAACCTCATACTTTGATAGCTCTTTAAGGGGAGGATTGAGACTAAGGCTACTCAGTGCCAAATTCGAGCAGCAACTGAGCAGGAATGTTTGCTTGCTATCAAAATACCATGACTAAAGGTTCAGCCAAGAGGCCTATCCCTCTCCACATCACCGCAGCTTTTCCAAGTGAGGGAGGGGGAGGGGAGAAGGGCCCATCCCCCCGCCCACCCCATTCTGCAGCTCTGGCTGCGTGCCACTAGTGTGCAGTGTTTCAAGTCTCCGAGGAGTTAATGATGTATGCTCGCTTCATGTAGGCCTTTAATGTGGCCTTCAAAGCGTTCAGCATGTGGTTTGATGTTCTGTGCACCCAACACAGTCGATTCTCTGACCAGGAGTCGCGCAGGTCTGAAGACATCACTAGTACTTCATTTGAAAGGCAGCGACCACTAGCCCTGGCAGCTGGAGCACTGTCAGTCTTCCCAGTCAAGATTCTCAATGTTGCCTTCTTTATGGGTGATAAAATGGCTTGGAGAGAGAGGTCAAGTCTGCTGCTGATGGCTTCACTGAATACTCATTGAGAGCTCCAAAAGAGAACTCACATTTGTCTTAAAAGAACACTCATACTTAGTAGTACGTCTTGGCACGTAGATCGCTATTGAGAACATGACAGTGGGTAAACGGGAGGTCAATGAATACGGCAGTACTCTGTGAAAAGGGTGATACTGACAATGGGCCTCGTCACGAGTGTGGCAAAATATACAGTGGTAATTCTGGCATAATCGATTATCCTTACTGCCGCATACCACCTTGGAAACAGCCGTAAATTGCCAGTAGTGACACAGAACTGCTTCTAATGGGTTATATGTGATATAATCGCTGGAAAAAAAAACATCAACGTGACTCTATATTTTTTTTAAAGACAGTAAACACCCTTCCCAACATATTTTGTGATCATGTAAACAAACTCCATTGCTTGAAAATGTGGGGAAACGAGTCACCCTCGATGTTTTTTTTTCCAGCGATTATATTACTGGATACCCATCTAATGCAAACTGTGTAAAATAAACCTCTTCCTGCTTGTTGTGTTTTTTAGTGCCAACTAGTTGTGGCGAATTTATTTTTATTCATGCATGAAATGGGTACTGCTTTTGAGGGATTCTTTTAGTAATAAAATTATTTTCTTTCCACTTTTATGTTGTTTGTAATATTACGGTTATGCAGAAGAAATCAATGAATGTTAATTGAGAATTGGGAGTTGAATCTTCCAGATTCTGAGGTGCTGTTAGTCCCCATTGTGCAGACCCATAGGACTCAATTGGGTTTTGCAGGAATTACTATGGACGGCAGTGATAGAAGTAATTCTTTCATTATCTCGGGAGGATAGCTCAGGGACAACGTGCTCGCCTTGGAAGCAAGATGACATGGAGCACCACAGGTTCGATTCCTTGGTCCATGCTGGGTATCAAGCGCGTTATGGATAACCTATCATGACATATTATTTGTGAAGGTGAAATGAAGGACATTTCCTCAGCCAAGAGCTCAGGGTATTTCCATTATAGTAGTATGCTTAAAGTGTAGGTTACTTGGTTGCAGCCACTTTTTTACCACACTGCCATACTTGTATTGAGGTCCAGTGTAATGACACAATCCACTTAGAACACCAAGTGAAGAAAGAACCGGAATATCAAGGTTTGCGAACAAAGAACAAGAAATGTGATTTTCATTACTAACACATCTGGGGTTTGACCAATAGTTATCCAGCTGGCTGGGTCTTACTATTGCACTGGCAAGCTTGTCAAATGTGCCGTGCTTGAGATTAATGCAGACAGACACGTTTGAGCTAGCGCCCACAAAATCTACATGATATTCAGGACACAGGAGGAATGAAGACATTTGGGGGATTTGCATCCTTCAGAAAGCCAATCCATTCAGCCCAAACCTGTCAGACACACACAGAGCTAGAGATCCCCCAACGAACTTTAGAACACAAGCTTCTCATTGCTTTCTGACAGGGTAAATATTTAGTTAGGGTGATGTACCGTGAACAGTGAAAGCAGACAACTGTTACAGATATGTTTTCAAAACTAGGACTTTGAGTCGGAACTGAGTCGTTAGGGCGGGGGTATTCAAGTTAATGGCCAATATCACATAGTCAACAATCACAGCAAGCCAAAAGATCTAATCGAAGAGGAGAGTTTTTCATAAGGGATTTTCAAGTGACAATTCATATTTTTATGGCTCTAAATTAGAAATCTTAGAAATTACCACGTTTTTTCAATCTGGTCATTAGTGATGAAAAGGAGCCCTTTGCCGGTGAGGTTTCTTCAAGGTGCCTGAACCTTTAGAAACATAATAAATACCTGAAACATCAGGAGCAGAAACTTGTGAATCATGTGGTGAATCAGACATATGGCCTCCTGCCATCTTCTTTTTGGTAACATGTTCCATCTCTCATATAAATGTACCACCAGGAATCAAAGTAGCATTTCTAATATATCTTAATAATATATTATGCTAGCATGCCTCTCATCTACTCCCTTAGTGTCTACAATGGTGTCTCTTTCAAGGCCAAATTGGGTGGGTTTCCCCCATTCCTACAAAGTTTATCTAATTTTCCTGAATGTGGTTCTCATCTTCACTGAAGTGTTTTTCTAATTTACAAAATCTGTCTCTCTTTGTTTATCAGTATTCCTTCGCTCTTCCTCCAATTTGCCTTTAATTAATTTGTCTTTTGTCCTTCCCCAGTGGGGCATTCATCGGGCCTCATCAGGAATGTGTCATGATTCACCGTTTCCGCCCCTTCTGGACTTCATAGTCCATCACGAACTGCAATGTCATATCCACTATTCTACCAACATGGCCGACACCATTGAGAAGCCTGCTGTTTCCGCAATACCTGCCACTTCCTAGAAAACAGACACACCCCCGTGGCTCTGCGCGTCTCAATGCTTCCTTTCCAAGTATCCAGCAAGTGTGTACCTAACTTTCCCTCTACTCCAGTGCAATTCCCTTTCTAGTTAGCGGTTCCCTAAATATCTGCCCTGGTATCTTTGGTGCCGCTCCTCGTGTTTCCGCCTGAGGAAACGTTCGTTCCTCTTCCCTCCCGGGCCTTCGGTCCTGCTCCATTCCGTGATCGCATTATGCCTTCAGCACTGTGCGAGTACCTCGACTCCTTCCTGGTTCCTAGACCCTTCCCGGACCTAATACCATTACTCACCTGATCTTCCTGGAATACAGAATGCTTACCATCTCTTCGAGGCTGGTGTCCGGTCTACACACTGGAGACAGAGAATACCCATCCGTACCAGTACAAGTTGCGAACAACCAGAAAGAAAGAAATACCTCTGAGAAATAAGACTTCAAAGGACAAACAGGTGAGACAAGAGGCAGAGTGTGACAGTATGAGACGCCCAAGACTTGATAGAGATTCCAATATGGAGGCTGCTGACCAGGACTTCATGAGAGGAATGCAAGAATTAACAACAGAAGTTCAGAATCTCAAATCCGTAAATGCAGCACTAAAACAACTTGTGCTATCCAGGGACTCGACATTCCAGGAAAGTGCTGTGGTAGGGGGCATAGTGAACAAATACGACGGTTCCTCTAAGGCACTGCAATCCTTCCTCGATTCTTGTCTGGTGCATTTCACATTTAAACCCTACTATTTTTCCACACCCAAGGCTAAAGTGGGATTTATAATCTCCCATCTCTCTGGAAATGCTTTAGCCTGGGCAACTTCCTTGGTGAATGGGGGAGACCCACTCCTGGACAACTATGATGGATTTGTGGATGCCTTCAAAACCATGTTTGACCCTCCTGAACAAGTGTACAGTGCTCAGGAGAAGCTGCTGGAGTTCCAACAAGGAAACCAAGACATGTTTTATGTAACCCGCTTTAAACAATTGGCTAAGGAGGCAGATTGGACCCAGGAGGCATGCTTTACCTTGTTTTGTCGAGGGTTAAATGAAGACATCAAGGATGAATTAGCTAGAGTGGCCTGTCCAGGTTCCTTCCAGTCTTTGATCGATTTATCCTTACAAATGGACTTCCGTATTCAAGAGAGAAAGGCAGAGAAAAGAAAGACACGAACAGTACCACCAAAGGTTCCCGTGGCTTATCCTAGCCCTAAAGAAACAACCACTCCTCATTCCACTGATACCGAACCTATGCAACTTGGCTCCTTGTGGGGTCCAATCTCTCCACAGGAAATGACTCTTAGGATCATCACTGGACTCTGTCTGTATTGTGCCTCTGATAAACACCTCGTATGAAACTGTCCAATAGCCCCACCTCGGCATTCGGGAAACGCCAGTTCCCGATCTTGAACGGAGTCCAGCTTCAGGAGAAAGCTACTTGCTCCGCTTTTTCTCCTTCCTTGAACTGTACTACACAAAACACATTGGTGGTACTACAGGCATCCTTGTGTACCACCAATAAGGAGACACATTCCATCCTGGCCCTAGTGGATTGTGGTGTGATGGGAATATTCTTGGATCACGAATGGGCCTTAAAGGACAATATTACTCGAGAATCCAAAGAAATTATCCAGGCAGTCAGAGGGATAGATGGAAAACCATTGTCTTCTGGACCCATAACCCAGCAAATCACGGAATTACTGTTTTCAATAAACAACCACCAGGAGATGTTACGTTTTGACACAATAAATGCAGCTCATTAACCAATGGTTCTGGGCATGCTCTGGCTTCAAAGACCCAACCCATACATCAATTGGGCAGCCGGATCCTAGTTTCTAGGTTCAGAATTTTGTCTGTCTCATTGTCTATCCCAGAATTTGATGCAAACTATATCCGTGGAATCCCGGATCCCAGAAAAACCACCTATTTGTGTTTCCAACATTACCCAAGTACCTGAGATATATCAACAATTTTCAGATGTATTCTCAACAGCCATTGTTCAGTCACTACCTCCGCATCGACCAGAAGACTGTGCTATCGATACTGAAGTCTCTGCAGTTATACCATTTGGAAGGATGTTTATACTTTCGGAACCTGAGAAAAGAGCGCTACGTGAATACCTGGACATCAATCTCACCAATGGAACCATTCATCCTTCTAAGTCACCTTCTGGGGCCTCTTTGTTCTTTGTGCCCAAGAAGGACACCAAGGAACTCCAACCATGCCTGGACTACAGGCTCTTAACCAATACGCCCTCAAGGACCGTTATCCATTACCACTCATCTCAGACATATTGGAAGCAGTACACAGCGCTGTAATCTTTACCAAACTCGACTTACGGGGCACTTACCATTTGATCCGCATAAAGGAAGGCGATGAGTGGAAGACTGCTTTCAGGACACCCTTCGGTTACTTTGAATATTTGGTTATGTCATTTGGTCTTGCAATGCCCCCGCGGTTTTCCAGCGCTTCATGTATAGAGTCTTTTCAGACATGCTATTCCTTTTTGTTATTGTTTACCTGGATGCCATATTGACATGTTTCAATGATCCCATACTACATCAAGAACACGCAACCTTGGTTTTGCAACGCCTATGAGAGAACAAGCTGCTGGCTAAACCACAAAAGTGTATTTTATATGTCCCGACATTCCATTACCTGGGATTTGTTTTGAGTTCCAAAGGAATGGAAATGGATCCCACCAAGGTTGACTCTATCCTTTCGTGGCCTGTTCCTACAACAGTTAAACAGATCCAATCCTTCCTGGGACTTGCACATTTTTATAGGAAATTCTTTCCTACATTCTCTGCCATAGTACAACCTATAGTTGCATTGTTAAAGAAAGACATACCCTTCAACTGGTCCGTTGATCACAGTACTGCCTTCCAGGAACTAAAACAAAGGTTTACTCAAGGAGCCGTCCTGGCTCAACCTGACACCAATAAACCCTTCCTAGTAGAAACCGATGCCTCAGATTACGCTATTGGGGCAGTGTTAAAACAAGAATCTGAGGACAAAAAAGAACATCCCATTGCACACATATCTCGAACTTTGAATCCTAGGGAGACCCATTACTCTGTACTGGAGAAGGAATTGCTTGTCATCCGGCAGGCTTTTACAGAGTGGCGTCATCTGCTTTTGGGTGCCAAATTTCCTGTACAAGTTCGAACTGGTCATCAGAATTTACAGGTCCTGCAATCCCTGGGGTGCAGAAACAGTCGTCAGCCTCATTGGGCCTTTTTCTTTGCCCAATATCAGTTTCACATCCATCATGTACCCGGAACAACCAACATAATCGCAGATTCCTTATCTAGATGTCCTGATTACGAACTGGTTGAGGCCCGTGCTTTCCCCAAAATGTTTCCTGACACTGTTTTCAGAGCCCAGGCCAGCTCTCTATTGGACAATGTCCGTACTGAGACCCCACTTTCTGATCTCTGGAAGGATGACACCAAGACCAACCAATGGCCCCTGATTGCGAAAGATGGTTACCTTTTCAAGGACAAGAGATTGGTTATACCTACACACACCCTGAGAACCAAGATAATAAACCTCTGTCATGATACCTTCCATTCCGGGCATTGGGGCATTAAAGCTACCCTTCAGCTCATCCAGAGAAATATTTGGTGTCCTAGAATGATTGATGGTGTAAAGGCATACATCCAAGCCTGTGCTGTCTACAGTCAGAACAAGTGCGACAATAGAAAACCTGCTGGTCTTCTCCATCAACCTACATTGCCAGACCGGCCTTGGGAAATAATTGCCACCAATTTTATCATGGATTTACCTCCTTCCAAGGGTTTCACTACCATTATGGTTACCATTGATCTATTCTCCTATATGGTCCACTTCACTCCCCAGTACAAGCTACCTTCCGCACAAGAAATGGCAGGAATATTTTTGAACCACATCTTTGGACTGCATGGTCTCCCTTCCAAAATCATTTCAGACTGTGGACCTCAATACATTTCCCGATTCTGGAAGTACCGTGCCAAATGTTAGGTATTCAACGTGCCTTATCTTCAGGATACCATCCACGGTCCAACGGGATAACCAAACAAGTAAATCAGACCCTAGAACAATAAGCCAACATCCAGGATGATTGGTCAGTTTTAATCCCAGTTGCTGAATTTGCATACAACAATTCTGATCACTCTGCTATCAAGACAAGCCCTTTCTTTTGCAGTCAAGGATCCCATCCATCTGTCCTGCCAACCCTCCTGCCTCACTCCAGCCTGGTTCCTTCGGTTGATTCCTGGATTGAGAATCTAGTTACTGTACATAAGGACGTTAAGAGTCATTTGGAAAAGGCCAGGATGGATGTTAATAGACATGCTGATACCAGGAGAAGGCCTGGTCCCATGTATGCCATTGGCAACAAGGTCTGGCTTTCCTCTAGACTCTTGCCTCGACACCTGCAACCAAACAAGTTGGCCCCTCGATTCTACGGGCCCTTTGCAATAAAGGAAATCATTAACCCAGTGGCATATCGACTTCAATTACCAGAATCCTGGAAGAAGATACATCCCATTTTTCACACTTCCTTGCTCAAACCCTATTCTCAATCCACCAGGACAGCTCATCGACCTACATCTGTGCTCATCAATGATCAGATCGAATTTGAGGTTTCCAGGATATGTGATTCCAGATATAGGAGAGGTAGACTGCAATACTTGGTGGACTGGAAAGGTTACCCCCCCTAGTGAACGAACATGGGAAGCAGTATCCAATATGAATGCCCCCCGTTTGGTACAGAAGTTCCACCTAACTCATCCAGGTAAACCCGGTGGATCGAGTTTTAAGAGGGAGCATGCTGTCATGTTTCTCCGTTTCCGCCCCTTCTGGACTTCATGGTCCATCAAGCACTGCAATGTCGTATTCACTATTCTACCAACATGGCCGACACCATTGAGAAGCCCGCTGTCTAGTGTTTCCGGAAGACCTGCCACTTCCTAGAAAACATGCACGCCCCCGCGGCTCTGCGCGTCTCAATGCTTACTTTCCGAATATCCGGCAAGTGTGTACCTAACTTTCCCTCTACTCCCGTGCAATTCCCTTTCTAGTTAGCGGTTCCATAAATATCCGTCCTGGAATCTTTGGTGCCGCTCCTCGCATTTCCGCCTAAGAAAACGTTCATTCCTCTCCCTCATTCCGTACTCACATTCTGCCTTCAGCACTGTGCGAGTACCTCGACTCCTTCCTGGTTCCTAGACCCTTCCTGGACCTAAGACCATTACTCACCTGATCTTCCGGGAATACAGAACGCTTACCATCTCTTCGAGGCTGGTGTCCGGTCTACACACTGGAGACAGAGGATACCCGTCCATACCTACACAGTCCCGAACAACCAGAAAGAAAGAAATACCTCTGAGAAAGAAGACTTCAAAGGACAAACAGGTGAGACAAGAGGCAGAGTGTGACACAATGGGTAGTATACCGGTGGTAAATCCACTGGGATACTGCTGAACGCAAATAGCATTACCGAAACGTGGTCCCGCGCTATTAGCACCGATCCGAAGTTGCTGTAAATCCCCACTTTTTACTGAGTCCATAGGACTCAATGGGGGATTTTCAGCACAATTAGCACAGAGCTAATTGCACACCGTTAATTGTGCCAAAAACAGTTGGAAAGGCAGCAGACCTGGAGGTAAAGCTGCTGACTTTCAGTGTGGTAAGGCAGTGGTAATAGCATTACTGCCGCATTTTTGCAGCTCTGTCCAAGTTGTGATGAGGCATCATCTCACAATCTGCCTATCATCTTCAGACAAATTCTTCTCTCCTGTTTCTTATAATAGTTCTCTCCTGTCTCTACCCTGCCCATAAATATTCTGCAGTCCCTGTGTCTCTCTCTCTCTGTTTCACTCTGTGCGTCTTAGCTCTTTTGATTTGGTGTTTCACATAGTGCTAGCATTTTGCATTAGAATTGCTTCCAAGCACTTCGATACATTGCAGATTGCTGAAAAAACTCATATATGATTTGGTTCAGACGGTGGCTTCATAGAAAAGATCATCAGTGTGCGCCACAGGGTTATTCTAGGGCCTTGGCTATATAAGCTGCAAGAGAGGCACTTAGAAGACCATTCATACCCAGTGCTCACTCCCAATATCTCACTGATCTTCCTGAAACATTCTTTTTATTTAGCCTCAATGCTTCTCTGAGCTTTATCCAATGTGTGTCACTTTTCTCCTATCCCCCTAATATTTTAGGCCACCTTACACCAATATGTGTCTCCTCTTCCGACAATGGGCCCCATTACGAGTAGGGTGGTAAGGGATACCGGGCACCAGTAAGGAGACCGGTGCCGGTAATCTCTTAGCGCCCTACTACGAATTCCCTTAGTGGGTCCCTCCTTTAACACCTGGTCTGACCAGGCGTTATGGACGGGACCCGTTAAGGGACTTCAGAGCTAATAACGGTACCGCAAGTTGCGGTACCGTTATTAGCTACTTCCCCATTCCCATTAGCCCTTATGGGGGCTCAAATGGGAATGGGGAATGTTTTTTTCAATGGGGACTTACCGGTCCCTCAAAGGTCGGATACACTGGTAAGTCCCCATTGAACGAGATTGGTGGCAGTACCGTTATTGGGGGCAGTCATGGTGTAAATAGCGCCTTGCCTACCTTCAATCTCAGAATGAGGCCCAATATGTCTCTTACCTCATTATCATCTCTACTTTCCCCAATATGTCTCTGATCTTCCGCCTACATTATATTTTTATTTGTATTGCTTATAGCACGAACCAAGCTCAAGGGCAGCGGAGCGCTTTACAACAGGATTGTGCCAGAATTGGGCTTGGCGTTTTATACAGTAATGCAGTACTGTGGGTGGAGGGAGAGAGGGATTTTTATTCATCCGACAGGTATTATTGAAAGAGCCACGTGTTTAGTGGAACTGCAGTTTGCCAGGGTCATTTCGAGCCTCTACTGCAATTGCGTTTCAGATGCTTGGGTCTTGTCAGGGGAAGGACTGCTTGCAGGACTTCTCTTTACGGGCTAGATTTGAGTTCAACCTTTGATAGTTTTTCTACGTGAGGTGCGAGAGCCTCCTGAGGTGTGGAGTTTAGCCGCCAAGTATGTTGGTGCACTGTTTGCGACTGCTTTGTAGGTGATACATGTATTGTTTAATATGATCCTGGTGGGGAGTGGAAGCCAGTGAAGTGTGCGCAGTGTTGGAGAGATACGGTCGAAGTTACAGGCACCTGCAAAGGGGCGGGCTGCAGTGTGGTGTGCTACTTTGAGGGGTACCAGTTTTGCGGCTCAAAGCTCAATAAGGAGGGCACTCCCACCATTGATGTGTGAGATAACAAGAGCTTGGGCAATGGTATAGATTCGTTCAGGGGGATGAAGGGTTTGATTTTGTAGAGTGTGTGAATCCGTAGCCATGTGGTTTGTCCCTTTTTGGCTATGCGGTTTTGGAAGGAAAATCTACTGTCAACAGGTATTTGGCTGAGTTTAATAAGTGAGGGGTGAATTCTTCCATGCACATGTCATCCAGCCATTGTTGCAGAAGTTGCTGTTTGGTGGGGAGACTGATGGAGACAAATTTGGTCTTTGTCAGGATCAGTTTAAGGTATCCGTTTGACATCCATTTTTGAGTAGTAGCCAGGTATTTGTAGAGTTGAGCAATGTCCTGGGGGCCACTGACCTTAAGGTACTGCTAAGTGTCCTCAGCGTACTGATGGATGGCTATGTTTGGGTCATTTAGGAGAGTTCCCAAGAGTCCCATCTACGGAGTGAAGGTGATTGGGCAGATAATAGAACCTTGGCGGACCCCAATTGTGACTGGGAATATTTATTTCATCACTTTCCTAATATATTTAGTTTGTGCTCCTCCCTTACTCTGTTCCATTCCCTAGCAAGCATACCTTCATTTGTTCTATGTTCTCACCCAGTCTGTATCCTATGTTCTACTCAATATCCACAGTGGAACAAATTACTCTTCCTCCGGAACTCAAAATGACAGACTTGCTCCTTAAATCGCCTGCATCTATTCACCAAGGGCCAATCAAAACCAGTTATGAACAGGGTAATCACAATTAGGAACACCTAGGATACACTTAGGGAAGAGACACGGAAATGAGGGAATAAGCAATTATGATCAGAAAAGCAAGGGTTTAGTATTAGATTTATTGATTGATTGATTGATTGATTGAGCCATTTATAACACACTCTGGCGAACCCAATCGAATCTAACCACTGATGACATGCAATGACATGATTGTTGTTAAACTGTTTTCGTATAATACCGCCTTGTTATGAATATTGGCCTAAGCCCATTCGCGTTGCACGGAAAACCGCATTTGAAATGCTCCTATTACTGATAAACTTCGCCGCCATTTTAAGAATCATCCGCCATTTTGATTTTAACTCTTGCGTCAGGTCCTAAAATGGTGGACTGTGTTTTCAACTACAGCCCAGCCGAACGACCTTTGAGTTGTGTCCACATTTGGGCTGACCGAGAGCAGACTTTTTCTTCTATGCAAAGAAACCTTGCGACTCGAATGAACTGCAATCCAAGTGTTGTCTGTGCTCACAAGGCTCATCCTCATATAAACAATGAGACAATGTATAGCAAACTCAAACCTTGTGCTTTGGTTGTAATATATTGTGTTCTTCATTGAAACTAGGCTTACTATGAGCCGGAGACCCAATACTGCCATTGTATCTTTATGGACGTGCAAACTTGTTAAATCCGTTAAATAATATTGTCATATTTGTCATGTGAACTGGGCACAAACCCTAGCATGTAAATTATTAGTTTGGAGAGGTGCTGGGCAATGATTGGAAAAATGTATAAAACAGCTTGCATTAAGATGTCCATGTCCACCACTCTCACCCCTCACTGTGTCTGCTGGTACACACTGCGAGGTGTTGGAAGCCAGATAGTTATTTGTTTTACTTTGAATTCTGTACAGAAATAACGATACTTGTATCTTTTGACCCGTGATTGGCATATTTAATTTTGTGGTACTAAGCCTCGATATTTCTTTGGTCTTTCAGATGGCGCCCGAATAGGGATCCTCAAGATTGATGTCTCCTCGTTGAAAAGAAGACGTGGCTATCGGACCGGGATCGGAGCGTGAGAAAAAGAAGGCCCCTTTTTATGAGACGCAATACCTCGACAGTACTGCACGATCCGATCCCTGAACGGTGAGCACGTGGTTCAAGAGGTCATCTTGACGAGGGTCCCCAAATCGAGACAGGCTCTTTGCCGAAACCACCAACCATGAGGATCCTTTTTAATCTGATCGGACCTCCTTAGTCTTTGAAATCAGGTGAGTCGTGCCCTGATTCCAAGGAATCCTGATATTGGTTGTAGGTTTGCGCTCGCGAGTACAAACAACGCCAGGTAACACCAGTAATCTGACATGCCTGTGAAATTGTCTGCCTGTTTCAGGGGTTTATTACGCAGAGACAGACAATCTTTGGGACGTGGCCAACCGGAGCCACCTGTTGGCTCACTGGCTTGTTTAATGTACTGTAGGTACGGCCTCAATAGTATTGTATATAACGATATTTGGCATAGACAAACTAGACCTGCCTCTGAATTTCAGTGGTCAGTTTGTGGTAGTTTTGAAATTGCCCGTATAGAATATTTAGAGTCTATATTATTGAAGAAAAAGGCTAGGCCTGCAGTGTTTGATGTGATTAAGGATTGGAGAAAGGAAGCTATGCAGCAACTTAAGAGTAAAGAGAAATACACACGTCAACATACGTCTAGCACTGAAAAAGCATTATTGTATGATCAACAGAAACAGTCAGAATCTATTAGAAGTATGAATAGGGCTTTTCAACTTGGGGTACAGAAAATAAATCCATCTCAGGATTTTCACACCTCAGACGAGCTAATCGATAAGCTATTGAATGAGCGTAGGACTGTTGCCACTGCACCACTTCCTTATGTGACTCTCCCTGTTGTTTTACCTCTTCCCGCTGTTGTACCTCCTCTTGTTAATGCTCCTTTTCCTCCCGTTGTTGCTCCTCTTCCTGTTGTTGTTTCCCCTTCTGCATCCCCGATTTTACCGACAGCTGCTGTTCCCTTAATTCTGTCTTTACCACCAGCGGTAGTGTCTCCACTGCCTATTGTACAAGATTTCTCTGAACTTTCTTTTCCAAATGGTTCTGCTCCACTTGTAGCAATTGAAAGGGCGAGTGCTGATTTAAGAATATTGATCATAGTACTGAAGGGGCGAGTGCTGATTTAAGAATTTTGATCATAGTACTGTGAATTGTATGCATGGGCTAAGAAATATATAGAAGAAGGTGAAAAATCAGCAGTCTTAATTGCGATTTCTGACGAAGAAAGTATTCCCGAACAGAATATTTTGATAGAGGGGATGGGAATGCATTTGGTTGCTGTTTGGAGTGATTGCACAGACATGAATGTCCCACAGGGGTTGAGGGATTTGAATGTCTTAGCCCACTCAAGGGACACTGCGGAGAAAGTACATGAGCATGTTGAGAGGGTATTTGAGTTTAAGAGGGAGTTAGATCGGTTACAGAATGATGAAATAGATGGTAATAGAGTGCAAGCATCATATGCGCAGAAACGATTTCTTCCTTCATGTAAATCAATGAGTGAAGAGGCGCGTATTTGCACAAGAGACGCGCTTAGATGGATTTTGGATGTTTCAATTTCTCCCATTGAAGTATATGACACGTTTAGTCAGTATGCTCCGGCTATACAAAGGAAAGTGTTGCAGGTAATCGTAGAGTACCTACAGGATGTGTTTATGAAGAAAAAGGTTTGTTGTCCTGCAGATTTGATGGTCATTTATAAGAGAGCATTTTCACCCGATACTGCTTTGGCTACTTTGTCACTTGTTTTAGCCTTGTTACTTAATGAACATTCAGTATTGCCTACTTCTCAATTGCCAGTGAAGGAGGTTCCTCCGACATTTGTTCCTAAAGTAGAAATTCCAGCTAATGCCGCAACAGGCGCAGCAGCCGCTACTATTGAAGCTCATTATGTCTCACAGTTTGTTCATGTCCCATTTTCTAGACAGGAAGTGAATACCATTAGACAGACGATTCCAGATATCAAGAAAAATCCAACAGGATTTTATAAATAAATTGAATCTGTCTTGCATTTGTCAGTTTTCATGCTGGGTGATATAGACTTGTTGTTCCCTGTGATCCTACCTGCTGATTTATGGAAACAGATTAGAACTGTAGATGATCAGGCAGGGCTGGGTGACACATGGGTTAATTTGGTACGTATAGATGGAAAAAGGAATGCTGGTGAGAAACCGACACAGGCGATATTGACATTGCCAGACAGAATAGTAACTAAATTGAAAACTTTAGTTCGAGAGAGAAGAATAGTTTGGGACAAGCTGACAGCTTGTATCCAGGGGAAATCTGAAGGCGCTACTGAATTTTTTAGTTGGAGCGAACAAGTGTTTTTCGATTTTAGCGGTCAGGACTTAAGAACTGAGTCAGGGAAAAGGCTGTTTGTAGACAAATTTGTACGTGGATTGTTGCCTGATATCCAATCACAAATTATGATTTCTGAAAGCTAAGCTAAATCGCAGTCTGAAGTATTGCACATGGCTCAGTATTATGAGAATAGGGTTAATACTGAAAAAGAGAAGATAGAAAAGAAGAAGGGAGACTTGAAGACAAAAGTATTGTTGAAACAAATAGTAAGTGGAACCAGAGGTGGGAATACACAGTTTAGTGGTCAATTTGTTCCACAGAGTAATGCTCAAATGGGTCCTGTACACATGAACCAATGTGCCTATTGCAGACAAGAAGGTAACTGGCGAGCACAATGCCCAATCCTCCAGCAGCAATTGAATAACACATATGGTACCATGGGTAGACGATCCAGAGGCTTTCCTGGAATAGGGGTCCTGGTAGAAGTCAGTTCGCTCAGAATAAACAGTAGTTTTCACAGGATAGTCAGCAGCATAGTGCAAATAATGGAAACATTTTTGATAATCCATCGACTGTTTATTTTTTAGAGGATCTTGCATTTGATGATGTACTGTTCCGTTAGGTATCATGGTGAATCCCAGTAGGGGTTCTAGGACGAGGCTGTATAGGGTGAGGCTACTAAGCCTCAACAATTCCAGATACGTAAATAAAGATGTATCCCACCCTTCACGTAAACAGTCTAAACAGAACATTTATTTAAGCATAATCACTCGATAATTGCTTTCCGAGTAAGCTCTAAGTTGTATTAATCCTCTAATTCTATTATTTATCAACGTTATAGCAGAATTGAGCTAGTTGGAGGGAGAAGAGAACAATCTTGTATTTACATATATTCTTTAATTCATATTGATAATAATGAAAACGTGATTTAAACGAAGACAGTTGAAATTCACATTAAAATCTGTATTCCATTCTACAATAAGCATAACAAAATTAAAGAAAAAACCATTAATCTTCATGATTCATAATACAAAAACAAAACATTTAAGCAACATGACAAACAAAATTAAAGTTTCAACATGTGACCTTAGAGGTGAGTTATATAAGAAGGAAACTTGAATGTAGTTCCCTTATTTAAACACCCTGTTCTAGGTGTCTTGAAGGGACTCCTTGGATTTTTCCTAGTAATTACTCTATTTGGTAAAAAATGCAGGAGTTGGTGAAAGTTCCAAAAAAGTTATTTTCTTAGGGCTCGGCTATCGCCCGGTATCTGGGTCTTTTAAAGTAAAATAATTATTTGCCTGACTGTTCCGTTAGGACAGCCCGAAGCAGAGTCTGGAACCAGTACCTATTCCCATCAATCAGAAAGGGTCCTACGTTGAGATGAAGGTGGGGAATAGGAAGCATCTATTTTTGATAGAAAAAGGAGCACATAAGTGTTCCGTTGATCATTCACGGGTTCCAGATATTCCACTGTCAGGGCAGAACAACATTTCTGTAGGGTTCTCTGGTACGCCAGTGGTTAGTCCAGTTTCTCAGCCGGTACCGATTTCACTGGTGCCATTCACTGATTCACGTACATTTCTTTTGATGATGAATTGCAGCGAGAACTTGTTGGGGTTGAGTCTGTTGAAAGAATTGAATGCTGTCATTTACTGTTCTCCGGATGGAGTGCATTTAACGATTTCACCCCAACAAACCCCTGTTTCACAATTCTTGACTAGCCTTTTACCGACTGTATTGGATAAGGTTCCGGCATATTATGGGCGGTTGATGATAATGACGTTGGTATTTTGAAAATTGAGCCTGTTAAAACCAGGTGTTAAACTTCCACGTATTCCACAGTATAAGATTTCAGTTGACGGTGAACAAGCTTTAAAGAGAATAGTTTCTGATTTTGTACATCGAGGAGTGATTGAGGAAATTGCAGGAAGTTTGTGTAATAGTCCGATTCTACCGGTGTATAAGAAAGGGGATAATGTAATTCCTTTCCGTTTTATTATTGATTTACGCGCTATCAATAAGATTGTTGCTCCACAATTTCTGATTGTGCCTGATGTGACTACTATATTGACAATGATTCCAGCTTCAACTACTCATTTCAGTGTTGTCGATCTAAAGATTGCTTTCTTTAGTATTCTAGTACATTTTGACAGTAGATATTTGTTTGTGGTCACCCTAGGGGGATGCTCGTTTACATTTACTTGTATGCCACAAGGGTACACTGAGAGTCCAAGCATTTATAGTAGAGCTTTGAAGGAAAAGCTTGATAGACTTGGGTTGCCTTCCACTTGCATGTTGTTGCAGTATGTTTACAATCTTATTTTAGCTGCAGATTCAGAAGTTGCTTGCAAGGAGGGCACCGTGTTGCTGCTTATCCATCTAGCAGAACATCGGCATAAGGCTTCATTAAAAAGTTTTCAATATTGTCGACAGGAGATCGCCTATTTAGGCTATCTCCTATGAAAGGAGGGAGAAGACTGGCACCTGAACGGATACAAAGTATCTCTAGCATGTCTGTCCCAAATACATAGAAAGAGGTCTGAGCCTTGATAGGCATGGCTTCATTCTGTAGACAGTGGATCCTAACTTTTCATTAATGATAAAACCAATGTTGGCATTGACAAAGAAGGGCATTTCTTTGCCTTTACCGTGGAACATGGATTGCCAGAAAGCTTTTGATCTGCTCAAGGCTGCGTTGTGTTCAGCACCAGTTTTGGGCACACCAAATTACAACAAAGCCTTTATTTTGTATGTGCATGAATGTGATGGATGCGCTTTGTCTGTGTTAACGCAGGAGCATGGAGGAAAGAATAGACTGCGGTTATTTTTCCTCCACGCTTGACCATGTTGCATGCGCTTTGCTGAGATGTTTGAGAGCTGTTGCTGCTGTCGCTGCATCTGTAAAACAAAGTGAGGGAATGGTTCTGGGTCACTCCTTAACCGTGATGGTACCTCACTCTGTAGACGTTCTATTAAACAGAACGCAAAGGCAACATCTCACATCAGCACGATTAACAAGATACAAGCTGATTCTATTTGCACCGCATATCCAAATTAAGAGCTGTTGCTAATTAAATCTGGCCAAACTATTGTCTCTTCCGCAAGAAATTGCTTGCAGCGACGAGATGTCAGATGACTGTTTCTATACCATAGAACAAGAAACTAAAGGCAGAATTGATTTAAAAGATACACCATTAAAAGTTCCACAAGGGGAGCTGTTTTGCGATGGCTCCTGCTTCAAACTTCTGGATGGTACATCCACTGCTACTTACACAATCACTACATTAAGCACTATTGTGGTAACCTAAAGAATTCTGCATAACTCAGCGCAGGCCACAGAGATTATTGCATTGACTCAAGCTTGTTAACTTTCTGAAGGGCTTAGTGTGAATATATTTACAGACAGTCAGTATGCCTTTGGGGTGGTTCACAACTTCAGTCGAATATGGGTAGAGAGAGGTTTCTTGACCTCGCATGGAACTAAGATATAACATGGTACCGTGAGAGTTCAGCTACTTTCAGCACTTGCGCTTCCTACTCAGTTAGCAATAATGAAGTGCGCAGCACACCAGAAAGTAACAGATGATGTGGAAAGGAAATGCTTTTACTGACAGAATAGCCAAACAGACTGCCACCGATTTGCGTTAAAAAATGTATATAACAAAGGAGGTCACTAACACTTGTGTAATAGACCTCAGAATTGGTTGTATAAAAGACATTCAGGCTGATGCCAATCCAGACGAACTTAAACAGTGGGCTGAGGGTTTAGCAAGTTTAGACGATGAAGATTATTGGGTAGACAATGGAAAATAAAAATTGATGCTGCCCGATGCTTATGTCATCGCTATGGTGACGATGGCTCATGGTTCAACTCACATATGTGCTAAAAAGATTTGTAAACTGTTAGAACCTGTCTGGATGAATGTAAATATCTCGAAAAGTGCTGAGCGTTTAGTCGAAAATTGCATGGTATGCTTACAGCATAATGTTGGGAAACGTACATCGCCACCAAGGGGTAGTTTTGGTCCCTCTCTATGCCTTTTGAGGTTATACTCTTTGATTTCATTGAAATGGAGCGTTGTCAGAATTACAAATATGTTCTAGTAATTATTTGCGCTTTAAGTAAATGGGTCAAAGCTTTTCCTCTGAAAGATGCCACAGCAATGACGATGGCGAAAACCATGCTTAAAGAATATTTTCCTAGGTTTGGTTTGCTGAGAGTCATTTGGTCGGACAATGGTCCACATTTTATTGCTGCTGTTATCCTGCATATATGCTCAGGATTGCAGATCGATAAACGGTTCCATTAGGCCAGACACGCTCAGAGTGCCGGACTTGTAGAACGCCACAACGGTATATTAAAGAATAAGATGGTGAAGATCTGTGCAAACAGCAATTTGAAATGGCGAGATGCCTTACCAATAGCTCTATTGTCGATGCGGATGGCCGCACAGACTAAGACGGGGCTCTCTCCCTATGCGATAATCATGGGGAGACCAGCCAATATTTAGAATGTACCTAAACCCAAGCGGCTAAAAGATGTAGAGCATTTGCTCCTTTCTGAGTACTGTGACCATTTAGCTCAAAACTCGTATTTGATTTATCAACAGGTGCGAGAAGCCCTGCCAGTAAAATACGAGGGTCCAGGTCATCGACTCCAACAAGGCGACTGGGTGTTCCTAAAATCATTTGAAAGAGCCACCTGTCTTGCACCTTGCTGGAGAGGACCGTACCAAGTCCTCTTGGCCACACAGACCGCTGTACGAGTGGAAGGGAAACAACACTGGATCCATGCAATGCACATCGTCACTCTTTCGCTGAAGAATAAATGAGAGGCAAGGACCGGCAAAGTTACCTTCAAGCAAGATAGGCCACGTGGTCAGGACCCAATGACGGATGAACTAAAAAAGCTTAACAGAGAGGCTTCTAAACAAAACAATGTCCCTTCTTAAATACACTTGTGCGGAGCAAGCTATTGGTCTTGTGGCTGATAAAGAATCTCGTCATCAGAGATCATAGTCCTTGAGGACCCATTGTTTTATTAATCAAAGCACTGGTTGGTTTAGTAATTATATATTTGCGCTTGGGTTCTGGTACATGGAAAGGGTGTGTCCACTTGAGATTTTATTACCCACTGAAATTATCTCCACTGTGTCTGCCCCTTTTGTTCATCTGCACACTCTTCCTTCTCGAGACTCCCAACATAGACAGGGTTATCATAATAACACTCTCCTAATGATCATGAATGCGACCCATGCGATTCTGAATAGAACAAATTGCTGGGTGTGCTCACAATTGCCACAACACAGGAAAAAAGGGACTGTGATGGTATATTCATCCTCTTCCTCTAACTACTGCATGACATGCCTCGCTCAGGGCATTATTCTTTGGTCCTTGGAACAATAGTATTTCTGGGAACTTCGATGGGACTAATGTAAATGAATTTGAAAAACGAGTCCTAACACCTCTGGGATGTTCTCTCTTTGCAAATAGAAGCCAACTCAATCTTGCTTCTATTAGGCCTTCTGATAGACTCTCTAGACCTTTTCAATCACTGATTTCCTTCAAGATGGCTCCCGTAGGCAACCGGTATGCCATGCCTCCTTCCTATACTATTAATCACAGCCCCATCTCTGTTTCTTTCTGTATACACAGGGAAGGTTCTCAGCAAATGGGTACATTTGAGGGTTGTACTAACATTGCAAATTTAACCAGTGAGGACAGACCTGTATGTAGGAGATCCTGTTTACTTTCTCTGTGGCAATGAAGCTTATCCTTGTTACCCAGAGATTGGCAGGGTACTTGTTATTTGGGTACCTTGTTACCAGGAGTATATGTGGCTACCTCTACTGAAGTTTCTAGAGCTCGTCCAAGATGGGATGAGAATGGTGACACTCCTTCACAAGTCATGGGTGATGTAGCAAAATTATTTGTGCCATTTTGGGGACAGAGAATGAATTCCGAGGATATCAGAAGACTAGCAATGGTACTGACAAAAACCATCAATAGGATCACCGATATTCTGTACAACATGACGCTGGAGCAAAAGGCAATTAGATTAGTGGCCCTCCAAAATAGGATGGTCTTAGACGTCATCCTAGCTGAGCGTGGTGGGGTATGCAAATTGGTGGGATCCGCGTGTTGTGTTTTTGTACCTGACTCCTCTTCTACCATATTCAAGACAATACAAAATCTGCATACCTTGAGTACTGAAGTACATGTCCGCGAGGGAAACTGGAATCGTAGTGCTTGGTTCTGGGACTTACTTACTTCATGGGGTTGGAAACTCTTTGCAGTCCTAATGATAGTTCTTGGTGTTCTATTGTTTTGTTGTTGTTGTGTACAATGTCTCCCTGCCATATGTTCGATGTTAGGAGGATGTTGTGCACAAACGATAGGTACACTGGGAGCAAAGGTACATACACCCAAGGAAACTACTAATGTTTTAGTAATGAAGGATATTACTATTAAGGAACTCATGGCGATTGATATTTCTGAAGAAAGTGATTCGGAATGTACGGACATTTAGGCGTGGGGTTTTACATAAACTGAATGTTTAAGTAATGCTCTTGGCTTAGGCCAAAAGGAGGGTTTGTTAAACTGTATTCTTATAATACCGCCTTGTTATGAATATTGGCCTAACACGATTCGTGTTGCACGGAAAATCGCGTTTGAAATGCTCCGATTTCTGATCAACTTCGCCGCCATTTTAAGAATCCTACGCCATTTTGATTTTAACTCTCGCTTTGGGTCCTAAAATGGTGGACTGTGTTTTCAACTACAGCCCAGCCGAACAACCTTTGAGTTGTGTCAACATTTACGCTGACCGAGAGCAGACTGTTCTATGCAAAGAAACCTTGCGACTCATATGCACTGCAATCCAAGTGTTGTCTTTGCTCACAAAGCTCATCCTCATATAAACAATGAGACAATGTAGAGCAAACTGAAACCATGTGCTTTGGTTGTAATATATTGTGTTCTTCATTGAAACTAGGCTTACTATGAGCCGGAGACCCAATACTGCCATTGTAACTTCATGGACATGCAAACTTTTTAAATCCCTTAAATAATATTGTCATATTTGTCATGAGAACTGGGCATGAACCCTAGCATGTACATTGTTTGTTTGGAGAGGGGCTGGGCAATGATTGGAAAATTGTATGAAACAGCTCGCATTAAGATGTCCAGCACTCTCACCCCTCACTGTGTCTGCTGGTACACACTGCGCGGTGTTGGGAGCCAGATAGCTATCTGTTTTGCTTTGAATTCTGTACAGAAATAAAGATACTTGTATCTTTCGACCTGTGATTGGCGTATTTCATTCTGTGGTACTAAGCCTCAATATTTCTTTGGTCTTCCAGAGAATAAACGTAAATTGAAGCATAGACAGATTGAATGGGCTGTGGTTGTCGGTTACCATACTGATTTAAACAGGTATGTTTTTACATCTTTGCTGAACCTAGGCAAAGACTGCAGTTTCCTGATCTCCAAAGGGAGACAGTTCCATTCTTTGGGGCCAAAAACTAAAAATCTCCAGTCACCTCTGGACACACAGGATGTTGGGGGAACCGTCAGAAGAACCTCACCCTGTGAACGGAGAGCCTGTGTTGGCAAAAAAGGATTTAATTTATCAGCAAGATATACCGGAGCCAACTTGTTCAGGCACTTATAAATCAGAAAAATGATCTTAAACCTGATCCTATCCTACACTGCTAGCCAGTGTAAAGATCACCATAACCCCGAATTGAGAGTCGATTTCCTAAGCTGGAACACCATTTGGATTCTGGTGGTTTGTGCTTTTTGGAGTCGTTCAACTAGTTTTGCCAGAGTGCCAGCCAAAAGACTATTGCAATAGTCTAACTGTGAGTTAACCATTGCGCCCTCTACTACTGCGTTATCACTCACTGGGACAAATGGAAGAGCTTGTCAGAGTAGTCGCAAGGGATAAAAAATGCCCTGCACTTTGACTCCGATTTAAGCTTCACAACCCAAGTCATTCTGCTATATGCAGCCAAGATTATTTAATCTGGGAGCACGTTTTAATTCTGTGCCCAACAAGGCCAGAGGTAAGGGACATCTATCCTTAGTAAGGAGGGCAATTTCTATCTTGTTAGAATTAAGTAAAAGGGAGTTGACTGACACCCAACTGCTGATTTCTTACAGACAGTTATCCTTGTGAAAGCTTCCTCCACATGGTGAAGGCTTATGAACAGCTGCATAATTAGTGCAAAATCAAAACAATCAGCAGCACTATACAATAGCACAGAGCCCTGAAGGCAGGGTCACAAACTAGTCTACAAACGTAAAGGCAGAGTGAGACACACAGGAAGAGCCAGATTCTAGGAGAAGCCATATTGAGGGAGAAACCTAAGAACTTGCTGGGAACTATATCCCAGACACTGGGTGTCATGATCCCTGCCCCTCATGTCCCCAGCCCTCCAAGATGTCAGGCTGGAGCCAGGCCACGATCACCTACATGGTCCTCAAGGGCCTCTCCATCCCTCCAAAGACCCACTTGGAGTCAAACAGGCTGAGAAACATGCTTTTTCTTTTCTGTACCTGCAGCGTGACACTCACCGTGTTCGGATCGGTCTCCAGTAGGCCTGCATCTTTCTTCTGCGCTCAGCTCCTGCAAGAACAAGAACACGTTAGGAACAGCCTTACCTTGCGGCTCTTCTTCCCATCATTCATCGCTCCTTCTGTTATGCGGGCATCTTCGGCAGTGTCATTTCCATCCTGGCACGCCGCTTCCTAAGGAAAAGGGAAAAGAACAGAAAAAAGGCATTAGTAAGCATTCAGCAAATCTTCGCTTATTTTTAAAGACTGTACGAGCTTCAAACGCTTACCTGAATCCCAGCCGCTCTGGCGGAACTCTGTCTCTGGAACTTCTCATCCATCTGCAAGAGGGAAAAGACACTCCAGGTTAGCGTGGAAACATCTAGAGGTGCCGCATACCGCGCTTACTTACCGCATTTCTTCTTCATAACCGGCATCCACGCTGAAAACGTTGCAGCACCTAAAAGACACAGAAAAATAACTCAGTTCAATACAAATACGAAAGGGTCGCATCGCGCTCTCACTCACCTTCAGCGCTACTCATCTCAGCAGCACGTCGCCATCCCCGGACGCCGGCCATCATCTAAGGAAGGAAAGGAACGAAGTTAGAGAACTGTTCAAAAGACTCATTATACTTACCTGTCGGACTCTTGCCAATGAAGTAACTAGGCAGCAACGAGCCCGCATCAATCAATGCGCCCCTGTGCTGAAAGCAGGACGGAGAGCACAATTTCCAAGAAAACAAGGCCCATTCTCCAGTCGAGTAGATGCCAGGGAAGGGTTTGAGGTCGTAAGAGGTCAGAACAGGCAGAGTGACGTCCCCGTGGATACCAGGTGAGCGTTACACTGGGAGTGACAAGACTAAGATTGACACAATGTTGCTGGGTGTTTTCAACTCAACTTAAGAGACAACTAACAGCTTGTTGAAATACATATCTCATACAATGGGAGAGACCAGATTGAATGAGAAACCAATACGCAAGCTGAGAGCTATATCACTGACTCCAACAGAGACGAGACTGTAGAGTTAATCACTCGGGGGGGGGGCATGGCTGCTAGCAGCCTTCAAGCCCAAGCCATGGATGACCCTAATGAAGCGAGGGCCTGTGTGCCATTATCTCTGAAGCCTGCACTCCCAAGCAGGTGCTTAATGCTATCAGCATTTTGGGGCTGTCTCTTAGATACTTATTGATTTTTTTCTAAGGGAATTGAGTGCTAGATGACAGCGGAAGCCTGATTCCCATTGGAAAAAAATTCCAAGATGGCTGTCACACAACATAGAAATTGTTGTACGTCTTTTTTCTATGTTGCTAGTGGCGAGATCACATCATGCAGGATCAGGCAACAAGGGACCAGAGGGGATTTCTTTAGTAAGTGTGGGAACAGGGCTGTGATAGAGGTACTGGAAATGGGAGGGGCAGAGAGAGGGGGTATGGACACAGCCAGTAAAATAAAATAAACTAACTGGAGTAGGGGCACAGAAGGCTGTAAAGTAATGCAGGCTTATACCGTAGGGGGAAACCTGTAGTCCTAGCCTCCTGATTGCATGGTGCCACTTCCCCTGTTGCTAATGAAATAGAATGCCTGGCTATCAAGTGGCTGATAGAAGCTCTAATATCCTACCTAGCTTGTAGATAGTTCACATTGCTTACTAATCATGGTCTAGATGTCCAGTTATTAGGTTTCAAATGCCAGAATTCTTAGGTGAGTACCCATTGAAGTGCCATTTTACATTAAAATGCAGGTTTTCTGTTATGCCCGCCCAAGCCTTTTTCCAATAAAATGAACAAAGTAAAACTAGAATGTATGACAAAGTGCAATCCGTGGAACAATACAAAATAGCTGACCCATAGTGTCCTGTCACTGATCTTAGTCAGTTGACTTGGTGAACAGAAGGCAGATGCAATACCTTAAGGGAACGTTAAGCTGGGGTGAGCTGAGAACAACGTGAAACACTGCTGTTTTGCTGAGCTGCTGAATGGCATCTTGATGAAGACCACTGCCTTGCTAGAGCTCTGCCATTGAGCTAATGTCATGAGTCGAGCTAAGTATGAAGGAACTTTTCTCGATACTGAAAGAACTTGAGTCTTCTATTGCTACACCAGATACCTGTACTAAGGACCAGACCTGGTGCGCAGCTATCCAACATGCCTTAGCAAATAAAATAACTGCGCTCCAAAACAAAATCCAACTAAAAAAAGAATCTTTAAACCTCCCAAATATGCCTCCGCCTAATGATACCATCAACGGCCCTACCAACAAATTCTCCTTCACAAAAACTACCACCATAGAGGTAGAGAAAATTATCCTCTCCCTCAAACCCTCTAATTGTAAAGGTGATATCTGCCCAGCACAAATAATAAAAAACGCTGCCAGAGACTTATCGCCCTTCATCTCCAAACTTATTAATGCCTCCTTCACTACAGGCAACATCCCGGCTAATGTAAAACAATCGTGGGTGCTCCCGCTTCTCAAGAAGCAGACTCTAGACCCCCTCATCCCTACCAACTACCGTGTCATTACCACTGTACCTTTCTTACTGAAGATATTGGACAAAGTTGCATACACACAAATTCAAAGACACCTTGAATTACACAAATTACTGGGAGCTAGACAATCAGGTTTCCGCCCACTCCATGGAACCGAAACTGCCCTCATTGACTTAAAGATCCAAATAGATGAACTGAGAGATCACGGTAAAACAGCACTCCTCCTTCTATTTGATCTCTCAGCTGCCTTTGATCTTGTGGACCACAAGGTTCTCTGCAGACATTTGGATTCTGCCGCCCATTTTTCCACCCAAGCTATCAGATGGATTGAATCCTTCTTGAGCAAGAGAACAATGAGAGTTTTCTCCCCCTCAGCAGCAGCAGACCCCACACCAATTACATGTGGAGTCCCTCAAGGCTCTTGTTTCTCTCCAACATTATACAACATATTCACCAAACCTCTCTTCAACGATCTGGACCATCTAGGTATCACCTACACTAACTATGCAGATGATACACAGATTCTCCTCCCGCTTTCTGGGGATCACAGTGAGGACGGGGAGTTGGTGAATAGGGTGTACCTCATTATTCAGGCATGGATGGCATCCCATGGCCTCTGCCTGAACGATGATAAGACAGAGCTGATTATCCTGGGCACGCAGGCCAATATCAACAAGTTAGGCACGGACTACTTCATGTTCAATATAGATGGCAATGGTATCAAGGTCTCCAGGGAAGTTAAAACGCGTGGTTTTTATCTTGATTCTACCATGTCATTCACTAAACAGGTTAACTCCTTAGCTTCCACTACAGCATATACCTGCAAATTAATAATAGCAGGTAAGCCCTTCCTATCCAATGATAGCTGCATGATCCTGGCGAGAGCCCTAATATTATCCCGACTTGACTACTGCAATGCCCTCTACAGCGGTGCCAATAAAGCCATCACCAAAAGGCTACAAATCTTACAAAATAATGCCTTAAGAGCTGCACTCGGCATAAATAAAAGGGAACATATATGATCTCCCTGACACATAAAGCTCTCAACAATGCTGCTCCCAGCTACTTGATGGATAAAATAAAAAGACAAACTTCCAGCAGACCGACAAGAACTACCAACTCTAACTGCCTGGTAGTACCTAGATTTAAACTTACTAAAATTGGCGGTATTAGTTTCCCTGTGATAGCTGCCCAATGGTGGAATGCCTTGCCACATAACCTGAGAGTAGACCAACCCTTCTCACATTTCAGAAGGAATTTCATCAAATACATCAATTCCAATAACGGGTAAATGCACCGCTAGATACCTCTGCCGCACTAGCATATCTGGACTGTATATATGTATTATTAGATTTATACCACAAATGTAGATAACTATATTAACATTGTATATAATTCATTGTTTCGTTTGATATTAGTGCCATAAACTAAGGGTTATATCTGCATTAGTGTTAAGCATGTACAAACCTTTATCTCTGGATTACTGTAAATTATGTAACTTTGCAAATTCCTGTAATATTGTAAGCCTTGCATATTCTTTCTGCTGCGCCCGGTTACCCTTGGGTCTGGCGCGCATTACAAATAAATAAACAAACAAACATACAAACAAGTGGCAAGGTCCTAGGGTAAAAGCTTGCAAGTGCTACCTGAAGTGAATCGAATAGGCGCATTGATGTAAAAGAAGAACGAATTGTGAGAAGCAGAGGAAGCAGACATGAAGGCAGTATCTGAGTAGGAGGCAGTGGAAAGAGTATGTTGTTGGTTTGAGAGAAAAAAGCAAAGATGGCGATCAGTGTCCAATAGTGACCCAAGGCGAATGGAGCAATAGGAGTTGCAGTGCAGAAACTACTATTGGAACGCAAGAGGGGCTGAGAGAAGGAGAAGCACAGTCAGTGCTGAAATAGTGAAGGGAAGACAAAGTAAACATCATTCTTGGATTTGCAGTCCTGACACTTGCCAGTTGAGGGAAAGAGGGGCTGAGGGTGAGAGAATCTAATGCTTGGAGCCTGAGTGACTGATGCACATGATTACAGAAAGAAGAATGTGATGAAGTGGTATTACCGCCAGATCACGGTTTGGGTGCTAACTGTTACTCCCCATTCCCCATTGGGTCCATTGGACTGAATTACCGTGCAGTAATACTGCTGGCGGTAATTGCGCAATAAATGGAATGAACATTTTTATTTTTCCAGCATTTTTACCCCCAAAGCTAACGGCTGGGGGTACACACGCTAGACCCGATATTTGGCAGACTCTTAAATGCAGCCATAACAGATTTACCACTGCATTTAAGGGCTACCAGCCAACTCGTGATGAGGCCCTAAGTGTGTTATAAAAAATGAATTAATGAATTCACTTAAAGTATTCTAAGAATTGGCCCAAATGGGGAATTATTGGCACAATTACCGTGCAGTAATACTGCTGGCGGTAATTGCGCCACAAATGGGCTGAAAATTGGGGGTAAACACACCAGACTCGAGATTGGACAGACCCTAAAATGTGGGGATAACACCATTACCGCTGCATTTAAGGACTACCACCCAACTCGTGATCAGGACTTAAGTGTGTTATGAGAAAATGATTAATGAATTAACTTAAAGTATTCTAAGAATTGTCCCAAAGCAAAGTCTAAGGCCCATTCTTTAACAATACAAATCTACCATAAAATAGCTTTCTAAGAAGATTCTTGTAGCTGTTGTTCACAGCCTGGTTGCTGCTTCAGGACTCTCTTCTTTCACTTGTCTCCTCAAGCCTCTCTCAAGACTTCTGGTTTTACAAATGTTTCTATCAGCTTCACCACTGTCACATCTGAGCTTCTTTCAGCCCCTTGGCACCTCAAGACTTCAGCCAGGCCTCTCTTGGACATGATTTTGCATTTACTCATACATCAGGTCTCTCCTAGACCTTGACTTTACAACATGTTCCTCCTGAATCTCGACTTTCTCTTCAATTTCATCACACATCCACTCTTGAGCTTCTTGACCTTCGCTTCATCTCAGGATTCTCAATAGCCAGCAAGTGGTGTCTCTTCTGCCCCCATCAGGCAGCTTATATTATTTCATCCTTACCTTATGTGTTCATTTTCCCTCCTCTTTTACGTTGGGGTCGTTGATTGATGATCTCTGACTTCAACCTTCCAAATCCCTTGAGGTTGGGGAGTAGTCCAGCACACACTCTACCTATCTGTTCTGTATATTGTTTCCAGGTCTGGACTGCTTTTGCTCTGGTTACTTCCAGCCTGTTCCAGAGTGCCCTTGTCTTCTATAATGCTGCATTCTATCTCCAGTTCTTCTGTTCAGGTATCTCCCACTAAATCAAGGAAGCACGGGTTGGCACACTTGTCTCTTCGGGATTCTCTCCTTATTTGGTTTTCCCCACACTCCTTTACGCTCCCTGTACTTGGACTTGGCTTCCAATTTCACTCAATAGGTTATTCCTCATTAATATTTGAATTCTCAAAGCTGATAGGCTATTCCTGTGATAGGTTCTAATCTCCCACATTATAACTTTATTAGTAACATCATATTGGCTGTTTGATAGTATATGGGTTTGTTAGAATGGGACTGCTAGGCTTTAAAGATGGTTGCAGTGTGCATCCCCATCTTAAATTCACTCAAATGCTGAGAGCAGACCTGGTTATTTCTGAAGAACATTTGCTGTACTTGGGCTGTGACTGTATTGGGTGCTTCAGGTGACATCTTAATCAGGCATATTTCCATGTACCACAAAGTAGGCACGCACATTTGTAATTTTTCTTTTTTTTTTTTGATGAAACTGTGTTTTTTTTTCACAGTTTTTACAAAAGGGGTAAAATATGTTCTACCATTTGATCCTTTAGTGTCCCTTGTTATCCTTGCTATGATTTGCTTTCCTAAGTTGTTTTCAGATTGTTTCCTCTCTTGCAAGTTTATGTTCTGAAAGAACTGTCCGACTGCTATTACTGTTTTGATGTTATCACCCGACATCAAAATGTTCCACCAATAGTCTTCTTCCCTGCAGCATCTGTTTTTAAAGAGGTGTCCCATGTGGGTCATTCTTTTAGAGGACAGTTCAGGGCATAACAGTAGAAGGTGTCTCACAGTTTCGACTGTACCTGTTTTGTTGCAAAATCTACACAGGTTGTTAGAGGCGAAACCTCTGATGAATATAATTTCTTTAGTGTGTAGAAGGTTCAACCTAGCCCTTAGGTATGTGTTTCTGATTTTCTTGCTGGGACCTTTAAACAAGTAGCTCATAGGCTCGTTTTGTTTTTGACGATTAGCCGGTAAGTCCAAGGCCAATTTGTATTTCGTGGTATCTTCTAATTTTTGGATCCAGTCCATTTCCTTGAATTTTTTGGAAGTTTTATTTGGATTGCCTTCCAGTTCTTTCCAAGAGCTTCCTATTTCATCAAGTATTTCTGTGTTTCTTTGCTCCCATGTAGAAAGAATGGTGTTGGTGCCTTTGTTTAGCTCTTTGTTTAGGACCTTAAAGATCTTCTCAGAGGATAGTCTAATTTTCCGATGCAACATCAGGGTGTTCAGTTTGACTCTTCCCCTTAGTGATAGGACGTTCATTTCTCTGCGAATTGACGCCATTGGTGTTGATTGTGGGAGCGCCAAAAGTTTCCTCCAGAATAGACCTTCCAGTTTCATCCAGATTCTCTCTGGTATCATAGGCATCGCCTCTGCACCGTAAGTAATAGCAGTCCCTGCTTTTGCTATGTAAAAATTCAGGGCTGGTTTCAAGGAGAATTTTCCGAATTTTTTATCCATGATTCGTGCTTGTTTCATCATAAGTTTTGTTTTTGCGATCATGGATTCCTGCATACGGGTTTCGAAACGGTTTGAATTGATCGTGACTCCCAGGTATCTGAATGATTTTATTTTTTCCAGTCTTTCTCCTGCCAAAGACCATTTCGATTTTTCTTTTCGTATTGTAGTTTTTTCCAATGTCATTATTTTTGTCTTTGCTGAGTTAAGAATCAGATCGTTGGCCTGGAGATATTCTGAAAATGAGTTGAGTTTGCGTTGTAGACCTATGGCAGTTTGGTCCAGTATTAGAATATCGTCAGCATAGCGTAGTCTGCTAACAGTCTCATCTCCAATGTTCGGTGGAAATATTCTAACTGTGGGGTCCCCGTTTTGGTAATCTCCAATGAATGCGTTGTACAGTGCGGGGGCCAGTGGGCACCCTTGCTTCACCCCTCTGTGGGTGCTGATTTCCTCTGAAAGTTGACCCAGGCCATTAAATCTAACCCTCATAGAGGTACCAGAGTCCAGCTCGATAATTGGATTCAGGATTGATGGAGGACACTTCCAGGTCGTCAATTTGCTCCAGAGTCTGTCTCTGTTGACTGTGTCAAAGGCATGAGAGAGATCTATGAATGCCAGGTGAATCTTTGGACATCCCTCTAAAACATTTGCTTTGAGTATACTTAATAGCATTATGTTGGCTATTGTTCCAATGTTTTTTACAAAGCCTATTTGGAAATCGTCGTGAGCTTCAGAGGTAACTGCCCATATCTTGTATTTATCCAAAAGGAAAGCGCCCAATAGTTTCCCAATAGTGTCCAATAAGGCGATTGGTCGATAGTTTGATGGATACCCTTTGTCGCCATTCTTGAAAATTGGGACAACGTTTGCTGTTTTCCAAGATTTCGGGATAGAGCAGGTGTCAGCGCATTGTTGGAATATTCGTGCTATTAGGGGTCCCCATGATTTTGTGTTGTTTTTTAGGTCTGCATTGGAGATTCCATCTGGTCCAGGTGCCCGGGAGTTGTTCAGTTTCCGGATTTTCTCACAGATTTCCGTTTCGTCACATTCTATGTCCCATCGGTCTTTTTGGGCCCGTGGAAGTTCGTGAGTGTTGCCTTTTAGGGGGGCAAACATGTTTGAGAAGAAAGAGATCCAATGCTTCTCTCCAATTGAGTTAGCTAAGGCATCCTTGGAGTTGTTTCCTTTCGGGTCAATCAGAGCCCAGAAAGCTTTGGATTGCTTCCCACTTAGAGTCCTTAGCATGTTCTCCGAGTCCTCTTGATATAGTATGGCACGATGGGATTTTACCCAATTTTTGTAAGACTTTTTTGTGAATGTTGCTGCCTCAGCTGTTTGTAGTGAAGGGCGAGATTTTGCTTTACGCAGAATTCTTCTCATTTCTCTTCTTTTTTCCACCAGTTGCTTATTACTCGTGTGTTGCAGATTGTTTTATGAACGCTTGAGGTTTTCTTTGTTGTTGATAAGGGATCAGTAGGGGGTAATAATCAGATGTTAATGACCCCACTGATTCACCGATTGATCTTTCGTAGTTCTTTGTAATTGCTCTTGTTGCCTCACTGGTAAGTCTTAGTCTTGTCTCTGCACCATTAAAATCAATTGACGGAGTCATATTCTTTCTTTTTTTCTCCGGTTTTGGTTCTGGGGCTGACCATGTAGCCTTCAAAAGGTTGTGGTCACTGTTTTTTGTTCTTATCACTTCGAATGCAGTTGTCTTTGAGAGCAAATTTCTGGATAAGTATATATGGTCAAGAAAGGTTTGAGGGTTGCTTGCTCCCAAGTAGGGATGGGGTTAAGTGTAGGAGGTTATGAAGGTCAAGTTCGTCCATAAATGTCTCCCAACTCTTGCCTCTCTGATCAGATTCTTGGATTGTTGGAAGTACTTGAGTTACCGATCCAAGATTTGTGTCACCCTTTTTTATGTTCTGGCCGATGTTTGCTAGGGTCAGGTTTAAGTCCCCGCAAATTATGATGTGATCGATGGCCATCGTGTTTAAACAAGTCTCTATCGTTTGTCCAATGTTTGCCAGCAGAGTTGCTTCATTCAGAGCTTTTGGATTCCAATATATGTTTATCACTAAGTATGATGTAGGCTTGTCCAGGTTTTCGCCTGCTGTAGTCGGCTGCCCGGAAACCAAAGAGGCTAAGATGAAGGAGCTGCTTAACAGTGTTTTTTTGAGTTGTAGACCACTGCAGGCTCTGACAGCTGTCAAGAGCCCTGAGCTGGGCCTGCTTGTTATACCTTGTATTGCTGGTGAAAAATCAATTTCGAAACCGCCAATTGTTGACTTCTTGAGGAGCCACGTCTCCTGTAGGCAGAGAAGATCGAATGATCCCAAATTCACGTCGGATTTGGATGTCAGGTGGGTGAAGCCTCTTGTGTTCCACGAGCCCATTATAAGATTGGTTGGAGTGTGGAGTGAACTTCTAGGATCTTCGTCTTCTCCTGTTGCGGTTGTTCGTGGCTATCCTCTTAACGCATATTTGTTATTTATTCAATAAAGTTATTTGTATACACCTGGGGCCCCCAATTCAATAATATGGATTCCCAACTCCCCCTTCACCTCCCCCTTTGTGGATAACAAACACTCAGGGTTGCACCGAAGGTCTATGAATTAATAAAATGGAACTAAATTGGATCAATTTAAGTATACACAATTATGCATTTACGACATTTCAAAGTCACTGGTCAAAACAGCATTGTTGTGAAAGTGAATTTTTAGACACACTCATCACCATGTGTACATTAGAATTCTACTGGTCGTGCATCCCCATGTGTTGAACAGTGAATGAAGTCTCTGGATAAAATTATAATTTTATAGAAAACCAAATTAAATCAGAACATTCATGCCTACCTAAATCTCTCTACTTCTTCATCATTGCAAATGAATCCCTCACCCCAATCAATAAACATGGCAGAATCTTAAACAGTGTTCTAGATAGTTCCATTGAAACAAGCTACTTAACAGTCCCACATGAAAATATATACTTAACATGTATATTTACTGCATTGTCTTTAGTGGAATTCCTATTGCAATAATGTGTACATGTGTACCTTTCTAATTTGCAATGGAAAACTGAAAGGTGAGAAAATAGGTGTCAGTTAATAACCATTTCCCTTTTTTCTTGAATGTATCAGCACCAGTTACAGAACTATTCTTGGTGATGTAACCAGGAAAGGATGTGAATTACTTTATTTTTCTAGGTATGCACACAATGATATATCCTTTGCTCTTCTGTGCTTGTACATTGCACAGAAAATGAAGTCAAGGAATCTCCCAGTATATATACCATTGCATTTATTTAATCAATGCTATCATTCCTGAAGTACATATGCTTCTGAAATATTTACTAATTTCCCATGATATACAGACAATTTTCCTACACCGCCGCCTGTACTTACAAATGACAGAACCTGGAGTTTAATCTATTTCCCTTTAGAGTATCGCTTCCCTCAGGATTATTTCCCAATTATAATATATTTACATTGGAGTTTATTTTAGCCATCTCACAGACAGCTGGGCACCCTCTTAAAGACTGGTTCAAATTTCCTGCTTTAGGAACAGGTGGGAATCAGTCAGCAAGAAGAGGTCAGCTTCCCTCCACAGTCTGTCTGCTGTATCTTCCACTGACAAACGCCTGGGACTTTAATTCCAGGTAGTCCTCACAATCCAAAAATGGGTCCAAAAGAAAAGCAATCTATTCTATTTCCTTCCAATTTCTAGCAATTCTCCTTTCTCTCCTTCTTCCTCTTCATTGGTTAGCGAGTGAGTGAGTGCCTGGTCTCAGAATCTTTAGGTTTGAACTTTTATAAAGCAGAAAGCACAATGTTTAACTGTGTGTTTCATTTCTCAAACATAATTGGTCAATGTATCTGACTGGATATTGTTCCAAAAATTGCATCACACTATACTAACCCCCTCTGTTGTAATTGGGCATATTAATGAGTAGGGCAGTCTAATGGGAGTTGCTTCCAAACCATGTTTCCCTCCGATTTGATGCAATATCATCTTACAGTTTTCTGCATTAAACATTTGTAACTTTTTACAGCAGCATATTACACACATGTGATCCTGTTACTAATCAGTTACTCAGATTGTTCTCATTTGAGCAAAATAAATAATGCAGTTTTCATCTTGGTTCAACGTGGGAGGTTTATGTTATAGGTTTTTCTCTTTTTACTTTCATACAAATATTCATTGGCATATCATGATAACAGGCAGGCCGACAAGAATACTAGCATATGTGGATCGCTAACATGTGACGTTTCTGCGCGTAGATTTCCAAATTCACCTTGTTTACATAACTAACATAATATGAAAAATGTTTCTTTTGGTATCCAGCTAATAGGGGTTTGAACATTTTCAAAACAAAATTAAGTCTCTAGAAGACTCTGTTCAAAAGTTATCAAGAGAAATATGACTCCCAATGTAACTTATACGGTGCATATTTTATACAATATTACATGGCAACTCCAATTTCTGTGCCCAGGAACTGAACATTTGTTGTGAGTTCCTGGCAGCTCAGAGTTGGGTAATTTATAACTCCTGTGAATGCTGTTGTCATGTTCTTCTAGTTGAGCTGGCAGGACCATTCATGACTTTAGTCCCACCACCTTTGAAAGTTTCCATGATCTTGCTGCCTCTTCCTTTCATTTAAGGCAGACTTTCATTCTTGACATGTGTGAAGAATGTCTTTCCTGAGAGTCCTGGCTGATTAAAATATCAAATTAGATGAGAGGAGGGCCACTACTGACCACAGCTCATAATTAATGTAATGTGTATTTAACGATTTAAAGGGTAAATTCTCTCAGTAATTGTATTGGCCCAATGGATCGGCCATGTATTTATGAGCATATATAACATGATCCGAAGCAAAAATTCCAAAGCATCTTACCTGTGGTTTTCTCACATTTACACATGCAAAAATCACAAGTTGGAAACTCTTGTGCTAATCTTATCCGTTGATCCATCGCCCAAAGTTCAAGTGCCCTTGCGGCAGTCAATCAGCTCACCCGCCCCTCAAGTTGACATCATTAAATGCTTTCGCCCCTTGTCACAACACCAGTGCACTCTCATTTACATGTCATGTGTGCGCAATCTATTGATGTGTCTCCATGGAAATATCAAGACGCCTCTTTCCTTGATAAGTATCAACAAAAGTATCAACAAACTCTTTCTGATCAGACAGCATTGGACTTTCTTCTTCCTTCCTGTCAGTCTATATCATTCCAAGCCTCTGCAACTTCTTTTTTGCTGTGTTCAGCTATCTACCAGGTATGACATACTAAGGATATGTACTTACGCTACCTCAAATGAATTAACTGTGTTAGCGCTTTATATTTAAATGTTTTTATAGAATTGCAAATGTCTTATACTAAGCCATTAAAGACATATATATTACATGAATTATTTGTTACATGTGCCAATGCGAAATTTCAAAGCTTGGGCCTATTCCTTTTGTCTTTGCAGTTTGGGGTTTTGAAAAATGTCTGTTTCTTCTCATAAGTTTATTTAAGCATTTCAAACTAAAACCTCATTGCACTACTTTAGCCAAGTTACAAATTCCTTTAATTTTTCTCCCACAATTGCTTCTATACTTCATCAATACTCAAGAATTATGGCAACAATTCAGCCCTACCTATGTGATTCAGAGTATACAGAAGAGGAAATGCTTGACAGAAATTGATGGGCAATCTACTCTAAGTCGTGACGATCAATCACAGGATCCTGATCCTATTCGCAGGGAAGACATTTCCACTTGGTGTACCTGCCTTTGATGTAAGGGAATGGCAACTTTAGTTGATAACTGCTGTTGCAGAGAATGCTCTGGCTGCTTGTCCTATGTAGCCAAAGAAGAAACTCCACTGCTACGTGTTACTCAGCTGCATGACTTCAGGGCAGCCTGCCTTGCCAGATCCGTCTTGAGAATGATGATGGTCCTGATGCATGAACTCAGAGCAACAGTTTGCCCTCGTTCTCCAACTAATGAATAGATTTTGTGTTTATACATTTTATTTGTGACAACCTTGAACTCCAACTAAATTGTGAGTGTGATGGGTCACTGACGATAGAAATGTTCATATATTAGAAAAAAGGCACACTTCTTTCTTCAAGCCTAAACTATTCAACATTGTTTTTAACAATGTAGCAATCCAATTTAATTTCCTTTAAAGAAACTTGTTTTACCTATCTTCCTATCTTTTATTGTTCGAAAGGTTGTACACATTTCTAAATCACCCTGACTTGAAATTAATTCTACTGTTACTACTTTACTCACAAAGGTACTTTTTCAAACACACTTAGATAGTCCAAATAAGAAAATTGCAAATATTGTATTAATCAAGACTGATTACTGCCCCAGAATTCAATCATTTTAAAATATTTATTCAAACTATGTCAATGTGTAACTAAAAGGTTATCGCTTATCAATGCACTCATTTATTCTAAGCCTTTCAAGTTTTTATTTGTAAAATTTTGGGCCAGCAGGTCTTACACAGTATAAGAGAATGTTACGAGGGTTTGTGGAATGTTGGGCACCGGAGGGCCAGGAAACTTTGTTTCCCATGGTTCCTGGCAGCAACCTGTCTTCAGCACGTACCGCTGGGGCTTGAAAACATCTGCACCTGCCCATGCTCCGTGCTGATTGTTTTGACCTTCATGAGCATGGGCAGGGTATGGCGGATGACGGCAGGAGATGGAGCGGCATGCTGGCCAGGATGAGTGGGTCCTGGCCATGGTGGTGACATTGAGGCAGTAAAGCTCTCTGCTCGCCCAGGTAGCGGCGGTGACTCCGGTGAGGCAGACTGAGTAGAGCATTGATTTCACTGACTTCAACAACTCGCTCAGGGACGCTACATGGCTCCCCGTGCCAAAGCTAAGTACACCACCAAAACGGTGCAATATGGGACCCTGTTTGTATGTACCGCATGTTTGAGAATTAAGGACTTGAATACTGTGTTCATACATTTAAAACACTGGTACTAGCCCTGTACGGTAACAGTGCAGTTTCTGGGGGCGTTTATTGGTCCTGTGAAGGAATAGGGCAGCATTTTCGACTATCTTAATGAACAGTTTATGTGGGATTCACATGCTTTAGCCTTCTGAGGCAACAGTACATGTGGTAGGGTACCTGGGAATCAGGATATGCAAGATGTTTTGACTTTAGGCTATTACCTAGCTTGGCGGTAAATTGGTATTACCTCATTTTGGTGGTAATTTAGTGGTGAGCATACCTTTCATAACACTGTCCTATGTGATGAGACAAACCTTCCCCATTTTATAGCTATGTCCTGTACTTGGGTTCACTGTAGGCATCCACCCAGGCTTGTCACATTTAGAGGGAACACAGATTCAAAAATTACATATAACTTGCGCCAATGACTTATCTACATCAGAGGCCTATGCCCTTGAAGAGCCTCATTCAGCCTGCCATGCATGGTTGAATACATTCATACAAGAGACAAACTTTCTAGCTTGTATATATACTTTCCCCTTTTTCTCTGATTTTACCTCTGGTGGTAAATAAGGTGGTACATATTTTACCACTGTGGTGTAGGCACTAGAGCGCCTCCTAGTTATCTCCCCTCAGTTAGATAATAAGCATTGGAGACATAAAAAAATCCATACACCAATTCAGCTTTCACCTATTTTATGAATCTGTTAAACATCATGTCATTTATAATAAAAGCATAATTCAAGCATAATTCAATTGGCAACAATGCATTCCCCAAATCTTACCCACATCAACACTGCTGCGGTTACCTAAGAGAAGAAATATAAGCAGGTATTGCAGTACATGGAAAAACATTTATAAATGTGGCATTCTGTCCCTTTGTCATTTAGCGCATGTAAAAGAAAACATCGAACATTTTGTTTTAATAATAACCTCCTGTGCTAACTGATAAGCAGTCAACCGTCCACGCTCCTCATGTTTTGACTTCACTTACAATGAGTTATGGGACTTCTGCGCTTCGTCTGGAACAATCTCTTTCTGCTGTGATTTATCTGTGCTGAAGTGTTACAACCCCTGCACTGCCTGTTTGCGCCCCCGGAGTCAGACTTGGGATCCCAGCAGCTTCAATGACAGGGCAGTCACCTCTCTCCGAACTCTCTTTTGCAGACAGCAGCGCCAGAAAGGAAAAAGCCCCTTCCTTTTCTCAGCACCCCTATTTATTTAATTTGCCTGTCAATCACCCCAAAATTGCCTCCCTTTCTGACATATCTGAACACCTCATATGCTCCTGATCCGGCTGACCAATCCTCTCACGAGAGAATGTATGTATCACTTTATTTCATGCACAGACAAAGAAGCTTCAGAATGCACAAAAGACAGCTATTCATTTCTCATTGTTTTTTTTTTCTAGTGCAAATTTCTCTTCAATGGAAAAACAATAAAACAGAATTTCAATCCTTGTTCATTGACATTGCATTACAATGTTAATCAGGAGGACTAATTAGTTACTGGGGTGTTGTTAATAGGGAATTTGGTTGGTTCTATGGGTTATTCCTTTCAATGCAACTTTACACAGATGGGAATGCTCATAATGTGTATACTGCACTTTGATTTCACTGGGCCTCATTATAAGTGTTGCGGTAAGGCAACAACGGCACCGGTAGTGCTACCGGCGCCGTTGTTACCTCGCCGCAACATTACAAGTTCTGCTCGCGGGGGCCGGTCTGCATGCCTGGTCAGACCAGAGGTGCAGAGCAGCACCCGCAAGCAGTACCGGATGGCAGCAACAGCCCCGTTATTAACGGGGCCGTGGCTACCATCCTCCCCATTCCCATTGATACCTATGGGGGCTCAAATGGGAATGGGGACGTACCAGATCTGGGTCCCGCAAATGGGAATTACCGGGCCCTCCAAGGTTGGAATGGCCCGGTAATTCCCATTTCACGGGACCCGGACACGAGTTTGGAGGTAACCATGCCCACCTCCAAACTCGTAAAGAGGCCCACTACATTCTGCTTTGTCATGTAAGGCCTAATTCACTGCTATAGTAAACCAATGTGGCATTTCACCTGCTTCATATAATTCCCCATCTCTTTTCTGCATTTAGACTAATCCCACTAAAATGCTAACCTGTATCCCTAATCTACTGCTCCCACTTGCACCCATTTGCTTTTAAAATGACTGTCATTTGCACCCACTTTGCTGGCTGCTTCTATTGAAAACACTTTCATCTGCATTTGCACCCATTTGACTGAATGTTTTATAAAATTATAATGAATCAATGCCATATATCCCTACATAGAAATGTAGGGATATAAGGCAGTAATTTAAAGTTGCATTGAAATGATGTGAATAATATTAATGATTGTTGATTAATAATACTTTGTTTCAAAGTAATGACATGAATGAAAATGTCTTTAGAATTAATATTAATTTTGAAAAAATCGCAAAGCATGCAATCATCAATCTTGTTGAGTCATTCACCGTCACACATGCAACATGGACAGTAATCCATCCCAAAAACTAAGATTGTAGAAGAATTACAGGCAATCCTTTATTCTTAAAATGGCCCATGTATGTATAAATGTACTGTTGATCTACATGCAAAGTGCCATTAATGAAAATGAACATTACCATACAGCACATTTTTGGTGTCAATAATGTATTCTCTTTATTTTTGCTGGATGGCAGCATAGTGCTAACTGTTACACCAATTCCATGAGACATCAGTGAAGTTCAACAGGTACATTTCAAAATCAATTATTGTTTAAATTGAATTTTTTTCCTTACAATGTTCAACTTTATCTTTTTAAAGAATACATTTTTTAAAGTTTTTAACAAAAATCTCTTCAAGTGATGTACTGTTTCTGTGCTTTATTCATAACTAATGGTGGAAAATCAACAATCGGACGTTACTGAAATCTTTGTGATCAAATAAGTTACAAGGAGTCTACTACTGAAGCGTGCAAGATGGAAGAGACACATGGAGCAGAGGTATAGAAACAATAGTGATAGTAATCATTTATCATCAAGTGTACCTTTAATGTACCTTTGATTGTGTGTGAAGTTTTTTCCATACTGGTATTGTGTTCTTGTTGTAATTGTATTTAGGTTTCGTGAAATGGAATAGTATTACAGATGTTTACATCTTTTTGTGAATGCTCTTTTACAGTTGGGTGATGAAATCAGCGACTCAAGATTGACTGTATCAAAGCACACTCAGAAAACAAGGGTGAATGCCATCCATGCTTTTCAGTTTTTTTAAACTGGTTGTTTAGAAACTGTTTAATTAGTATTGTATTGTAAGATTGATATTCATATGTTCAGTAAGTGTGAAAGAAATAATGCTTGTTTTTTCATTGTATCAGAGGCCTAGGAAGAAGAAGATCAGAAAGACTCAGACCACACCACTAGCAAATTATGCCAATTGTCAAACCGATGTGAATTGGGAGCAACTAATGTTTGAGGTTGAGCAAGCTCGTCCCAAGGTTCAGAGTCAGAATGCTGATGTCCAGTGGCTGGAATCTGAACTCAATATCACCATTGAACCATGGAGTAATGATGGATCATTGTTACATCACACAACGTCCACAGGAAGTGACACACACCACGGAACATGTTTTGTCATTACTTGCAGATCCTCTCGCACATTCCACACCCTTGAAACAATTTCAATCAAAGAAAGACATAATGTTCCCTGTTTCCCCAATATATTCTTATACATTCTTATCATCTCGAAATATCACAGATTGAGATTACTGAGGCATCTTCGGAATTGATTGATGACTATGTTAATGACCTTGACTTCACTATACCTAGTGTGGAGGACTTATGCACCACCATAGAATCGCAAACAAATGTACTGCAGGAAGATAATATAATAATATGTGTCTAAAGTACAGGCCTAAAATGTTGCAGTTAAGCATTGATGGTACTGAGGCCAGAACAGGGCTTGATGTACTGGCTGCGATGAATTCTGCAGAATCCTCAAAAAAACCCTATCTGAAGTCTCCACCCAGATGGCCACGGGAAGGCAGCCACTTCATGATCCTGATCCTGCGGGTGGTATTAACCGGGAGGATCACCTGTCAGGAGAAGGGCCCAGGGGAACAGGAGGACTCTGTTGGGTGAGACACAGTGTTTGTCTTCCTCAAAGATGGAAATATCAGTGATACCGGGATATGTAGTGGCTTGCTGTCAGGGAGAGCTTTTATTTCCCAAAGCTAACTATACTAATGTTGGTGAAAACAATCATAACCAGCCATCCACTCGGAACGAGATACCCCCTTTGAAAGTCACTGACATTCATAGAGGTGAAAGCTTTAATCACCCCCAGGGGAACTTTAAATATGAATCTTTATGAACAATTTACATTCCGAAAACCCCTAATTCCCCTGTAGAGCAAAAACCTTCATTGAATCCATTTAATGCTCCTTTAGGGAATATCATTAAGGATAGAAATTAATTTTGTAATGGTATTTCCATTAGAAGAGGTGATTTGAACATTGGGGACTTCAAATCCCACAATGCCCAAAGTACTAGGACAGAGAAAAGGGCTGCAGAGGCACAAGGCTGCAATGTGCTGCCTATTAGTGGTAATGTCCCACACCTGGGATACTGGGAGACATAGAAGGCCCCCTCAGGTGCAGGCCAAAAAGAGCAGTAGCACATGGTGAAGTGATCCTTGCAACTCCATGTTGCAGTGGAAGCAGAAGCTGAAGGAGAGCAGAATGGGTGCCGGTCCTTAGAGGGTATCTTCCTTCAGAGACCTTGATTGCAGAGGTTGCTCGGCAGGAAGCGTGAAGTTTGACAGCTTTCCCCTTGAAGACCGAAGCTGCAGAGGTTGTGCGGTGGGAAGTGTGAAGTTTAAAAGCTTTCCCCATGGTAAGTGATTCTCCGGTGGCAGGCGAGCACCGGAGAGCCTTTGGTGCAAGGTGTGCTCCTTTTCTGACTGGTATGAGCCACGGAACCTGAGAGAAGCAGCATGCCGAGCTGCGCAGAGCAGCAGAAGACCTGGAGGCAGCCGAGCGAGCAGACATCAGACTCGGTGAGCTCACTAGTGTATTGTGACACCGGAGCACTCTGTGATCGTCTGATGACCAAGTCTAGCTACTTTAATTACAGAACTGATATAAAGAAAGTGAAGTAGCAGAACAAACAGTATTTTGAATACCGAACTGATGGAAATCAGAATAATAATTCATTTGAAAACCAAGCTGACTCAAAGATGAGAAAGTGGCAGAATAATAACTTGACAAACACATCAGAAAGGTTTCATTGTATTTATGTGGGTCTGAATAATTACCAGCAACAAAAGAAGGCGATATATTGGGAAACTAATACAAACAACTATTGCCAAAGCCAAAGAGAGTAATATTGAGGCAAGTTAAAAAGAACCAACATTGCCAAAGCCAAGAGAGGGGAATTAAGAACCCAAGTTTTGGTTAAACTTATTGCCAGTGTGTAAAAGAAGTTATTAGAGAAACTGACTTAAGCCCACATTGCCAAAGCTAAAGACGTTCAAGAGTGAGAGAAAAACATTATCAGCATTTGATTAATACAGGAGTGGGGGAACACGAGTGACAGGAAAGCTGCTCTTCTGACAGAAGATTTTCAGGAGGAGTGGAGCATAACCTGCATTGCGTGTGGCAGTTACAAGTGTGTAACAAACAGCACCAATGTGTTTCCTGTCTTCCCAAAAGAAGTAGTCAAACTTGATGGTGTGGAAAAGCAAAAGACAATGCTAAAATGTTTGAAGTACTTGTAGTAGTAGTAGTAGTTTAGCACCAGGACAAAGGAAAGTGTATTATAGGCCTGACAGGTGAGTGGACCAGGCAGAAGTTATTGAAGTACTGTGGTGTGCTTAAAACTATTGACAAAGAAGTGGCACAAGGGCTATTGTATTTTGTGATCTGTTGCCGAGTCATCCCGATAAAGACCTTTTTGTTGATCCTAAAGCACTGTGGAAATATTCTTGTTTTATGAGAAGAAGTAGTATGGAACTCATTATCACAAGTGGAACAATGAAAACTTGTTGAACATTGTGAACTGTGGGTGAAGCTCAAGTTGGAACTTTGTTGCAAGTCAGGATTTCCTTACCCTTTTGGAACTCTTGATTGAGATCCTGTTTGAATCTGGGGAAGGGGAATTCACCCAGGTTATAAGGAGAAACAGTTACCTGGTTGTGAACATAACTGTTATTTCTGTTATATTGGGGCTGCCATATGTTACCTTATTAAGTTTGTTTTTTGTATAAGTGTGAGCGACAGAAACCTTTTGTAAGAGTGTTTTCTTTAATTTATTTTGATAGGCAATGTCCCCGGTTAGGGACATTGAGGCGTTTATCCAACCTTTCGAGTTAATAAAATGGCATCTTATGAAAAACCTGCACAATGCTGTCCGCCTCACATTTCTGAACCCTCACATGGCACACAATGAGAACATTGGTAGGGAACAAGTAAAAACAGCAGGCACTTTCGGTATGCTTCGTTACACCATGGCTTTTCCAAAAAGAATAAAACAATGGGGCCACTGCCAATATTACAGCAGATGGAATTTGACTTTCAGAAAGATCTGACGTTCACTGTGCTGGCCATGCAAACATGCAGACTGGCACCAGAATATGTTTCCAGAGCCCAGCCTAGGCCACAGAACATTGCTAATGTGCTCGTCCACCAACCGTGAACTTTTTATTTTTTTAAACACATTTAAGAATGCCTGGCAACGTCTCACAACCATGAACGCAGTATATTTAGCACATTTGCACATTGGTACATCAACACAGTTAATGTTACAGGTCTTATCTTCAGCCAAAGGTTTTTTATTTTTCAATATAACATTTTATTTGGAATTTAACATTATAGAGGTACATCAGACATTTCATAACATTTTCTGCAATTCAACGCGAGTTATGTTCTTAGTTTAGTCAATCGCCCGTCTGTGTAGGCGGGGTTTGGGTGCTGGGTTCTGCTTCGGTTCAGTTTCTGGTGATATGTGGTGGGGGGGAGAGGTTCAGTAGTTGTTGTGATATTTCTTAGTTCTTCTTTAGCCTAGCCAGCGGGTAAGAGGAGGTCTACGGGATAGAGTTGGGAATTGTTCCGCGAAGTCCATAAACGGAGCCCAGGTGTTCTGGAAGTTGTTCAGGTTCCCTGCGCGTAGGGCCGGGATCTTCTCTGCTACTACTGTGTCCCAGCACTTGGCCCACCACAGAGGGATTGATGGGCCTGTTGGATTCTTCCAAAGGCTTGCAAGTGCAATTTTTGCTGCCATTAGGAGATGTGTACATAGGCGGGCCAAGTGTCCGGTGAGAGGAAGATCGCCGTCGCCCGTGTCGCCCAACAGTACTATCCCTGGGTCCCAGGGGATGGTGAGACCTGTAATTGCTCTTATGTGGTTCAGATTTTCACACCAGTAGGCTGCTGCTTGTGGACATGTCCATAGCATGTGGAACAGAGTTCCTTCGGATTTGCATCCCCTCCAGCAACCCGGCGGGATATTCGGGTCGATTTTGTGCAGTCGGACGGGTGTGATGTAATATCTGTAGCAGATTTTATAGTTGCATTCTTTGTTGGTGGTGCATTGGGAACTTTTCTGATTCCTTGTCCAGATCTTGGTCCATGTCCCCTCTTCTATGGGTCGCACCAGGTCTCTTTCCCATTCGGTCATGTATTTTTCCTTGGTTGCGGTATCGTGTTTATCCAGCAGCCGCTATACTGTGGCGACCTTCCCATTGGGTGGATCTGCTGTCATGGTGAGTTCTAACGGTGTTAGGTCTCTGGAGCCTTTCTCCTTAATGGTCCTTTGCGATAGCCAATGTCTTATCTGAGTGCATCTGAATCTTTCAGCTTCTGGGACCTTAAATTTGGCTTTGCATTCCTCGAACGATAGAGGGCTACCCTCAAATAGGAAGTCTGATATTGTCCGTAGGTCCCCGGATTTCCATATGGCAAAGGCATGGGGATGTAGGCCTGGCGAGAAGTCTGGGGTGCCCCAGATCGGTGATAATGGGCCTGTGACATCAGTCTGTCCCCATTTGCTTGATGCAGCTTTCCAATTTACTATTGTGTTTGATGTTGCGTGCAGGGCTCGGAGGTTTGCTTGGCCTCTTGGTATCCCAATGTGCGGGAGGTCGTGCAGAGGTACTTTGCACCATGCTTTCTCTATTTGTGTCCAGTATGGGAGGTCTGCAGTTTGTGACCATGTGAATGCCGGGGCTAATTGCGCCGCTTGTTTTTATCTGGTGACCTCTGGGACTCCCAGTCCTCCTATGTTGTGGCCTCTAGTCATTATGCATCTCGCTATACGGGCTCTTTCCCCCCGCCCCCATTTGAATTTCATTATCGCACGTTGTAGTTCTTTGAGTTCTTTTTCTGGGATATGGGTTGGCAGTGCCATGCAGTGGTAGAGTAGTCTTGGGACTAGATTCATTTTTGTGGCGGCGACTCTCCCCAGCCATGATATTTTTTGTTTAGTCCAGTGTGTTAGGTCTTTTTTCAGTTCCCTGAATAGCTCTGGGAAGTTGGTTTGATATATCTGGGTGGGGTGTTTAGGGATGCGTATTCCCAGGTTATGGATCGCGTCCTTGGCCCATGGGATGGGGAATTTGGGAGATAGGTCTTTCTTTTGGCTTTTTGTAATATTGATTGTTAGTGCGGCTGATTTATCGTAGTTCACCTTGAATCCTGATACCTTGCCAAATGCTTTGATCTCTTCTCGTATGAGATATATAGAAATGGTTGGGTGGGTGATTGTTGGTAGGACGTCATCAGCATATAGTGCTGCCTTGTATTCCCTACTGCCTACAGTAATGCCATGTATGTTCGGGTTCTGTCTGATTCTTCCGGCGAACGCTTCCATGGATAGTGCGAACACCATGGGGGAGAGCGAGCATCCTTGTCGGGCACCTCGGTTGATGTGTATGTTTCCGGACCTGTGGCCATTTACTATCAGTTGGGTCGTTGGTGATTGGTAATTTGCCATTATCCAGGTTGTAAATTTGGGTCCAAATCCCATGTGTTCGGGGGTGTGTTTGATGTATTTCCATTCCACCAGGTCAAACGCTTTGTGGGCGTCTAGGGAAATCACCATTAGTTCTCGCCGCCGGTTGGCACTCTCTATAAGGTCTATTGTTCGCCTGATGTTGTCGAACGTGCTTCTCCCGTAAATGAATCCAGTTTGGTCCCTGTCTATTAAGTTTGGGAGCACGTGTCCCAGTCTGGCGGCTAGGACTTTGGAATATATCTTTCCATTTAAGTTCATGAGAGTTATCGGTCTGTATGCTGTTGCTTGCTTTGGGTCTTTCCCCGGCTTGTGTATCAGGATTGTGAGAGATTGTCCCATAGTGTTGGTGATGGTCTGTGTCCTTAGGAATGAGCTAAACACTTGGGAGAGTTGTGGTGCGAGGATATGCGAGAATGATTTGTAGAATTTCTTTGTTAGCCCGTCGGGACCGGGGGCGGTGTGTTTCAAGGTTTTGATGGCTTCTCCGACTTCTTCAGATGTTATCGGGTCTTCGAGGGCTTTGAGTTGCTGTTTGTTGTGGGTTATTATGAATGACTGCAGGTATTGCTTGCATCGATTTGGTGTTTCGGGGTTGGTGGGTGGGCCCGTCATTATCATTTTGTGGTGGGCTGTGAGGGCGTCCATTTTTCCCTGGTCTGAGTAATGGATGGATCCGTCTTCCCCCAAGATGCATATTATATTATTCTTTTTATGGATCCTTTGCAGTCTGTGGGCCAGGATACGGTTGGCTTTGTTACTTTTACTGTAGTAGAACTGTTTGGTGTATGCAAGGGCTTTGGCTGACCTGTCTGCCCAGTGCATTTGTAGCGCGATTCTGGCTTGCTTCAACTTTCTTTCTAATTTTCTGGTGTGTCGGATTTTGAGTTGTTTTTCTATCTCTGCCTTGTTGCTTGGATCTTTGAGCATTAGTGGTATTCTGTCGTTGCGCTGATTATGGTGCCTCTGATTACTGGTTTCATTGCTTCCCATAGGGTGCCAATAGGCATGTCTGGGGTTGCATTTTCCTGGAAGTAGGCTGTGATCGCTTCTTTAATTTCTGTTTTGATCGTGGTGTCCAGGAGTATGGAGTCGTTCAGCTTCCAGTATCTTGGTGGTGGGGCTGGGAGTCCGTTGATGGCTAGGTCCGCCGATACCGGTGCATGGTCTGAGATTATTCTGGTATGTATCTGTAATTTTTCCAGACATGGAAATAATGTACCCGTTATCAGCAGTAGGTCGATTCGGGAATGGCCTTGGAGTTGCATTTTTTCCGGCACCCGTCAATGAGGAATTACCAGGTAATTCTGACATTGCCGGCCCCGGTAATTACTGCATTGCCGGGTGCCGGTGCCTGTCAGTCCCTATTCCCATTTCAGCCCCAACGACGGTGCTGGTGCATCCGACATGCCGCGCTCAACGCTCTGCCTGCCAGGCCAGACCTGGCGGGCTGACAGGCGCCTGTGAGCACAGCTCGTAGCATGGCAGTCTGGGAACGACGGTACCGGCATGCTTACCGGTACTGCAGTTCCCGGACCGCCATTCATACAATGAGGCTCTATGTTTGCATGGTCACAATCTGCATGATCCATAAGGTATCTGCAAAAGTTGGATAAAATGTCTTTGAGTCTGCCGCTAGGGTGCACTAAAGTCGCATACACTCCTCTGCGTCATTGGCCCATATCCCATCGTTTAGCCATTCAGTAACTGTAGGCGGATGCCACAATGTCCATTTCAACAAAATGCATCTTTTTGCCAGCACTAGCCCCAGATTTATTAACCCTTGGTTAACCGCTGAACAGTTTCCCAGTATATCTCAGTATACATACTACTGGCATTACCTCTATTCGCTGTTAAACTATCTTCTGTACAACACTGATCACCCCTCCAAATAAGCACTTAATTTGGGTCAAGTGTACAACATGTGCAATAGATCTGCATCTTCTCCCGCACGCCTCGGGCCTCTGCCCTCCTAATGTGCATTAGACAGTCGAATTTCCGACGGTGGGTAGTGCAGCCTGTTCACAATCTTAAAGTGTATTAGCCGAAACCTTGAATTATACCACACCTTCTTAGTTAGGTTACATGCAGCAGACCACTGTTTTCCCGTTAGCAGTACTTGGAAATCACACTCCCATTTCCCTTTATTATTAGGTCTTTGCCACTGCGGGTTACGGCTACTTAACACTCTCCTTTATAAAACAGATGTGCTTTTAGGCCCTGTGCGGTACAACCTCATGCACATACAAGATCCCTGGGCTAATCAGAGGTTGATCTGGAAAATTAGACTGTCTTGCCCCAAAAGCAGACCTCAATCGGCAGTAGAACATCCGCTGAAGGGGATAGTCCGCTCATACTATCTTAATTTCATCCCAGTGGACAAACCTCTGCTGAGTGTACATATCACCCGTCCTGCGTATGCCTGCAGCCTTCCAACCATTTTCTATCACTGGATCTAAGGACGGAGCAATTATCGGTCTCTCCCGGGAGGTTAGCTCAGGGGCAACGGGCTCGCCTTGGAAGTAAGACAACACAGAGCACCATAGGTTCGATCCCTGGGTCCACGCTTAGAAATCTCTGGGTATTAAGCACGTTATAAATAACATATTTTATCACTCTACTCCCTGCATGCGGAGTAGTCTCTTCCATGCCGTTCTTGTTGCTTCAACCGGGTCCAGCGCCCCCCCAATACGTACCTCCCTTGCATAGGGGAAATTCCCCCCGCAGCCCCTCGCTAACTGCACATGCAGAGGAGGATCCACCAAATGTTCCAAGTATGTGGCATAGATGCCTTGTGCAGCTGGATAATATACGTCATAATGAAGGGCCAGAAACCCTCTCTTTACTCACAGGCAGGTCAGACATGCCCAGCCCTTCCCTGCCATGTGATTCCCCCAAAGGAAAGATGAACTTATTGATTGCAACTCCTTGAAAAAGACTTGTCCAGGCCACTCTGTGATATTGTAAATAGATATAACATCTTTGGCAGTGCAATGATTTTGAACGAAGACAATCTGCCCAACAGTGACATAGGTATCCTAGAACTGTGTCATGTATGCAGTGTAGTTCCATTGCAACGATTGTGCCACAATTATTCCCAAGTATTTCATGGACCTCGGCACTAGCTTCAATCCAGGTGTTTCAGGTGTTGTTAGGACGATGCCCGTGAGGGGTAATACCTCGTATTTCTCCCTATTGAGGTGCAATCCAGAATAATTCCCCAAAGTCCACCACTTCAGGTATACTAGCCACATGCTCAGAAGGCTGGCAGACATACAACAATGTACCATCTGCAGAAAGTGATAGCGTAGCGGGACCACCCAGTTTAACTTGCCCCATACCTATCCCTCAACTGGTCCGCAAGAGGCTGGATAACAAGGGTAAAAAGCAGCGGCGACAGAGGGCATCCCTACTTAGTGTCGCCTGCTAGCTGTATTGAGCAGAGGGACAAGGTACCATTTGTATGAACCCTAGCCATGGGGGCAGTGTATAGCAATCTCACCCATGACTGAAATCGGGGCCCAAGCCGGTAAATCTGGAGGACCAAAACTTGAACTTTCTTAAAAAAGTTGACTTCAAGATTCAAATGAAGTGGTGTGGTCTTTACAATTTCATACAAAGCAAGCTTCAATCATTTACTTAATGTTGAGAAAATGTATTGTTAAAAGAAAATTGGTTAAAAAGTAGAACTTGATATATTTGTGATTTTCTGGGATCTATTTACTGATCTTTATTAAATGTTAGTCAATATTTATTACCAAATGTGTTTGTATGACCTTTTTATTATTTATTTGCCTCAATAGTTTCAATTGATATTATAACAATAAATGAGAATGTCCACATTTAATGTCTGTAATTTATTAGCAAAATCATTGAAAATTTATTATTATTATTTATTATTATTAAAGTCTTATAAACATATGGTTAATTTATTGTATCTCATTTGTAATAGGTCATTTTAAATTGTTGAACCTCGAGAAAAGACACATGAAGGGAAAGGACGCACAGCCACCAAAATTGAATCATTATAGTCAGATAGGTGAAAGATGTTACTAAAACTGTTTTAGAGGGATTTGTAAATACAGGTTACAAAAACAGAAGATTATTTTGCCTACATTTCAATATATAACCATAAATACTTAAATGTTATATCTCATACCCAAGGGATAACTTATAATGGTTTTAAAGGGGGGGGGTTATGGTGCTGAATATGGTGATTTCACAGTGGCATAAGACAGAAGTTCCTACCTCCCTAACCTTGGTATCAACTATACTCAATATGATACCATATGCCATGATCACATTAGGATTTATCTTGTAGGCAGAAGATGGACTGCCAGGAAAAGAAGAATTAGTTGTGTGGTTGGTATCATGGGCTGACCTTGCATAATGCAGAGCAAAGAGTCTGACAATATATGGATTTTATCATGTAACAATCAGGAACTTTATTGTAAAGTATAATGCAGATTACCTCTCGGTCGCATTGCAAAGGCATGGAGGCATTGAAGAGGTAAAGACTGACCCTCCCACAAATCCTCAATAAGTCTATGGCAAAAAAAGCTTCTTAATTTTAAATATAGTGATCTCAATCCATGAGTCTGTCGCTATATATCCACCCATCCGTTTTTCTCCATCAATATCCATGCATCTGTATATCTCTCTCTATCCATCCCTCTATGCCTGTCCTTGTCTACCAGTGCTTGCTTGTCTATACCTATATATTTGTATATAGAAACAGTGCATCTATGCGTTTGTCATTGTCTGTCCATGTCTTTCCATACATTTTACGTAATGTATCTGTTTACATATATAATTGCACGTATCCATCAGTGTCTGTCTATATACCATGATCCATAAGCATGACACTGTACTTTCCATGCTCTACTTCTCTATCTCTGATACTCTTGATGTTCTTGCCCCTGTCATGAAGATCCGCTTGAAACTCAAAGCCAAGTACAACTCTTGGTATGACTCTGGCCTAGTTACCCTTAAACGCAAGTGTTGTGTGGCTGAGAGGAAACGGCAGGCTTCTTGTAAATCCTCTGACAAACTGGCTTGCCGTCTGCTCCAAAGGCAATACCGGCTCCTTGTCTGCACTAAGAAAAGAGCCCATATCCAAGCCTGCATCTCTGCGGCATCTAACAACTCGGTTGACCTCTTTAAAATATGCAAGGAGCTGGCCAACCCTGCAGCAGTCTATACCTCTCCTGTCACCTCCCAGGCCCTTTGCACAGCCCTGGCTTCTCATTCCATCTCGAAAACCAGGACATCTTGTCCACCCTCTCGTCCTCTCCTCCTCCCCATTCTCTCTCTGATACCTCTGGCTTCCTTTCAGCCGCATCTCCTGCCTCCTTCTCATCTTTTCCTCTGTTCTCCCCTGCCGAGATTTCCAGACAAGTTTGATCTATGAAAGCCTTGTCAAAACGGTTCTTCCCCGTTCATCCAAAACCATCAAGGACCATATTGGCACCCTTGTTCCGGATCTGGATGACTTCTGTAAGCATTCCTTTGCCTTCAGATCCTTCCCCTCCCATCTGAAGCACTCTCTTGTGCACCCTCGTCTCAAAAAGCCCACGGTTGACCCATCTTGCCCAGCTAACTATCGCCCAATTTCTATCACTCCTTTCCTGGGCAAACTCTTGGAGAGGCTGGCCACCTCCCAGCTTAATCTTCCCACTGACTGTGTTGGTTGTCTCTATGACCCTCAGTCTGGCTTCAGAGCTGCCAGAAGCACGGAAACTACTCTCCTGAACATCCATGAAGACCTGCTCTCCAACCTTGACTCTAACATCCCTTCTGTCCTCATCCTACTCAATCTCTTCTCTGCCTTTGACACGGTCAACCATGCCATCCTGCTCAACCATCTCTGTGATAACCTGGGTATTACTGATCAGGCCCTGGCCTGGGTGACCTCTTTCCTCTCTGATCAACAGTCCCAGGTTCAAACGTGGGTCCTTCCCTTCCTCCATCTCACTCTATGCTTGTGGTGTTCCCCAGGGGGTCAAGCCTCTCTCCCTGGCTTTTTAACCAATACCTGGCACCACCTGCCCACCGAATTGCCGTTCTCTGCTCCAACTTTCAGTGCTATGCGGATGACACTCAGCTCATTTTCAGGCTTCCTTCCACCACCTCATCTCCCTCCCTCATCTCTGACTGTCTGTGGTGTGCCACCAATGATCTCTGCCCTAATGCCAGTAAGATGGAGATTTTCCTCATCGGCACACCTGCACTCTCCTTTCCTGTCACCCTTTGGCCGGCCTCCCTTAGCCCTCTTCCTGCTGTCACCTGTGAGGCTAAGAACCTCAGGGTTATCTTTGACTCCACACTCTCCTTTTCTCTTCACATCTCTGATGTCTCTAGGAAGTCAAACTACCAATTGCACCTCCTCAGAGGTGTTCTTCCTTTCCTATCCTTCCCCCAGAAGCTCACTGTCTCTAGAGCTCTGGTTCTCTCTAGGCTAGAATACTGCAACAGGCTCTTTCTAAATCTGCCTGCTTCTACTATCCGCCCTCTGCAACTCATCCAGAACAGGACTGCGAAACTTGTCATTGGCCTCAAGCCCTGGGATTGTATCTCTCCAGCCCTGAAATCTCTTCATTGGCTCCAGGTGGCTGCAAGCATTACATTTAAGACCCTCTGTATTGTCCACAAGGCGTTCTGGGGTCTGGGTCTAAAATACCTTAAACTCTCCCTCCATAAATACCTTCCCACTCGAGTTCTGCACTCCTCCACCTCCAACTCCCTCAGGGGCAGTCGCTTCTCCAAGCAACAAGTTGGGGGTAGATCTCTTTCCTCGGCTGGGGCCTCCCTCTGGAACAGCCTTCCTGCCACTCTAAAACTTGAGGAGAACCATCTCTGGTTCCGGAAGCACCTCAAGACCTTCATCTTTTCTTCTGCCTTCACTCTTCTTCTCCCCTGAGGATTTGTCTGCTTCCTTTCTGTGCACCTGGCCACCCTCTAATTTTGGGCTCAGGTCCCTGCTCATCCAGCCACACAAGCACTGCCTCCTGGCAACCCTTGCACTTGGGTCTTTATCTGTAACCCTACAGACCCCTTACCTGCACTTATCAGACACCCCTTGTCTGGGCTTTAAACCTTGCACGTGCCACCTTGCTGGCTTCACTTCCAGTTGTTATGTTTATCCCTTGCTCAGCACTTTCCACCTCTAATCTTTCCCTTGCACTGTCCGCCTTCCCTCTCCCCTCCACTTGTGCGTTCTCAATGTCACGCGCCTAGTAATATCTTTGTTTTACCTCCCTTGCTCCCTTCCCTTGCCTCGTCGCGCTCTGAAACACGTGTGTATTGAGCGCAATACAAATCATATTATAACATAATGCATGTTTTCAGTGTGTGTAATCAAGTAGTGTTTATTGAGAAGTGTGAAGATGGGTTTGCTGTGCCAGGGAATGATACGGTTGTGTTTCTTTGTGATGGGGTGACACTCCCAAGTCCCAGAGCACAGACACCTAAGCTCACATCCAGCCTGCCCAACACACAGAGCAAAAACCCTATACCTTGCATCCTTCAAACCTATCATCGAGACTGTGAAACCTACGGATCGGACAGTGTTACCCGCCACCCAACAGACAGAGCATAAACACCATACTTGGCACCTATTGGTGCCTAGGTGTAAACATGTGTTTTCACCCCTGTTCGATGTTGGCTGTCTCCATAGAGAGGATGCAAGTATGGAAACACATGACCACACCTATCACCTGGGTGTATGTGTTAGTGGTATATTCCAAACCGTTACTGTCAGGGGACTAGCCAGAGATGCAAGATCCACAGTTGCAAGATTGGGAGGGGAGGGGGCACGAAAAAACGATGTGCTACTTTTTCCACCAAATGTACCCTGCACAATTAATGATAAACTTACACACATTTGTTCCTGCAACCCCATATGGTGACTTGAATCGGTACCCTATCACTGCACATACACTGCACTCTAGTCAAGCAACAACGCACACCAAGCTTGGTTTATAAAATAAAGCATGATACTCATACAACCGCTTGCCAGACTGGAATGTAAGGCCCAGACAGTGCAGTCCCCAACCCCCCAGGGCTCCCTGCTGCGCGATGGCCCCCCTTCTGGATATCTATGACAAAGCTCATCAAAAATGCCCAGAAAAAAAAGTCATGTCTCAGTGAGCAGGTAGGCAACAAGTGCCTGTGGGCAGGCCCCAATTGCCACGGGCACTGCTCAGTGAAACAGCCTGGCCATGCCTCGGGGCAACCCTGCGCGCACAGCCTTGTGTGGTGTCCACGTATCACACCACTCCAGGCTAAAGCTGCTACATTGGACCAGAACGGGTGGCACGGGGCATCTGGAAACCATGGAAATGGCAGCAATGTGCGGTACAAATCACAACATAATATAACATAACATTACACAACATAACATGGACACCTGTTCCTGCTCATAAGGCAACACAATTGTCTTTGCAGTGGACACTAAGCAGCCCCCCAGTGGCCCTCGCTCGTGATGCCACTGATTACTATTTTAGCAAACTCAAACTCATACAAAACCATAGATAAAAGTGTTATTGTTACTGTAGGACACTGTTTGAATTGGTTTGAAAGACGTTTTTCGTTATTGATTGTACCAAAAGAAATGTGATTTTGAATACAAGTTATAAACTATTTGCATTGTAAAATTAGCTGACCACATTAACACTCCCATGTCCGCAAGCTATCTTGCATGTTAAAATTATTAAAGTAATTAAACAAGGTTAAATTAAGAATATGTTTATTTATAGTAACTAACAAAGAAAATATTTGCTTCTTGTTCAGAGTTCAGTCATTTCCTTATTTTCACAGCACAGCTTGTAATTGAAACTGGAAGATAAAATTGTTAATTTTTGTGGTATTTGTTCCCAAAAACGAAACCTTCCTTTGGCAATGTGAGCAAACAATACAGGGTCTCTTTGTAATTTGTCTCTGAAACTCTTGTACTTACATTATCAAGGACACAATGTGGTGAGTAACCACAAATAAATAAGATTCACTATGATGAAATATAACGTATGAATGTCATTTTTCTAGTCATAAGAGCTAACGAGCAAGACAGTCCTTAAACCTTAAATTGCTAGAATTGAAGATCAGCAAATAATGTAAGTAAACATTTACATCACATTTATGCAACTGTATGCTTCATGATTAAAGATGTGCTGCACTGATATTCAAGTTGACGCAGAGTGTCCATCGTAAATGATAATTTTAATTAAAATGTAATATCTATTTAATATGTTTATTATCTAACTTATTTTTCCAATTGTGTACTGATGCATATTTTTGCCTTCCCAAGTAAACTTTTATACTCGGTGTGTGGGTCTGTGTGTTTGTTGATCTTCCAGTTTTTGCGTTAGGTAACGCGTAGACGAAGGTGGTGACAGGGTATGTTTGACTATGCTGTGTACCAACGTCATGAAAAGAGGTTGAGCATATTTGTTTGAAATGTTGCTGCTAACTTGAAAGGTGGGTGATCCGATTTACTGCCACGAGGGCACTTGAACTTAAGGCGATGGATCAACGGATAAGATTAGCACAAGATGGTGGTAAACAAAGGTAAGATGCATTGGAAGGTTTTTAAGGATCGATAGATACATATGCTCAAAACTACATGCCCAATACAATACAATTCCAGAGAGAACTTCCCCTTTAAGTCCATGCTGAGAGACAGATGTAAGTTGTAAATAGGGAACATTTGTTGCTTTTATTACCTAGGCTTGTCTCTGTGAATCAGGATTTAAGCACTTATACTGTTTTTATGGTGTGCTTCTAAGGCCAGTGTTTACACTTTTTATTATTTGTAAGCAGCTCCCATATCCTCCATCTTGTTGCTGGGAGTTTGTGGGTTGGAATACCATTTGGCAGTTCAGGCCTATTCGGGTTGGTTTCATTCACAATTACAGCTTTTAAAGTTACATTTTCTTTTTGCCTTTGCTTTTACATTTCCACAAAACACAGCAACATTATATCTTTGTTTTAGTCGATTACACTCCCTTCACAACTTATTTTCTGCATCAGTAAGTTTCAAAATACTGATTCTTAATTCCTTAAAGGAAATACCTTCAAGGCAAGGCCCAATTCAATTGATCCTTTTCTTTCAAATGCTGTGCTTTTCATCTCAGATTGGAATGTATTCCATTTTAATACAAGTTCCAGAATACTTTCTGTTACTTTGCAATATTTACCTCAGGCCTTGTCAGGTACTTATGACATACTTTCGGATTTGTGAGGGGTCAGAAATAAAAGCCGGACACAAAGTTGTCATGTTCTCAAGATAAGACATTTTATTAAATAGGAATGGGCTAGAAACGTGCCTCTCTAGCTCTATTCTATTCTAAAGAAGAACTTCCCTCCATAGAAACCAAAAAGCTAATAGGTCTGTCAATGTCAGGATGTCAGTAACCGAAAAGCCATCCTTGTGTCCAAAATGTCCCATCCTGACTCTCACAATACAAACAAACCAACAAAGGGGTGCAAGGAAATGTCTTTAACTTGATGTTGGCAAAAGTGTTAAAAACCTACGGGACTCCAGGGGAATGGGAAATAACTGTGCTGTCTGTTATATCCCTGTAGCACTGGGATGTCAGGTAGTGGTAACAGTGTTACGAGGTTGGTGGTAACCCATCGGCTACCAGCAGGTTTTACCGCCAACCTCATAATGAGGGCCTATAATCTTGTGGATCCAAACTCCACAGCAGGACACCCATCGGGGTATTAATGTACCGGGATGATACCCTAGCGGCAACATGCTCGCCTTGGAAACAAGATGGCAAAGATGACACAGGTTCGATCCCTGGGTCTGCGCTTAGAAACCTCTGGGTGTCAAGCACGTAATAAATACGCAACTAAGACATCTTCCTTTAACAGCGCCTCGATGCCCCCGGGCTGTGTGAGCGCTTTAAAAATACAAATAAGCAAGTTAGTAAATACTGTGTATCTGTGGACACAGCAAGCCAATGGAATCCCTCCTCAGCTACCCTCTGGGAATCACATTACGGTGCTGCAGGACAAGACCAGTGCGTGGTGGCTCGCTTCCCCCACATGAAAGGATTGGAGTTCTGCCAACACACCACAGACAATACTAAGGCACACATTGTTCAGTTGTTGTCTGCCTTTTTACATTAAGTACACATATTTTGTTCTTATGTTAGAAAGAGTGGTGGTAAGGTGGCCTAATTCCCCATTTCTGGTGCCCATAGAACTCAATTGTTGAAGATTTACTGGGAGAGGTAATTCTCTAGAGGATTCACCTTTGGGTTTTTGCTGGAGGTAAGTCCTCCACTTTTCCTCCAAACTCGGAATTCGGTGGAGTGGTAGAAAGGGCTGTAATTCCATTACATCCCGAAAAAGGGGCATTAATGCAATATCTGACCCGTGTTTTACAGCACTGCTGAACTCGTAATTAAAACCCATAATTTCAACACATTGTGCCTCATTATGCTTATGGTGGAAACACGTGGCATTTGAAAAACATCTTATTTTCTAAAATACCAATGCATTATGAGTTGGGATCGCATGGGATATTTACAGCATGGTGTACATTGAAAGTACTGTATGTGGTAATAAAAGATCAATAAGCAGCACTTTGTGTCCCCATAAAGTACATTTTTAGGCGATCCCAAATCATAACTAGGTTGTACTTTAAAAATAGCAAGCATTTCAAATAACACCGGGTTGTGGTTAGCAACATGCTCATAATAACGCCGCCGTGCAGATAGTATTCGAAAGCACTCGGTTGTGTCTGCATGCTCCTGAGCAAGGGCGGGGAGGAGTTGCAGTGACAGATGGCATCCGGTTGATTTTAAAATGGAGGTGCAGTCAAAATAAACCTGCACAGTATCTAGATAATCAGATTACTGTCCTGAATTAAACATGCTGTTAGATGAAACAGAATTTTATAATACAAATTAGCCATGTTCCTTTACTAAAGCCGCCTACCTAAAAATAAACACTGCATTGTACAACAACAGGAGAGGCTCTGAGAACAAGCACTCACACACAGTATACAAAGTATGATAAATGCCTCTTGTGGCAAATGTCTAACTCTAACCATCTGTGATTCCCGGTTGCTAGGGCAACACCGAGTAAATATCGAAAATAGGCAGCAACCAGGAAAAGCGCAGCGGGGCATGTCTGTCCTGGAAGAAAACGAGCCTGCAGAGTGACCAACCACTGGCGCAGTAACATATTACAGAGGAAACGCGAACAACCAGCAAGAAAACAAAGGCTTACAGCCGTCAGACACATGTTTTTGTATGCCACATTGTGTACACTGCAGTCGTTTTTAAGCTCACGTCATAGAAATACCAGCGCCGTTTTCTACAGAGCCCCCTGATAGTGGCGCAGAACTTTCATTTTGTGGAAAATGTGTTTTTGATCATTCCTTTGTCATGTGATACCAGCAGCTCTTTCCTCGGCACATCGTTTCAGGAAATGAAGCGCCGGGGACAGCGTTTTATGGCTGGATTCGATGGACTGTTGTCTGACAAAATACTCACAGTTCCCAGAATGTGTGTAAGTCAAAAGAAAACTATCTATAAGGGAATGCGGTAAAGTTTGATTGCAGCAATGTTCTAAATTGTAAGTAACATATAGGGCCCAATTTGCAAAAACGTTTTTCAATGGAAAACCCCCATTGAAAAACAAGAACTGCCAATGCTAACAGTTGGGCTTTTTGTGTGTGCATGGGAAAGGTACTGGCTAGGCACAGTCTTAGAGGTATTAACTACTCATTGTTGGTACCAGGTGAAAAATGGTGCGAGTACCAGGGCATATAAGAGCAGAGAGAATTGTTATAGTTTCTATAACAATTCTCTCTGGATACACACAATAGGGACCACGAGCACGGGCCTTTTTACAAGTTTCCACCAACTGGCTGCTAGTACACCGATAACAAAGATGGAGGGCGCTGCAACCCATGGTCCCTGGTGCTCTTAACGCAACGTATAAGAGCAGTTCCTGTTAAAAGCTTAAAACGTATCGCCAAAATAGTGGCTTTGTCAATGCTTGTTTTTAACAGGACTTCAATGAAGGACATGCAGAGTGCTTGTTAATCGAGTAGCTGAAGGCAGCCCTAGTAAGGCAATTTTATTACTCCACTAGTGGTTTACAACTCCAACGAAGTCAGTAACTCTCAGAGAAGACTTTGAATGCAAAACCTGATGGTAAGGCATGATTAAAGCCAGCTCGAGGAGTTCGCATGAGGAGGTGTTTTGAGGAGGTGTTTTGGGCGGGCAGAGGCGGGAATGGGTGGGAATGGCCGTGGGGATTAGCATGGCCATGGGCAGGAAATGGGTGGGCACATAACCAAACAACACCTAAAGACTCTGTGTCCCTCCTGATATGTTATTCCTCCCTAGCTGTACTCGAATGCAATAGGTTTGGATTATGGGTGTCGCAAGCAACACCTGATAGGCCAAACTAAAAATGCTTTGTAAATCAAGCCCATAATGTGGTGTTTGCTATTACCAGCGAGGAGGGTTTTATACACAATGCCAATCACTCTAACGTGGCAACAATAGTTTTCAGATGAAGTGTTTGCAAAGTATCTGAAATTAAAATATAGGACTGACCCACTCTCAAATCAGGGAAACGAAGAAGGCAAAAACACATTTACAGGTAGAATGTCTTTGACAGACCTGTGACTTTTGTGGTGTATTAGTTTTTGAATAATAACGCATAGCTGGGTAAAAAAAAAAAAAAAACTAAAAGTGAGAGGTGAAAACCTCTGAGCACTGAGCACATCCTTCATAACCTCTGATTTCTCCCGCATAGTTTTCCCTCCCACCATTTTTTAGATCATCTGCGTCATTGCAGAAATGGACCAACCTTAATCAAATCATTCATGACCACGCCCAGCAGATGAACAGGTGTCTTTTACCCGATGAGCCATGTCCCTTCTACATAGAACAAGAAGCTACCCCCGACATGTTTTGGCAATTGTAGGCCTCGTCAGTGAGGTGCAGATTGAGTCCCTAGGTATGGTGCTGGCGAAGGCATGACCGGCTGGGGCAACTGCTGAGAGAAATTGGACACACATCCTTCTCGCAGTCTCCGCTCACCTTCAGGACCGTGATCAGGAGGTACCTGTGCCTGGACACGGCTCACCCAGAACCTGGCATTTGGCCTCACAAATACCTTTTAACACGTCTTTGCATTCATGAACCAGTAGCTCTTTATTAGTGGTGAATGGCTGGAAGTCTCCCTCATTTAGATTTGATGTTTGGCGAATAAGAAGAGAATGGGTGGTTCTGCAGCTGAAAGCCCGAATACAGATCCAGTTGGATACCGAAATCTGTATTTTCTCTCGTTTATTTCCATGATGTATGCTTGACATACAGCAAAATGGTTTGCTTTTTGCTTTGCTAGGAACATCACTTTTTCTGCAAATATCACATGATTGAAAGCTATAGGTCAAAAAATGACCACAAACAGGTGATATTATCAAAACATGGTTTTTTGTGTGCATTGAAGCCTTTCAAGTACAGTTGCAAAACACAGAGCAGGCTGTTTCGGCGTATGCTACTTTGCATTGTGCTATTCGTAGGCTTCCATTCATAATGGGAAATATTAAGCTGCAATTAACACTTTTTGCTGCATTCGAATTCCTTTTGCCTCATATATTTGAATAAGGATTTATATATTTGCCATGTTGGCTTCCTATATATCTTTACAAGCCAGCTCTGAGAATCTATGTGGGCAAATGTCTAATTTGCAGACTTGGCTAAATACCAGATTCACTGCCATGGGCAAATCATTTTCAACTGCTGTGCATTATCTTGTAAAATGATGTGTATACATTTTTTTAAAAGACATAAATACATCTCAATCATAATGTAATAACGACGAGCAAGAAACCACCTAAGTACCCTGGGATTTGTGTCTTTATTGCGAGACAACCAAACCAAAGTAGCATGATGAGTTACCAAGGTGAACTCTCGACCTAACAGATAATACTGTAAAGCCTCTATAGCCCATTTCACAGCCAGGCATTCCTTTTCGATTGTGGAATGTTGCAGGTGCCCCATGTAACCCAAAAGGTAAGACTGTAAATTGAAATAACCCATAGGCTGAGGCAAATGCAGTTTTTTCTTTATCTTTTGGATGTAGCGGTATCTGCCAATACCCTTTTGTTAGATCTATGGTCGTTAAAAATTTGGCCTTCTGAGTTTATCAAGTAAATCCTCGATCCGAGACATAGGATAGGTGTCGAATTTTGAGATCTCATTCAGTTTCCTGAAATCTAAGCAAAATCGAGTTGTTCCATCTGCTTTGGGGACCAAAACTATGGGTGACGACCACTCACTACTGGAGGGTTCTATCACTCCTAATTCCAACATCTCTTGGATCTCTTTATTAATTGATTCCAACTTCGTCTCTGGTATTCTATAAGGTCTGATCCTGACTACTTCTCCAGGCTGGGTATGAATGCGATGGTAGGCTAATTTCATTTTTCCTGGTAAACTGGAAAAGATATCAGAATATTTCATGTTAAGTTCTAAAAGTTCCATCTTCTGTTTCTCTGACAAATTTTCATTTACATTTAATGCCTCCTTTCCCAACTTCTCTTTTAACCGTGGGAATTGTTCCATAGGTATTTCTTTAGTGTTGATCATTGCTATAGCTGTCACTGGATCAGACCATTTTTTAAGCAGATTTACATGATACGTTTGTGTCGCAAATCTTCGATCGTTTTGCCTCACTTTATAAGTCAAAGGCCCCAGGACTTCTTCAATCACATATGGCCCCCTCCAGGTAGCTAACATCTTATTTTCGGAGGTGGGTAACAATACCAACATTTTTTCCCCTTTTTTGAAGGTTCTTAACTGAGAGTTCTGGTTCTCCACCCTTTCTTTAAGCTGACAGACATATTTAGTTAAAGAAATCTCCTGACCTGGGTTTTCCTCCCATCCCTCCTTTAAAATATCGAGTAATGTTCTCACTGGTCTCCCAAACAGCAGTTCAAATGGAGAAAATCCTGTTGAGGATTTGGGCGTGTTGTGAAGTGTGAGCAATATCCAGGGTAAAATCCGGTCCCAACTCCTTTCTCCAGGTTCCATTGACTTATGCAACATCTGTTTTATTGTCTGATTATATCTCTCCACGAGACCATCGGTCTGTGGGTGATATACAGTCATTTTCAAATGTTTTATCTTTAAAATCCCACACACTTGCTCCATGACAGTGGACATAAAATTAGTCCCACGATCTGTGACAAACTCTTTTGGTATCCCCACTCGACTGATAAAAGATATCAATACGTCACAAATGCTTTGTGTGCTGGTAGACCTAAGAGGGAAAGCATCTGGATATCTAGTTGCGTAATCAACGACCACTAGGATGTATTTATGTCCTCTGGAGGATGGCTCTAAAGGTCCAACAATATCCATCCCGATTCTACTAAAGGGCTCAAAAACGATTGGCATGGGTTGGAGTGGAGCTTTTTTCACATTTGCTCTATTTTTCTTCTGACACTCGGGGCAAGCCTGGCAAAAATGAGATACTTGTGCATATATCCCTGGCCAGTAAAACCTTCCCAAGATTTTCTGGACAGTTTTCTCCGTTCCCAAATGTCCTTCGCCCAACTGTAAATGTGCAACTTCCATGACGGTTTGGTAGTATTTGCTAGGTACTAATAATTGTTTGGTAACAACGTCATTCGCATCTTTACTGTATCGATAGTACAGACCCTTCTCTTTAAAAAAGAAAGGCCCCCTTCCAGATATTTCATCTCGAACACTTGCCCTAGCATTTGCCAATAATGTATCTAATTCCTGGGCCATGCGAAAACTATCACCACCTTCATCAATTTTCCAATCGACCACCATTGGACAAACATTTCTTGCCCCCCATTCTTTCTTCAATCTTCTAATAGTGGCTGTGGTTTTCTTTTCTTTCCTAAGAGTTAGTGGAATTTCCTGGTGAGCAAAAGGAGCATCTGGTAACCAACTTTCCTCGACTTTCCTCACTATCTTGGCAAAGTTTGGTGCATCGGACCCAATCAGGAGTGGCTCTGGCAATATCGGCATTACAGCGGCCCTGACCTCCATCTGTTCTCCCGCCACCTTTACATTTATTTCCTTGGTAGGATACGATCTCACATCCCCATGGACACAGCAAATAGGAATCTTTTTATTCAAGAGCTTCACATCACCTACCAGTACAGTACTTACTACGGTTTGTAAACTGCCGGTATCTATCATAGCCCTTGTTGGTTTCCCATCGACCTCAGCTTCGCATGTTTAGGTGTAGGGGGATCTTGTCCCAATTGCTGGGTCAGATCATTCTCCTTCTTTGATTACCTCCATGTTTCCCACGTCCATAGGTTCTGTTTTGAGCCTTTTAGGGCACATTCTCGCCAAGTGTCCCCATTCTCCACACTCAAAGCATTATATTCCTTTGGGAACCACACTGTTAAATGACTCCAATCAAGCAGTTCCACTAAGTCAGTGCCTTGTCTGGGATTGCTCAAGGGAAGCCCTTATTTATATATCTTTATGTCCAGTTCGTGTACTCTGGATGACAACCCTTATATAAGGCCCCTCTCATAGAATCCCCCTGACCCCACTAGGCCAAGAAGTAAGTTTGTTTTGCAAATTTAAAAGGTTTATTTGAGAATTAAACTATATATAAATATATATATATATATCACACTTTTATAATAAATTAATAATTGATATCACACTTAGACACATGACAGTGAGTGATCATCAATGGATGATGTGATACTAGCACACTGGGTAATTACTTAGGAGTAATATAGAGGATAAGGTAGCTGAGAATGCTTTATATGGTACAAGGAAATGCAAGGTGGAAAAGAAGCAACACAGGAATAAACTTGATAGGATTTCAGCAAAACATAATATAATCACTTTTCCCCTTTTGGCAATTCACCCGCCCCTCCCCCCCTCTATGCAATGTAAGGAGGTGGAAGTGACACACACAGTCTTCAGGAATACAATCACAGTACAATCCCAATTCAGTTCCCCCTAGCAAGCTTAGATCAACAGGGATGATTTTAAACACAGGCAAAGTACTTTAAAGGTGGTATGCAAAGAAGGGAAAAATATGCTAAAAATTATTTTAATTCCCTCTAGAGGTTCAGGGTGAGTGATAGCTACTTTAAATTAGTTAAGGGTCACTTTAACAATGCTCTATGAATGATTGTCAGGTTGCAAACGAATTTCAGCAAAGGAAAGCAAGGACAAATATTTTTACACGTGGCTGAAATGAAGCAAAATGTCAAATCGTGGCAATTTATTTGCGTGCGTCGAGCGCAATTATGGAGGAAGTATAAGGAGTAGCAAGTTGGTTGTTGAAAAGCTTAGAATCTCAGCTTCAAAATAAAAGTTAAATCTCGCTTTTATGACAAACGGTTCAAGAGATACGGACGATTTTGTGGAGGTAGATTTTCAGAAATTAAATTTTAAAGTTTCAGAATGACAGATGACAGTTTGCAGCTTTGAATCAAAAGACGGGACATGATTTCTATGATGCAGTTCTCAATAGGTTAAAATAGTTTGAATTAGATTATTTTAAACTAAGAGATTGGTTTTTACAGTTCTGGCTGGGTACTCACACTATATTTTGGAAGGAATGGGCCTTGTCACAGATCTGGCCAGGTTGACTGCGGTTCTTTCGCCACGGACGGTCTTTAGTACCGGTTCTCTGGTTACAATGGTCTGGGTCAGCTCTGCTCTGCTGGTCTGGTCTGGCACTCGGCGCTTCACAAAGGTCTGGTCTCTGGTTCCGGGTACAGCTCTGCTTTCTGGGTGTTTCGGGCACAGGGTTTTAGGCCAGAATCAAACAGCTCAGCCCGGCTGTTTTACTCTGATGTGCCCCTTGGAAGTCTGGGGTAAATCAGTTTGCAAAAGATTTTGAGGCCTGCTGACACATTCTGAAGTCTGAATTCAAAGTTCTGGTCTCTGTCTGGATTTGACGTCTAAGTGCTGGATCTGGTGTCTTCTGGCAAAACGCTCCGCAAGAAATCAGCTTGAAGTGGGAAGTGAATGTCCCTACCTGTCCTGCACAGTCCTCTTTTATGTGTTTAGAAAGTGGGAGGGTCGGCTCATCTTCTATGCCCAACCCTCTCAACTTATCATTGGCCAATTCCTCCTCTCTTCCTTGATTGGGGGAACTGGGTTGTGAGTCAGAGTGATGAGATAGGTTTATGGTCAGAGGATCCTCCCCTTGTCAAATTGCACTTACATCTATTTCTGATCCAAATACATATTTATCTATGTACCATTTTTCTAATATTATATGTCCAGTTAACATATTTTCTGTAGCACCAAACCATCCGATCCCTGTCTTTGTAAGATGTTGTGTCCACTTATGACAGAATTCTCCCCTTTTCATTCAGATAACCACCACTAAACCTTTCCAGATTTTACACAAATGTGCACCAGGGATATGGGTTTCAGATGATAAAGTGTCAGATTTTTAACATGCATACATTTGGAGTAACAACTGCTACTATCCCCAAGAACATACCCCAGAGTCCTAACACCTCTTAAAATGTGCACAGAAAAATCACAAGAATGATGATGTTATTTATATAATTTTTACAAGTTCGCACTATGAATTATCCATCTTTTTAAAATTATGCTCTGGCCCCAAAGGGGTGTGGTTTTCCAAAGCACATGGTGGAATTTCTGGTTTATCCACTTCCCCCAAGCTCAGCTTGCTCACATGCAGTGCCCCTCCCCGTTTCCCTCCAAGAGGAAGCCATTTACGACCCCCCTAAATTAACATTTGCCTGGGCCAAGGACAGTGCTTTGTTTAGTTTCCTGCAGTCCCCAGGTGCTCCTCCCCTGATTCAATCAGGGAGGTGTTATCTCCTTTTGGTGGGGGCAGCAGAATGCAGCCAGGCCTGGGAAGAGTGGCTGAGCAAGTTTCAACTCCTGTCCGGGGTAGTTGCCAGGTAGAATTCACTCTCTTCAAGCCAGGCTTCAGCTAAATGTCACTTTAGTTCCCAGTTTTCTACATTCAAACCAAACTTGCAATTTTTACACATGCAGCTAGAACGCTGATTCTAAGTTCAAAACTATGGCATTTAACAGTTGCAAACTATGTGCCACTCAACAGTAGGTCACTCATTTATTTTAAACATTTAGATTTTAGCGTCTTTCAATCCAATTTCACTTCAGCTGCTGACATCCACAGCTCAGCCAGTTTTGTTATAAACATTGTTTTGGGCTCTTTCTCTTTCCAGATTTTGTATGCACACAAGTCTACCTTCTGCCAAATGTCTGCTGGTGTTCATTGAGATTTTTGAATATCTTGCAATGTTTAAAAAAGCCATTATTAGCTTGCATTTCAGAGAAACAAAGGTGATTTCAAAGCGCTTTTTTTTTAGCCACCGGTTCTGCTGTTTTTCCTTTGGCACACATTTCACTTATGGCACTCCTGGCCTATCACGCTCGCACTGGTCGGTGGCTGGTCAGGCGACCATTTTGGTGTGTGTAAAACTGCGCGGTTCTCCTGGTTCTGGCGCACATGCGGGCTTTTCCGCCCTCTTGGATTTCCTAAGCCCACAGCACCAAATGTTGCAGCATAATAACTTGAACGTGGGTCAAGACACCCAACAACACTCGGTGCTCGCATCCCGGCGGAACTTTCACTACTGGGTCGTACTCTGGTGGGTTCCCAATCTGTTTTCCTGAGCATTGAGTTGGGCCATCTTGACGGGCCTAGGTTTTTAGCTGAAGAGTTGTTTAAGTTAACATTTGGCTTGAGGTTGGACACATAATTCATTGAGCGTCCTTGTCCAGCTTTTTGATAAGCCGAGGCAATGTTAACTGCCTCCACAAGGCTGGGTCGATGATGTTGACGGACCCAGCGTTGCATAGGGATGGGTTGGGCTTCAATGAATTTTTACATGACAATATTTTCGTTCATTTCCTGAACCATGCTGTTTGGTGTCTGCAACCACTTATCTCCCAATTATTTAACCCTATAAAAAAGTTGTTGGGGTGTCTCTTCCGGTTGCAACTTGATCTCACGGAACTTTAGCCTATAGGCCTCTTCATCATGTCCCAAACGTTCTAGGACCACTCTCTTCATCTCCATATAAGTCGTCTCTCCCGTTGGATTAGCTGCCTGGTAGGCACTTTGCATATCGCCTGTCATGAGTGGTGCAATGTAATGGCACCATCTTTCATTAGGCCATTGCGCATTCCTTGCTACCCGTTCAAAATTGACAAAAAAATTAGTGGGATCCTCTCCAACGGAGTATTTCTGAAGAACTGAAGCTGGAACCTGAGCATGTCTACGTATGGCCGTTGCCTCCAATAATTGGGCCTGTTGGACTTGAATCGCCTGCTGAAAAGTTTGTCTATCAGCTTGGCCTTGCTGATTCTGTAGTTGCAAGGCTTGTTGGAGGAGTTGCTGCCCCTCACTCAGTGTTTTAATGAGCTCTTCCATGGTGTTCTCTCGATCCCACTTCTGACACCAAATTGTAATAACGGGAAGTCTTTAAGAGTTTAAAATAAATAAATAAATAACACTGAGCCTGTAAGTAAGTGTTATATCTATTTCAGAAACAACTTTTATTAAAGGTTTAATCTTCTTTCTTTCTTTCTTTAGGTAAAAGGATACAGTTTTTTCCAGTCAAACTGCCAGTAGCCGTTTCACACACCAAACTGTCTCTTTCAGGTAAGTCTTTATTCAGATCTTTTCCCTGTTAAAATCTTTCTTAATAGTCTCTGTTCTGTCAAACTTTCTTTCCTTGCTCTTTACTTCCTTTAAAATATATTTCCCAGAGTTCGTTACCTTTCTTATTGAAAACCCTTCTTGAACTTTATTCTTGTTAAAGTCGCTCTTATAGTCTCTGTGCGGTTAAACTTTCTTTCCTTGTTCTTTACTTCCTTTAACATGCATTTCTCAGTTCAAAGTCATAAACTCTTTCAGTGCGTACACTCAATCTTCTTATTTGGTTTTTTCCTCACCAACTGACAGACTGTCTCTTTAAGCTTCAGCTCCCCTCTTACGGGCTTCCTTTTGTTCACACTGTCTTGGAAATTCACTTTATACTTCCTCGATCATTCTGTATGTACATCCTCTCTTTCTCCTTTTCGGTACACGTACCTTCTGCTCGCTGTCAGTTTCAGCTTCCTAATTGTCTGCATCCGCTCTCTTCCGCACATCGATAAGGCCCCGGCACTTCTCCCTCTCTTACAACTATCGGCCGTTCGTTATCAACCAAAATCAGCTGCAGCGTAGCTCTGCCTCTGTTTGTTCACTGAGCCAATGTCAGTGGCTTCGCTTCAGCGTCTCTGCCTCCTCATCTTCAGCGACGGCTCGCGTAACACGGAGTTCGTCGGTGGCTGTCAAAAGTCATCTGTTCCTCCCTCAGCCTTCCAGCCACGGACGAACCTAACGGCCCCTCCTTTGTTGTCCTCGACCAACACTTTCCGCTTCTATACATAACTCGGAATTTTTAAAGTCCAAAAAAACTTAGCGACTATCGATCGCTTACTTAGAACGTTTAACTTGTGGTAAAAAACGCAACGGCGCCCTGCGTTAACTTTATTTAGTTTTTCAGCTTCTTCTCTGACAGGCTTCTTAATATGCCCATTCGTAACTGTCCTTTTCAAAACTCCCCTCCTCCTCCGTTCCCAAGAAAGCAAAACGTACAACAAAGAAAACGTCAAAACCCTGGAATCCCTGCCGGTGATTGGCTAGAAACACTGTCAATTACTTCCTCCAGCTGACTGCAGTTAACCCTTGGTAGGCAAGCTAGAAACACTGTCAATTACTTCCTCCAGCTGACTGCAGTTAACCCTTTGTAGCCCTGCTTGCCTTGTTTATCATGGTATTGCCCGAGCCAGCGCCCGACTGCAGATCTCCTGCGCATTTCCCAATGGATTCAACACACATAATAATAATAATTCACATTTATGTAGTGCTACGGACCCTCAGCCATCTCAGCGTTGCTTACTATTACCCACGGTGTGTGGTGCGCATTTATCGACCTCGGAAGGATGAAAGGCTGAGTTTGGCCCTGCCGGGATTCAAACCTGCGTCGGCTGCACAGATGTCAAAGCAAGTGCTCTACTCATACTCACTGTGCTATCTGACCAGCTACTTTAACACATTATTGTTTTGCTCCCCATAAAACAAGATATATTTGGGCCGAGAGGATAGCTCAGGGGCAACGCGTTTACAAACGCATAGCAACACAAGTTCGAAACTTGGTCTCGCACTTAGAAACTGGTCCACGGTATTGAGCACGTTATAAAATAACAATTATAATTATATTACTATTAATAGCCACACCAAAACAATATTTGTCGTTTGGCTTACTTATGGCAAAAATGTAACTTCCCACAATGCACTACTAGACTATCAAAGAATGATGACACACCCTGTGACGCCATTTTCGGTTTGGTCACTTGTAGTGATGGCAATACATTTGGAAATTAAGGGACCCACACATTTCTTTGTCAGAAAGGGCCTCAGAAATCTTGAAACTGGCTCTGCTTAGGCACAATGATACACGTACTATGCCGAGACTTTGTACTTTCTTCCCAGTGCATAGGGGATTAGGGAATACATTTTTATTTCAATGACATCATCAAGGACATTCTATGATGCTGCTATTATATATAGCTCAGTTGCCTAAATAACTGTCCAAATGTCTTCCAATCACAGGTTCAAATCCAGGCAATGCACCCTTTGCTCCTTATGAGGCTGATGAAATTAGTACATTTGATTTGATTGGTAAAAACCTTATTATATTTAAGCTCTTAGAGTCTATTCTGTTGGAGGTGAATGGTATTTAAATGGTATTTAATCGAAACACATAGATATTGCCAATTCCATAATGAGATTGTATGTGGGATCATGTATTGACACTGAAGATACTACACCGTTCCTGTAGAACATGGCCTTGTGTGCCTGTGCTAAATAATAAAAAAGAACACTTTCCCTTTATAACCAGTAAACAAATTAATACTACAGGTGTAAATTGGGACATGGTTGTGCTAGTTATTGATAAATTGATTATGCAATGAAACAATGTGTGTGTGTCTACCAGAAGCAGAGAGATTTGGAAAGGCACTGAAATACGACACATGAAAAAAAACACAATTCACCTATGCCTTTGGTCTAAAGTACATTAATTATAGTCTCAACTCTTTCAGCAAACTTCAGAAAATCAACATGAGACAGCAAGTACAATACTATTTTCCATAGTTACCTCACTATTGCTTCATGGCCTACATGTGTTAAATACAGTGGGCTAGCAATATAATATTTCCCACCTCTATGAGCTTCTTCAGGGCAGCCAAAAATATATTTACTGCATTACTAATCATTCATATTCTTACATAAGACCCAAATGTTGGTGCTGATATTACATGTAATTAAGTTGCACATATTGATAAAATAATGTCTTCATATGAATACATCATCTAAATTAATTGCACATGGTATGTAGTTTACTAAATGATTAGAGACTGATCATACCTTTGTATAAGATGCAAAAAACAAGGCATATTTTAAATATAATAATAGGTCACTTCACTGAAAAGCCTCTCTCATCTACTGAAAAGTAATACATGCAATGTAGTTCTGTTAAAAATCCTAAATGTGGTTTATTTACACTATCACAAAAGAGAAAAAATAACCTCTTACACATTTTTGCACTGATTCTCTATAAATCCAATGTACAGTTCTTGTTTTTACAGTAAATTTAATATAGATGCACTTGTTTTTTGTGTGATTATTCCAATAATTGAGCTGGAGCTTATGGTTGTGATTCTTCTTGTATTATTTCCTTCTCGTAATTAAATAAATGCAAATCATTTGTGTTGTAATGGTAAAGTAAGGAATAATGTTATCTATAAATATTGTATTTTATATTATTATTGTATAAGCCAAAAGGTTAGTGGAAACTCTCTTTTTTGTGATCATTACCAACTTGTAAGAAGGAGTATGTGTGGCAGCATTATACATGCTATTACATGCCTTAGGCATTCAATGTTATGTGCCACCATATTGAACACTTGTTTATATACTTCCATTAATAGAAAAAGATGATTATGTGAAAGCATGGAGTCCACTTTCTGTCAGCCATTGCAAAGTGGAATAGTTAACTTTCTAAGCAAATGTAACAGAATGTCAAAGTTAACTACCTGAGCACATATTAAATACAACATAATGCATAAAGTGAATAGTTTCTATTATATTTATGAATAATGTATTATGAAATTAAAGGTATTAATGAATTTGGCCATGTGTCCCCAAATTGTTAAATCATATTGTTAGTATTGAAATGTTCAATACTGAAATGCTAATGTCCCCAAATTGATCACTCATATTGTTAGTATTGAAATGTTCAATACTGAAATGCTAATTAGATTGAACAAATGTAATGGACTATGACAACATTCATGAAGAATTAATTAGAGCACATTAATTCTAAATTGTAATGTAAACAACAATGGAAAAATATTAATGGGTATATAGCTGTGCAGATGTTTCTATTATGCTACACTATCGCTAGATATGAGATAATGTTAAATGTTAACTATATCTTTCTATGCAAAACACGTTTACTTTGGCTCAGGTCTAGGGTCCCTTGCCGCTATTTTTAGGTCAGGAAATAATGCATTATATGATAGCTTGCTTACCAAAGAAGAAGAGGGAGATGTCAAACTTGGTCATTCTTTTAAAAGACAATAATTTGATTGTCACATGAGTCTTCATCTTAGTTAAGCTCATGCTCCGTATTCAAGCCAAACATTGTAGTGCAGATGTGACAGATCCTGTTGGACTCCTATTGACGCAGGTGATTTTCTCTACTTCTTCTATGTTTGGATTGTGAGATAATATCAATGACACAGAATCTTACCTTGTTGGTTTTGTTATCTGGATGTTTTGGTTCCCAATGATTTGCTGCAGGTTGTTTCTCATAGTGTATTCCTAAAGCTCTAAAATGTACATAAAACTCTGCATTTTAGTGCGCTGGTCGTGCTGCCTATTGATTTTTTGTTATACATTTACAGGCCGATTCATGGAATTAATGTGCGCCGAAAATTTCAGCGCAAGTGTGCGAAAGCATGCGAATCGCAGTGCCAGTGCGAAAAATGGAGCGAAACCCGCGCAGAGCGATTCATGGAAGTCTGTGTGCGTGGAAATCAATGGATGTGCGCCAAAATCCTGTTCAGCGCACGCTGGTGCACACGCCTGCAAACAGTGTGTGCTAAGCGCACAGCGAAAGCGCACATAGCGCGACGCACACAACAAAAGTAAGCGTAACACGGGACGTGACACGCGGAACGGAGAACAACACGTGAAAATGTGGCGTCACAGGGGAAGTACAGGAGGCAACTGCGTGGAACGCCCACACGCTCGCCTACAACACGTATTCATGGAATCAAACAGGGCTAACGAGTGCGCCGAAAAAGACGTGCTAATCCGGAAACACATACGCCAGCAGGAAGCAGGTGTACGTGGACCCGCGCAGCATAAAAGTGCGCGCAAACTACAAACAAGCACAGACGCCAGGATGAATATACCGTTCCTAGCAGCAGTGGTCGTGGGATACCGCAGGAGGAGGAGGATAGTCAGGCCCAGAATTTTCACACCCAGAACCAGGCTTTTTGGGATGCCTGATGACCAGGTGTATGGGAGGTACAGATTTCCACCTCACATAATACTCGACCTGGTGAGTGAGTGGGAGGATGACCTCACAACACCCACCCTGTGCTCCCAAGCACTCAGCCCCCTGGAGAAGTACTGCACTTCTTGGCCACTGGATCATTTCAGCGAACAAGTGTCATAGTGGGGGGGGAGTCACAGGCCACGCAGTCACGCTGCCTGCACCAGGTGTTGGGCATTATGACTGCACGCCCATCAGTCCCCAGGCACATATACCTGCCCAGAACACCTGCTGAAAGGCAGGCTGTCGTCCAGGATTCTTACGGGGTGGCACACTTCCCCAAAGTGCTAGGTGCCATTGACTTCACCCATGTGGCTCTACGTCCTCCCAGGGCATCTGAGCACATCTATAGAAACCGCAAGCACTGGCTTTCCATCAACGTCCAGGTAGTATGTGATGCCAAGGGAATCATCACCTCAGTATATGCCAACTATCCAGGGTCCACCCACGACAGTTTCATTTACAGAATGTCAACCCTAAACCGGGACCTAGAAGCTGGGCGGCATGGCGATACATGGCTGCTTGGTGAGTATAAATGCCACTGCACATGCATGCATGTCAGATACTGAGTAATGTCACAACTCCACTAATGATACCCATCACCACCTCCCCAGGGGACAGTGCCTACCCTCTCAGCACCCACATGATGACGCCGATTCGGAAACCCACCATGCCACCCGAGGTAAGATACAACACAGCCCATATTGCAACCCGGGGCATATTGGAGCGCACATTCGGAGTGCTCAAGTCACGCTTTCGCTCTCTTGACCGTTCTGGCGGGCAGCTGTTATACGCTCCCCCAGTAGTGTGCAGGATCATAGTGGCAGCATGTGTCCTGCACAACGTTGCAACATGCCAGGGCCTGCCGGTGGACATGGTGGTGCCCCCACATCCCCAACCACATGCGCGCCCACTGCGCATGGAAGGGGAAAGGGCACGGGGTGAGGCAGCCCGTACGTAGCTGGTGGCTAATTACTTCACCTTAAATCACACCCCTGTGGAGTGCACACAGCCCTGGCACATACCAGCTGACAGTCAATGATGATGACATAAGGGACAGTCAACTGTCACAACCATACCAGCCTGAGATTGGTCACCTGGAAGTGTTACATTGTGTGCATCCCTACCTACACAAACACCACCAATGCTGTGCCATCAAAAGACACTTCTATGCTGCTAAATTCATGACCCCCTTGCAAAATACAACATGACAACAGCGCCATGTCACCCCCCTCCCCAGCTCCGCCACCCAACACACCATGGCATGTCATGCTATGTGAAAGCAAACAAAGCAATCCCCAAAACCTGACACACAAGTGTCACAAAGTAACCTGTCCCTAATGGAAACTGGCCACACACAATATGCTCCCAGTAATGTAGAACTAACAACACACATGACCAAATACTTACCAACAATACAATGCAGCAACACAACCTCAAACATAGGAAAAACATGACAGTACTAAGTTAAAGTAGTCATAGTCTTACAACCTGAATATGCCACCACATCTACCCCTTCCAACTGTAGTGTTGCAGCCTTCCAAATTTGTCAGTGTACTGCATAGAACATGAACTCCATCTCCAAAGTAGATGGCCTTGTGAAGACATGAGGAATGATCCTGCAAATATGGAGGGAGACATGGAAGCACAAGCACATATCAATACACCATGCAGTGTACAATACAACAACATTATCCACTAGGAATGTATACACAGTATTGACTACAGACTGCCCACACAGCTCATGGGAGTCCAACGTCACTGTGTAATTCACTGTCACCTGGGCACACCCTTTGCAAGCCCATGGAAACGGGAAGCAGGAGGGGTGTGTGTCTCACAAACCCAAGCATCTAACCCAAACTCAGGACAAGCCTGCATGTGCCCAACTGGAATACAATGGATGCCCATTCGAGCCACACAAGACAACACACTGTAAAAAAATTAAAAAATTAAAAAACACAAATCAAAAATCAAGAATCAAAAATCAAAAATCAAAAATGGCCATGTAGGGGGGAGTACACCCAGGAGGTCCGCCGACAGGGTGCGCACCAACAGCCACCTGTGTGGATGTTGGGAAAAAAAACACCTCCATGGGCTCATGGCCTGCACGGCTACGCTATTGTGGGAGAATTGCTGCTGTCGCTCTCATCACCCTCTGCTGCTGCATCAGGAGGTGGTGGTGCTATGGTAGGCAGCCCACGCAAAGCCCTGGTATGGTCCTCCATGGCAGCAAGCATGCAGGTGTTGAAGGTCTGATTCTGGAGGATTAAAGTGCGGAGATCCCCATGCACCACCTCACGGGTTGCATGCATTTCTGCATGCATGGCCTCCCGTGATGTCCGGATCTCCTCACGTGTTGCCTGCATCTCAGCTGAGAGCGAACGTGTGAGTCGCTCCAGCTGCTGTTCTGTCCTGAAATTAGTGGAAGCCCCAAGGTCAAGAAGAGTCTCCCTGAGGTTATGGAGTTCTTCCCTCAGGGCTTCCCTGTGGGCCTGGGACTCTATTGGGATGGATTGGCGCAGAGTCTCCAGTGCCGCCCGTCGGTCCCTGTTGGACGCCAACATGTCTTCCCTGTGTGATTGGCAAATGGAGTCCGTTGCCTGCTGTAGTAGCTGCATCTGCCTTTCAGGGGGGACAATGGAAGTGGCCACCCTCTCCATTGCTTGAGCCATCATCTCAACTGATGCTGCCTGTTGGGTTGCCATACGGTACATGGATTGTTCCCATACGGTATTGCCTGGTGGCATACGGCCACCGCGTCGGCGGGCACCACACCTGTTTGGGACAAGGCGATATACGCCTTGCTGTGCCGGCACTGCCTGAGGCTGCAGGACTGCATTCCCCCTCTGATCTGCTGGCCCAGGAACAGGATCAGATGTTGTCGAGTGTGACCCTGCATCCGTAACCACCAAAGGTGGACTTACCAACACTGACATCCCCATAGAGGGTTCTACCCCTGGTGCAGGTGGGTTGGACAGAACAGAATCCCTGCCAGAAACACTTACCTGCGACGGCACATAGGTCTCATCATCCGAATCAGCACCTGAATAGAGGTCTGGGGAGGTGCACCCAGAGACACCCCTGGACAGAATAGTCTGCAGCAAGATTGGGTTCTCACCCACCACCACACCATGTCCCCCACTGGTGCCCGGTCTTGCCTGAGAATCCTCCTGAGTCTGCACTATCTCCTCAACCTCAACAGCATCAAGTGCGTCATCCCCTGCAAAAACATGAAAGACAAACAATGAAAACAGGCATTAGCACCATAGCACACAAATAGGCCTGACAAGCTACAGAACCAGTACATGATTTACACATGTCCCACATGACTATAACCCTCCCATGCATGCACTGTCACTGAGTTTGAAGGGGAGGCAAAAGGCAGACACTGATGACACCAAGATGGAAGAGCAAAACATTTGCTGCATGCTGGGTAGCACTGCCATCACACATTGGCCTGTGAGTGGCATGTCCAATACACATACATGACACATGCCATCACACAGATGGCATGTACCATAGCCATGGTACATTCCACAAGTACATCCATATGTCAGTGAATGAGTACTGTCAGCCATCCATGTGAGATGGACATGATGAGATGAAAAATGCTACATAGTGTGACAAAATACGATTGTGCCACACACTGCAACACATCCAGTGTACAAAAATACAGTGATTGCAGGCCGATGTACACATCAATGGTTGTGCACTTCAACATGACAGGAAACAACTATCATGTTGCCCCAAAAATGTATGTGATCAGGCCAATACTCAATCAGCCTGAATGGTCAAATCATTCACCTAACAAAGTAACACATGTGGGCCAATGTGGGGTTCATCAATGACAGAAGCATGTCACATATGTGACAATAGGGCTGAGGAATGCGTAGAAAAAGTGGGAGAATTGAAACAATCAGCCTGAACGAACACTGAAAAATACAAACAATGTTGTTGCAAGATGCCACTTCAAGGGCAACTGCCGTAATGTTGCGCTAAATTACTACTGTGGGCAGAAGGGATGCTGTCACACCCAAATCCAAGGCCGCTGAATGTTTTGGATGAAGCACATTGGTGACCCATACCACTCAGGCACACACACCCTCACCTGGCAGTCAATCAGAACCCGTCACCCAAACAACATACACATGGATTACACACGCATGCATGGGCACTCACCGGACAATGCGTCGTAATCAGGTAGTTCTCCCACACCTTGGATCTGTTCCTCTGTGATGAAGGCCCCAGCAACAAACTCATGTTCAGTGAGTTCGTTGTCCTCTGGTGGAGACTAACTGCCAGTCACCAGAGTAGCGGCATGATTTGAGGCCAGCTTGTTCTTTGCTCTGCGTTTGAGGTCATTACACCGCTTGTAGCAATCATCAGCTGTGCGCCTCACAAATCCAAGGGCACTTATGCGGTCCGCGATGGTCTGCCAGTGTGCCCTACGTTGACCAGGTTTGGTCTTGCACCCTGGAGTCACCAACATTTCGCAGCTATGTGCTGACACATAGGTCACAAGTGCATCAAGTTCCGGGTCATTAAAGCTAGGCTTCCTTGATGTGCCAGAGTGTGTAGCCGTGTCTGGGGTCTCAGCCTGTTGTGCCAGAGCACCCTTCTTCCTCTTTTTTGAAGGTGGAGCAGAGCCAGAGTGGCGTACGCCGCTCTGGTCAGTAGGGGCAGAAGCACCAGTGGACTGGGTAGTAGGAGTGTGGGACTGCACAATGACCATAGGTCTTGGTGCAGGCATTGGTTGCAAGGTGTTGTTGGGAGGGGGAACGTCAGTTTGATGGACCTGGACTGACACTGTCCTGGCTGGGAGAGTCAGAGCTGGGGCGGATGGAGCTGCAGCTGCCCCTGCAGCCTCCCCACCCTGCCTACTTGGGGCAGCAGATGACATAGCTGCCCCAGATCCACGTGGCTTGGTGACAACAACTTGCACCGCCACACGTGGCCTAGACTTGCTGACCTGGAAGTCAGCCTGGGAGTCCTCCTGTGCCAGGTCAGGTACCACAAAGGGCTGGTCCAACAAGGGCTGAGCTGGGATGGCCTCAGCCATATTTCCCTCAACCATGGGGGGGGCATGGGTGTCCCTGATAGGTCCTCCACACATGGGGGTATATGGGCACCCAGCAAATCCTGGCCACGTCCCTTACCGCGCCCACCACGTCCACCTTTTGAAGGTCGGCCACCTTTGCCTCCCTTACCGCTCGGTCGCCTCCCAACCATGGCACTGATGTTGTTGTGCGTATGGAAGGAGCAGTAAACTATTGTCCTGGGCGATTGGGGGTCAAAGAGGTAGGATACTAGATGGAATTCGTAACCTAGTGCTCTAACAAGGCTGTCTGTGACCCCTGGGGGAAGATGACTGGTCATGCAAGGCATGGGCAGCCCAAAAACAAAAACTAAAGTGCATGCAACCCCTCGTAGACCACGTACGTGGAAAAATGAACCCGCACTACGTTGTGGCACCCAGAAACACAAAAATAAGTGTAATAATAAGTTTTTTCGCGTAATACACGCAGCCTACAATGACCTCTGAAGGGGTACGCGACACACAGGGCAAGCACAGTTGGTAAATATGTGCGCGACTCACCGTCTGCCTGGAAAAAGAACATGAAAAAGAAGCGCGTGTGCGCGTTGGCAACACCCCTGCCAAAAGAAGAATTGTACGCTGTCTGAGGAGACAGGACAAAAGGAGAAGTGAACGCTGTTTGAGGAAACAGGCCCAAAAAATGAAGAAAAATGAAAGCTGTCAGAGGTAACTGGGAGTACGAACTAGAAACGCTGTGAAGTAATCGCGTGTGAACCGACAAGAAGTACAGATTTCACCCACTCACTCTCCATGAAAAGCACGTACAAGGAAATGGCGTCCTACACATAGCTTTTAGACCGGCCCACAGGTACACATGACATACGCGTGTACGCGGGACCTTTCCTCCAATTACACGCGATGACACTCGGACATGCAGTTTTTCCATGTGGGCTCTGTCATCACATGCTATGAGGGAAACACCCGCGCGCGTCACGTCACAGACGCGCTTATGCGCTAAGGGCCTTTGGTCCAATGAAACCGCATACGTGTGCTGACGCGCTTACGCGCTAAGGGCCTTTCCTTGAATTACACGCAGACGTGCAAGATTTTCACGTGCCAAATCACTCCGTATCAAGCTGGCCACGCAACAACACACGGAAGACCATGCTCCTGCCCAGTAGGCTGAATTACTGCCCCCCAGAGCCCCGAGCACGCTCCCACCTGCCATCTGCTGCTGCCTGACTGCCTGCTGCCCACATGCCCAGCTATTTGCTGCCTGCACATCAGCCAGGGGTGCAGTTGCTGTGACCACCCCTGCTGGAACCAAAGACTCCCAACTGGTATACCATCACTCCACAGCCCAGCCCCAGGACCCAGTTGCCCACCCACTCCTGCCTCTGGGGTTGCCATGTCGGGCACAACATCATCTGGCAACACTGGCAACCCCCAGCCAGAGAGGCAGAGGGCCACCAGCTTCACTGCCACCAAAGTTTGTGTCCTGGTGGAGCAGGTCCTGGGGCAGTATGATGCCCTCTTTGTAAGTTTGCGCGTCGACAAGGAAGTTCGGACCAGGATCTGGATGGACATTGTGACTGCCGTCAATGCGGAGGGGGTGGCAGTCCGTGACTTACAACATGTCAAGAGGCGCTGGGAGGACTTCAGGTCCAGGACCCTCAACAAGGCCCGGCACCTCTTGAAGGCAGCGGATTCTAAGGGGCGTTGGGGCCACCTGTCGGAACACCTAGTGAGGGTCCTGGAACGCATATGCCCAGTGCTCCACATCCAGGTCCTTGAGAGGCAGACCCATCTGGAGTCGAGCGGTAAGTGTACATGCATACTGATTGTACGCTGTGCGTGTCGTGGTGTGCCTGTAGTGGGCAGTTTGCACATGTGTTTTTTGAATGGCCATGTATGGATGTGTATGTGCAGGGGGGTGATGCTGACACATGCGAGTCCTCTCATGTGTGAGACAAATGGATGGTGTATGTGTGGGTAAGCATGCAGGCCAAATGCAGATGTGGGAGCACACATGTTTGAAATTCTGTTTATGTACGTTGGGATGGTTGTGGTGTCACACATGGATGGTGGTTCCTGCTGCATGTATCTGCACTGTGTACATATGCATGTGTGTGTATTTGACAAGTGTGCACTGTGATGCAACTTGGATGCATGTGACACTGACATGTAGAAGGCTGAATGCCAGATGTGACATGGATGACGATCTCATCACTGTGACAGTTGGTGGACATGTACACATGCATGTAAGTGTGGTGGCATGTGTGTATGTGTTGTGCACTCCCCGTGTTTCATGTGACGTCAGGCTCACCTTTGGATGCGCATGCTGTCGTATGTGTATGGATGGTGCTAGATGGTGCGATATGGCTGTGGAATTGCTTATGTTGTGAGTTGAAATGACATGTGTGTTGGGGATTGTGATGCCATGTCTGAAGTTTGACACTGCCACTCATGTGCAACTGTCATGTGTGTATCAGTCCATTGTACAGTGCCCTGATGCCTGTGTTCTTTCTCTCCCTGTCTGCAGCGTCAACTGATGAAGAGGGTGGAGAGGGTGCTGTGGAGCACAGCGGTTGGGATCGCAACACCAGCCGGAGACGCAAGGCCCGGCTCCCCTCCCAAGTTGTCATCTCATCAGGGAGTGAGGAGTCCGGTGCCAGGTCCCAGGCCGCAGCTGCCGAGGGTAGGTCCAAGAGGCGGAGGTCGGAGTTGGACTCCTCGGCAGCAGAAGGGGCAGCTGAGACCCCACATGGTCCGACGGAGGAAGATGGCACAGTCATCCAGGTTGGTTGGGGGTTTGGTGGAGGAGGAGGCCCTGGAAGGGACAGACACGGGGTCTGGAGGTGGGGATTCCACTGGTGCTAGTGGTGCAGTGCAGGGGCTGGGACAGGAGGCAGCACAGGCCGCTGCGGAGGTGCCTGTGTGTAATCCTGTCCCCGATCCTGTGACTGCATCATCCTGCACCAGCAGGGATGCCTACGTCCAGACCCGTTTTCAGGGAGGGGATCCGCTTACAACAACTGGCCTTCCTCTCCCTGCGGACGTGGCTATCCGGGACTGGGTTGAGCCTGTCCTGAATGGGATGGCGTTGCATCAACGGGGCATGCAAGGTGACCTGCAGTGTTTTCGTGAGGACACTGCACGTCATCTCGAATGTCTCGTTGGCCGCGTTGACCTACTGGGACAGGTCACCAGGGCCGGATTCCTCCGTTTGCTGGACCTTGTTCCGACCCCCTCCTCACCTGAACACCCTATGCGCCAGTCGTCCTCCATGCCATCTTCCCACCCATGTATCACCTGGGTACCCTGTGGAGCTGCCTCTGACCCTGCGGCCAGGCTGGTGGAGGAAAGATCCCTGCCACAGTTGGGAGTCGGACGTCCAGCAGGGATGGCCACCTCGACAACTGCACCCCAGCCGGAGGAGAACGTGCAGGCAGCAAGAGCCAGGGCACAGGCACAGGCACAGCAGCAGCAGCAACAAGGTGGAAGCCATGATGGCTCGGGGCCTTCAACATCGGAGGGGCAGGTATCGGCCAGAAGGCAGGAGGACCCAGGACTGGAAGTGTCTTCCGTATGGCAGCGGTTAGGCCATGCTATAGATGCGGAGCGGCAGCGGGCGGAAGAGGCACGGCTCACGATGGTCAGGGCAGAGAACCCCATGCGTAGGGCTCTGAGGTGAGCCGAGTGCCTCGTGGCAATTCGCAGGGACCTGGAGGTCCAGATGTCGTCGTCCCTGCGAACCCTCGGGGCCATGGAAGAGAACCACCTCCGGGACATCGAGCAGGAGTTCGATGATGCCCTGGCCGGGAAATCGGGAAGTGAGCCGTCGGACTAGCCCGCTGCCATTGTAAATAGTTTTTAGAGTTAGGTTTCCTTTTCGTTTTCCTTTTATTTGTGGTGAATGGACAATGCCAGACAAATTTGTATATAGTTGTATTTTTAGGTAGTTTGTTAGATAGGTTTCATTTGTTTGGTTGGGCTCATGGACCCTTTTCGTACTCCAACAATGGATTTATTTGAAATATTTTTTGGGAGTTTGCACATGGATTAATGTATTTTTTTTTCCACATTGGATTGTAGATAGTTGGACTATGGATTCACTTGAATTTTTTTTTTTTCATCATGGACATGAAGCAATGGATTTTCTTTTCCTTTCCTTTGGATTTGAGTTGGTGGAGGGAGAGTTTGGACTGTTTTTCTTGCAATTATTTTTGGATTGGTTATGATTTTCATTCACTCATCTTTTGCACATGCTTTTCATTTCATTTTTGCTATTTTGGTATGCTTTCTTTTCATTGATTTATTTATGTACATAATACATTTTCAAATTTTAGTCCCATGTGTGGGATTCCCTCATTGGGTTGATGCATGTGAAAATGTGGGTTTACACAATCAATGCCAACCAGTGTATGTGTGTGACGGACATGTGTTGATGTACATAGTTGACTTTTGGTTTGTGTCTTGAGATAGGCATGTCAGTGTGGGGTGGTTTATTTTGGTGTAGAAGTGGGCCATGATTGTGCATCATTATTTTGTGTAGGGGTGACATGGGTGGGGGCCTGCTGGCAGGTGCCCCTGACTGCTGGGGGGTGGGGGTGCAGGGGGACATGAGTGGGGGCCTGCTGGCAGGTGCCCCTGACTGCTGGGGGGTGGGGGTGCAGGGGGACATGGGTGGGGGCCTGCAGGCAGGTGCCCCTGACTGCTGGGGGTTGGGGGTCCAGGGGGACATGGGTGGGGGCCTGCTGGCAGGTGCCCCGCACTGCTGGGGGGCTGGGGTGCAGGGGGACATGGGTGGGACTTGGGTGGGGGCCTGCTGGCAGGTGCCCCTGACTGCTGGGGGGTGGGGGTGCAGGGGGACATGGGTGGGGGCCTGCTGGCAGGTGCCCCGCACTGTTCGGGGGTGGGGGTGCAGGGGGACATGGGTGGGACAAGGTTGGGGGCCTGGTGGCAGGTGCCCCTGACTCCTGGGGGTGGGGGTGCAGGGGACATGGGTGGGGGCCTGCTGGCAGGTGCCCCGCAATGCTGGGGGGTGGGGGTTGTAAGGATATTTAGCAAACAGCACAGAGTACAGCGCTACTGCACAAGTAGCAAATTTTTTTTTTGCAGCACCACCACCACAAGGGTGCGGTGCATTGCTATATGGGTTAGCAGATTAACAAGGAAAGACAGGCTATTCAGTCAAAAACGATTTTAACATATAAGATGCAAATCTATTTTTACAGTTAAAAGCACACGTGTTCATTTAAAAATGCACACTATTTTTCACCTGAAATGCCTATGGTGCGAGAGACACATTTGAAAATTAACAGCTAACCTATTAACCATTAACCTGACTGATAAAATCTTATTTAATATAACCCACTAATAAAATGTGTTCTCCACTGCAGAATTAGGCATACTCTGAAAACCATTTAAATGTGTGTGCAGATTTTTTTTTCTCTTCTCTTCTCTGCCTGATTCTCCGTGTTTTTGTGCACAGTAACTGCAGGAAGAAGGAAGTCAGATTTGCAACAATTGCAAATGTATAAGCGAAGCTATTGTTGAAGAGTAGGAGGATGAGAGATGATGGATTTCATTGGGACACGTCATACAGAGGGCTGAGAGGAAAGTTTTAGTGGGCAGTAACGGGGAAAATTCCAGGCAGACATTTTTCTGCACTACTGGGGAGAAGACCTGGCTGTGGGGTCCTGACTGAATGCAGATTCCTGTGTCCTGCTGCAGTCGAGATTGGGGAGAGCTGAAAGAAAAACCTTTCCACTGGCTGAGGCATTCCTATCTGAAAAAGCTGAGAATTCCAGGCAATGACCCCGGCTTGAGAAGGCAAGCGTTCCTTTTTGCTGGAGTTAATCCAAGAGAGCCACATTCACAAAGAGAACAACTAAAAAGATAAGGTAATGAGAAGTGTGGGAGCTGAGTGTGTACGGTAATATGCAGTCAGTGTAGGATTCCTGTGCGTGTCTTAATCAAGTGCTAATGTTGCAATTTGAGTTCTGTTCTCCGCCACTCTCTTTGCAGAGTGTCACAGACAATGCTTTGACTGTACCATTTTATTTCTGTAAAGAATGAGATCGTTTTTAAATACAACTTTTATAATACAGAAAAATATTTGAAAACAGACGGGTGATGTTTATTGTTTACCATTACAATGCTGATGATGTGGGGAGATTTTTAAACAGTGCAATGGTCATTTTAAGACAGATGTGTGCATGTCAAAATCAGTATGAATAATTGTGAGTGACTGTAGCATAGCTTGTTGGAGGTACATGAGCCAACGGGAAGAGAGACTCTCTGAACATAGCTCCCTACCGTATATAAGGTAGTGGAAATTACCACAAGACTACCACATATAGCTCTCTGTCGTAAATAAGTCAGTGAGTTCGCCCATGGTGGCACACCAACACTATCACTGGAAAATGTGGTATTCCTAGAATGCAGGTCTGAGGTCTCTCTAGTGATCACACGAAAAATCTAAGCAAAGATAAGGGATTCTGGACATTGGGGCCACAAATAAAACAAGGGAATTATGCTCACCAAAATACCACCAACCACGTATATCAAATATGCAGGTCTGGGTGCTGAAATAATGCATGTCCATTGTATTATTGTTGCACATGGCCAAATCTGAATACAAAGAGTGATTATTGCTAAGTTATTTTTCGGCGGTAATAAAATACCGTCAGGCCCCAAATCTCCACAAAATACCCTACATATTTATGGTGCGTTGCAGGCCGGGAAAGTGATCATAGAGTACCTACTGGGCGTGGCAAGCGTGTCTCACACTGCCATTTGCACATTAAAGGGAACCCATTTTATAATAGCAGTGTGCCACTAAAAACGAATTTCAGAATGTCACAAAGGGAAACCACATTCTCAGATCTAGTGCAATATTTAGAGGCAAAGTTATTTGCACATGGGAATTGGTCTTCGAATAGCACGTTAGAATGGAGTAACCGCATTCAGGGTGAGGTGCAGAAAGAAAAACTAGACAATATTTTTGCAGAAGGCAGCATAATTCAGGTCTGCCTTACAAGATTATTGAATGCAGCTGATAAAAGTGCAGAGAAAGACTGTTTAATACGGCTATGCGGCAAAATATGGTTTATTTTAAACAAGTCCCTGCGAATGCAAGAGAATAATACTCAGCTAATTAACAGGTTAAAGACTGAATTAGAGGGGGCAAGTAAAAATCAGGAAATGTTGAGAGCAGAATTGGATGTATGCCAAAAAGACATGCAATTAAAATGCAGAGACTTTGATACTCAGTTATCCAAAAGCAAGAAACAATTTGAAGATAGTGAGCAAGAATTGGCACACTTAAAAGCCTTAGTGGATCACATTAGGCAGGATAAAGATGAGGTTGTTTCAGAAATGCAGATTTTACAAAAAGAACATTGTGAAAAAGAAGGTGATCTCCAGAGTGCAGAACAAGAAATGATTAAAATGATTCAAGAAAGAGACAAAAGAAATAAAGAGTTCAATGAATGCCAAATGCAAATGTGCGACATGCAGGAGGCGATTAATAAAATGAGCGATGAAAATAATTATTTGCAGAATGAAGCAACCAGACTCCTTAAAAAGTGTAAGGACTTAGAACAGCAAATGTGCATTCCCAGGTCCCAGGAGAGGCGGCAGGGTACCACATTCAATGGAGTGGAGGTGAATTCTAGCTCTGCCCAAAGAGCTAGTGCCCCAGTGACTGGGCCGGTGACTGAACTTGGTTGCAGCGCCCTTGGGGGATTTGATACTCCCATTGGGGGCAGTCACCAATCTCATACACCTGAAAACAGGATTGACTCACAAAATAGTGCAATTCCATGTATTGCAACAAGTAGCCCCATAAAAATAATGAAATCCATTAAAGCCCTGATCAAACCATTTAAAAAGGGAGGTGAATGCTGCATTGAGGATCACTTAGAAGCAGTGCATGACATTTTTAAAGCACTCCAGATACCTAGGGAACAGTACAGACAATATTTTCATTTAACTTTAGATGCCCCGACGGCCAGCATCATAAGGGGATTAAATGAACAGCAGAATATGACATGGCTGGAGTTTGAAAAAGAAATTAGGCGTCATTTTTCTCCTTTTCAGTCATTGCAGGAGGCAAAGAAAGTCGCGTACACAATTACTGCTGGACCTAATACATCCCCTCGCCAATTTTTACAAGACTTAAGAAGAGCATTCTCTCGCTTTGATGTATCTTTTGTCTCAAATTCCAATGAGTTTAAAACTGCATACTTCTATGGGCTACAGAAAGACATCATATCCCAATTGGTCCGTGAATTTGACCGTGACAAGTCCCTTGAATGGATTGTACATCAAAGCACAAAGCTATATGAGGTACTCTATTGTCAGGGTAGAGAAAGTGATAAAATGAAAGATACCAGGCATAAATCTAAAGAACCCTCAGCCACAGTAATGGAAATCAGGTCAGCCAAAATGTCCCTTGAGTCTGCTCAAAGTCAAGGTAAAAATAATGTGACACCTGAACAAAGGGGTAATCAACAAAGATCGCCATTGCCTGTACCAATGTTCCAAACACATGATCCTAGTAATAGAGAGAGCTACATCAGCCCTAGGTACTTAGGGGATAGACCCCGGGTAAGATACCGGTCTGATATGGCAGGTATGAACAATAACCAGAGACAAAATCAAGATCAAAGAAATGATGGTCCCTACCAGTCATTGGGGACACAGAGTAGGTTTGATCCCAACACCATGATATATGGTAATCAGGATAGGCCCCGATATGTGGATCGATTTACTGATAATGGGAATCAACATAGGGGCCAGTACCCACAATCTGAGAGACAGGACATGAGGCAAAACGTGAACTACAGTCCACGCCAGTACGATGATTCCCCACCAAGGGACTATAATCAAAGGATGGGTGCAACCCGCTCCCCTCCACAAATGAATCAAGAGTTCAGAAACCATCCCAACCGGTATCAATCACCTGAGAGGTATCAGAATAGATCCAATCAGGGGGAAAACAACCAATATCGACCTAGGCCACAGAAAGAGGATCCTAGAGAGATGGAAAGGTTCCAGTGCCTTGAGGCCCAAGTGAAAATGTTAGCTGAGCAAATAGGAAAGCTCTATACAGCGCAAAAACAACCTTCCAAAGAGGGGGCTGATGGCCATAGCAATGACCGGGGGGCTTCCGAAAAGTGACTAAGTACTCATGATAACTGCAGTGCCAAAATGACAGATTGCTCTGATATAATTTTGCATAACGACTCTGAGATGCCTAATGGATTAAAAATGAAAGTACCAGTAAATGAAATTGTGACAGAAAGTGCAAATACTTCTAAAAAAGAGGTACGGTTTAGCTTAGAGCTAAATAAAACAGTAAAGATTTGCACAAATGAAAAAGAAACATTAGGAATTCCAAAAGAACAAAGGAACAGATTTAAGAAAAATGACTCGTGCATGGGGAATACCAGTGAACAGGGAGTAAGTGGGGATGCCATAGCTCCTTCCCTGGGCAAGCAAAACAATGACCAAACACAGACAGAAAAAGGAAATACTCACAAGGAGGGTACAAGTCAATCACCTGAAGAATTCTTTGAGCCACATATTTTTGAAGAGGCTGAAAGGGCTGGTATTACACTAAATGATCACAAATGCACAGAATTAAAAAATGACAAATTGCTGAATGATGTTGTTACACATGTTCAGTTGGAAGGTTGTAATGTGGTCTCTGATGTTACCCAGATGGATGGGCGAACAGTGGCCACACTCCAAAAAACTTCTGATCATGGAGAAATGAATAAAATATCTCGCACAGAAATGGGTAAAAAGGAGGGAAAAATGTCTTTTCATTTACCAATGTGCTTAGCCAAAAGTGAAAAAGACCTGAGAAAGGTGAGCCCTGAAATCAGTAAGAATTCACATTTCTTATGTGTATTAGAGGAAGTTGAGGACAGATATTATGCACCCATCACTGTAGAAGAAAAATGCCACACCTTCGCTATGATTGACACTGGCGCACAGGCCACAATTATGTCCAAGGAGCTGGTAAAGAGTATCAATGAAGGGAGGCCTCCACAGAGTCAGATCACAGTGAAGGCAAATCAAGGCCCAGTGCATAACTTTAATGGGGAGGAGGTGCCCATCATAGGTGTAACTGAGGTTGACATAAAAATAGGAAACCACAGAATGAAACAAGAGGTATTGATCACATCTATTTGTGAAATTCCATTTCTGATGGGGACAGATTGCCTGAAAAGATTGTCTCCTCTCATAGATGGGGTGAATGGAGTGCTGTGGTCCTTAACCAAAAAACCATTGAGGCCTAAGAAACTAAAATCACAAAACAGCAATATAAATGAATGTCACACCGTTGCCAAAACAAATGATGCTGTGGAGGTATATCTCCAGAATAGCTGCTTACCTAGTGTCACTGTTATATTAATGTGTCAAGACAAAGATCAGAGCGACAATGAAAAACTACCTGTACAAATATACTTGGACCCAAGGAAAGATTGGCAGACTGCTAAAGATGAGCACACATTACGTTTCTACTTAAAAGAGAATACATGCAAACAGAATATTGTTCCTAAAACAGATTCAGAAAAACACATTACCACTCTGGCAGAAATACACATGGAAGATGAGCAACCATGGGTTCACGTTGGTATAAATGATTATCTTAAAACAATAAAAGCCACTTTAGCGCTTGAACATGAAAGGAGTTTCATTAATGAGAAATTGTTGCAAAAAATTATGGAGAGGGAAGAAATCCCGAAATTTAGGATTAAAAACCAATATGTTTCTGGGTTGGACAGTCCAGACTTTGAAAACCGAATTGCAGGCAGATGCATGCTTAAAATTAGCATTGGGCAGAAAACAATTTACCATAATGTATGGATAGTGAATGGAGCACAAAATGAATTTTACATGGGCAATGACATCATGCACAGAATGTGTATGGTGTTAGATTTCCTTAATCAAAAAATATGGTCACGCCTAGGTGGGCCGGCACCTGAATTTGAAGACAAAAGAAGGGCTTATCATTGTGCACAACTGGTTCCTTATGCCATCGAATTACAAATAAGGAAAGATACTATTATTCCTGCATTTACAAAACAGTTTGCAATAACACTGAAATGCAAAAATGGGCAGCAGATGAAAGGCTCTGATGCATTTGTATGCCTGAATGAATCCATAAAACAGCAAGGCCTGGATTATGAATACATTCCATTGGTAGACATTGGTGAGGGATCTGTAAAAATCATGGTAAATAATAAAGGTTGTCAGGATATTCATTTAGAGGAAAACTCCCCATTAGGAATGGCCATACAAAAATCACATTATACGGCAGATTTAAATAACATGGTGATTGGGAATATTCCTGAAAAATATGTAGATGCCAAGGGCGAGTTGCCAGAACACCTGGACTCTCAGCCCAAAGGAATATTTAAAATTCATTCTGTGTATCCTTATGATTCAAATGAGACAGTGTGCTGCCATCAAGAGGATTGCATAATATTTAATTTAAATGAAAATGAAACAGGAAATCAGCCCATTGAAGTGGAAGCTGATATGCCAAAATATTTAAAAGTGGCAGCTCTACAAAAAGACACAGCCACACAGTTAGAGGAAAGCGCTGAGATTCCTTTACCAGAAGAGTTTCCAGAATTTTCCAGAATGGTAGAAGAGCAGATCTCCTTAGCGGATGCATGTGACAGCGATGGGGATCGAAACGACCTGAGGGAAATATTTATGGAGTTCAAGGATGTATTTGCAAAAGATGCTTATGATTGTGGTTTAACTGATTTACATGTGGCCACACTACCAGAAGGTTGTAGCAGAAATCCAGTGTTTGTACGCCAGTATAGACTACCGCTGGCATGTTTAGAATCATTGGCAGAGATTATTAAAAATTTGGAATCACGGGGAATAATTAGGCCCATTCATAGCACATCCAATACGCCTATTTTAGGTGTGTTAAAGCCAAATGGTCAATGGCGGCTGTGTGCAGACTTAAGAGAGTTAAATAAAAGAGTACCAGTATCTAGATGGCCACTACCATTCATTGATCAGGGCCTAGCTCAGATACATGGTTCAAATGTATTTACCACGTTAGATCTCACCTCTGGATATTGGTGTGTGCCATTGGCAGAGGAGATACAACACTTATTTTCCTTTACATATGACAGGACTCAATATGCCTGGCTTAGAGCTCCGTTCGGGTACATCAATAGTGGGAGTGAATTTGGCATATTTTTGAGAAAGGCCATGCCGGATGCAGCGGAAAGAGGAACAATAGTTTATGTGGATGATGTCCTGATAAAAAATGAAAACCTTAAAAGCCATTTTGATGAAATAAGACATGTGCTTGGCCAATTGCAGAAAGCAGGCGCCAAAGTATCTTTGCAAAAAGCACAATGGTGCAAGAAAAAAGTGAACCTTCTAGGGCATGAAGTGACTGAACATGGGCTAAATCCACAAAGGAAGAAAATAGAGGCCATACAAAGATTAAAAGATCCTAAAAATGTGAAAGGAGTAAAAAGTTTATTAGGGATGACAGGCTATAACAGAAAGTTCATTGAGAATTATGCAGAAATCACTCAACCATTAACTAAACTGCTTAAACTAAATACTCCCTGGAGATGGGAAAGAGAGCAGTCTGATGCAGTGGATAGATTGAAGGAATGTCTTGTAAAGGCACCATGTTTAGCATACCCCATAAAGGACAGGGATTTCTTTATAGAAATAGGTTTTTCTGAACATTGTATGTCAGCAGTATTATCACAAAAACACGATTTGAATCACAAAACCATTGCATATGCAAGTAAGGCATTTTCCCAAGTTGAAATGAAATTTAATGAATGTGAAAAGGCCCTATTAACCACCGTGTGGGCGCTACAACATTTCCGCTCCATTGTTCAGGGAGAAAAGGTGATTATTGAAACAAATCATCAACCGTTGCAATTTTTAGAGAGTAAAAGAATTAGATCAGGCAATCTAGCGCAATCCAGAATCACTTCATGGACGCTGGCATTACAAGGTTTTCCCGTAGAAGTGAGATATGGACAAAATAAAAAGAGCCCAATTGCTCAAGGGTTAGCTGACTTACATGACTGTGCAGCTGAACAAATACCAAATGAAATGGAAGTGGAAACTAGTTTACAGGAATTTGAACAATCATCACACAAAGCTTTTGATGAAAAAACATGCAAGGATTTGCCAACTGTATATGTGGATGGTTGTGCTTTTCACATTGAAAATGACAGTAATAAACAGTTAGTGGCAGGAATAGGAAATGTCTGGTTGAAATGTGAAGGCGTTCCCAGTATAGGGATGAGGATTGGAGATAGGAGCAGTCAGGTGGCGGAATTGGCAGCCATTTATAAAGCAATTGCTACTGCAGTTGATAAAAAGTTCAGTGAAATTGTCCTGGTGACTGATTCTGACTATGCACGGAATAGCTTTGTGGAGTATTTGCCTGGTTGGAAAGCAAGAGGCATGGTTACATACAACAAAAAGCCACTTAAACATGGAAAAATGATACAAGCCATAGACAAATTGGTGTCAGAAAATAATTTAACAATATACTGGAGAAAAATTCGTGGGCATTTAAAAACACCAGGAGAGGATAAGGAGGGAAATGATAAGGCAGACCATCTGGCTAAGATTGGGGCTGTGATGGGAGAATTGCTACATATTGATTATTTAATGGGTGAAATACAAATTGATGCAGTGACACGTTCTAAAGCACCAAAGGAGGTAGATCAACCGGTGGTGCAGTGGAGTCATGACACGCCAGACCAAGATTTGATTGAGGCACAAAAGAATGATCAAATTTTGGGAATCTATTATAATCATTTGATAGATCCTGAACAAAATCCTTTAACAGAAAAAGATTGTATGGGAAAAGAAGAGTTGAGGGTGTCATAAAGAACAAAACACGAATTAGATTACAGGATGGACTCATGATTAGAGAGTCCATAACAGGGCAAATACAGTGGGTAGTACCCCTTTCATTCAGAGGACTAATGCTACACCATGCACATGATGCCATAACTGCAGGCCATAGAGGTTCACAAAAAACATTAGAAATACTAAAAGATTATGCTTACTGGCCTCATATGTCCCAAGATGTGGAATTATATACTAGAGGATGTCTAGTATGCGCCCAATTTAAACCTGCTTCACCAATGCATAGAGCACCATTGATGAAAAGAGGCCTAACTCTCCCATGGTCAGATTTGCAAATAGACTATGTAGGTCCTTTAAAAAGGTCGAGCAGGGGACACCGTTATATTTTGAGTGTGGTATGTTTGATGTCAAAGTGGATTGAGTGCATTCCTGCACCAGATTGTAGTGCGCAAACAGCAGCCACATTGCTGGTGAACCATGTGTTCTCAAGGTTTGGGTTGCCGCAAAGAATTGAGTCAGACAGAGGAAGTCATTTCACAAGTACTCTAATGAGCAAGGTATGGCAAATACTAGGTGTGAAAAGGAAACTACATATCGCATATCGGGCGGCGTCTTCAGGTACAGTTGAAAGAAGCAATAGGTCTGTTGTGGATATTTTAAAGAAATTTGTGGCAGAAGCAGGTTCCAGCTGGGATTTGCGTTTACCATTGGTTTTGATGGCAATCAGGTCGACTCCTGCCAAAGCAACAGGTGTTAGCCCCCATGGGGTCTTAACAGGTAGGAAAATGGTGTTACCACAACACCTACTATACAGAACACATGAGCAAACTCTAGTGAGTGCATCCACAGTTCATGAATATATTGATGAACTGAGGAGGCATTTGCAACATGCATTTGCTTTTGTGCAGAGAAATCTGGAAAGAGCTGCTGACAGTGCAAAGTCATATTATGATAAAAAGACATCAGTAAAGGAATACAGTGTAGGGGATCAGGTGTACAAGTTTCACTTTGGAAAAAGTAAACAGAAAAATTCTAAATTTCTAGCAGCCTGGCAGGGGCCATTTCGAATTATAGATAAAGTCTCTCCTGTAGTGTATAAAATTTTGAAAAATGAAGGTGAAACAGCAATAGAGCAGTTTGTCCATGTAAATCAAATCAAACCATGCCATCCCAGACATGAGATCAGGCAGCTTGAGCATGTAGAAACGGATAGAGTCCCTTGAGAAAATAAATGGGTGTAATCAGGAGGCAGTGACAAAGAAGTTAAAAAAAGTTGATTGTTATGATGGCACATAAACACTGTAATATATGTAAAAATATATAATATAAATAAATAAATAAATAAATAAATAAATAAATAAATAAATGCACATATAACGGAAGCTCGTGGTTGGTGTGCAGAGAGAAAGTGTATTAAATATTGAATGCTGTTTTATATATGCTTGTTTTCTTTTAACTTGTATTTGATTTCAGAAAAAAAACAGGAAAAAAAATATAAACGAAATATTTTTACCAAGCATGTTTTATTTTTGGCAAAAGGTGGAAATTAGTATTGTGCTATGTACTTAATTTGTTTATTTTCTATTTTGATTTAGAAAATTAACATTATTTGGTCGGAGGTTCTGGGACCAGAGGCCACGGGAGACGATGGAGTCCTGGAGTCCGCGAGGACGGATTCCGGGAAAGCCCCAAAGAGGGGTGAAGACCAAGGCTACAAAGCGATCAGCATTGAAGATGATACCGATGACATGTTTAATGATGATGATATTTGGAGGGATCTTCAAGAATTCAGAAGCACAGGTTGTCATTGAACCTGGACCAGCATCTGGTATCGCGGTGGAAGAGGCACCAGGATTCATCATGAGTGATAGAAGGATGATTTTCCAAAATATATACATACCGTTAAATCCTGAGATTTTGATTGAAAAACACTTGAACAATACCGGAATTAAGATTGAACAGACTAAAGAGTGGCTGGAAATAAGAAAAGAGGACGCTAAGCAGTCAATAAGAGATATATTAGTGCAATTGGAAAAAACATTTGTGAATTCAGCAGACATTAAGAAGAAGAGAGGAAAGAGAGGTGCGGTGATGCTCGCGATATCAATGGTAATGTCTATAATTGGAGCAATAATAGGTACCACAATATCAACAGCCAATTCTATTTCGGTAGGAACACTGAGTACTAAAGCACAACAACTGAGTATTGACCTAGAAATAATACAAAAGACATTAGATGGAATTAGAGGGGGACTGGATGAACAAGTAAGATTCATAAATGAAACTGCAATCATTCTAAATGAACAAGCGGATGTGATGCAAAGGGGGACTAAAGTAATACTTAAGCATGACAGAACTTTAAATGAAATATTGAACATAATGAGTCCTGTTGATAGACTATTAACGAATTATATGAGAGAAGTTCAAACTGCAGTTTCACAATTGATTCAAGGACATATTCCCTTGTATTTTGTTTCGCAGGATATCATTCGTCAAATGATAGAAAGATTGACCAGGAGGGAAATTGACCTTATACAGGTAAAAATTGCATTCGAAATGGGGAATGCAATGCCGTTATATGGGATGCAATTGTGTCAATTGGGGGATTAACATTGTTTCATGTAACAAATGATGTTTGGGAAAGCCAAGTGGAAAATATCGATTTTTTTCAAAGGGATACTTTTCCAATAGATCCAGATGTGGAATATTTATTGAATCACAAAGAAAGACATGTTATGAAAATGAATTTGCGAAAAAACAATATTACAATTAGTAATCTGGGCATAATAGAAGTGGAAAGATTTAATTGGGGAACCTGGGGGGAACGCTCAATAGTGGGTTTGGCTATCCTGGTGCTAATCATGGGTGGATGGTTGATTGTGCTATCAGTAAAAATGAAAATGTTACTGATTTTACTGACTACGTCAGGAAGAGAAAGATATCCCAATACACATGCATTTTAAAAGAAAAAGAAAGAACAAGTTGTTTTTAGGAATTGGCTTGGATTATAGCCAAGTTCTAAAAACAAAAGGAGGGTATATGTAAGGATATTTAGCAAACAGCACAGAGTACAGCGCTACTGCACAAGTAGCAAATTTTTTTTTTGCAGCACCACCACCACAAGGGTGCGGTGCATTGCTATATGGGTTAGCAGATTAACAAGGAAAGACAGGCTATTCAGTCAAAAACGATTTTAACATATAAGATGCAAATCTATTTTTACAGTTAAAAGCACACGTGTTCATTTAAAAATGCACACTATTTTTCACCTGAAATGCCTACGGTGCGAGAGACACATTTGAAAATTAACAGCTAACCTATTAACCATTAACCTGACTAATAAAATCTTATTTAATATAACCCACTAATAAAATGTGTTCTCCACTGCAGAATTAGGCATACTCTGAAAACCATTTAAATGTGTGTGCAGATTTTTTTTTCTCTTCTCTTCTCTGCCTGATTCTCCGTGTTTTTGTGCACAGTAACTGCAGGAAGAAGGAAGTCAGATTTGCAACAATTGCAAATGTATAAGCGAAGCTATTGTTGAAGAGTAGGAGGATGAGAGATGATGGATTTCATTGGGACACGTCATACAGAGGGCTGAGAGGAAAGTTTTAGTGGGCAGTAACGGGGAAAATTCCAGGCAGACATTTTTCTGCACTACTGGGGAGAAGACCTGGCTGTGGGGTCCTGACTGAATGCAGATTCCTGTGTCCTGCTGCAGTCGAGATTGGGGAGAGCTGAAAGAAAAACCTTTCCACTGGCTGAGGCATTCCTATCTGAAAAAGCTGAGAATTCCAGGCAATGACCCCGGCTTGAGAAGGCAAGCGTTCCTTTTTGCTGGAGTTAATCCAAGAGAGCCACATTCACAAAGAGAACAACTAAAAAGATAAGGTAATGAGAAGTGTGGGAGCTGAGTGTGTACGGTAATATGCAGTCAGTGTAGGATTCCTGTGCGTGTCTTAATCAAGTGCTAATGTTGCAATTTGAGTTCTGTTCTCCGCCACTCTCTTTGCAGAGTGTCACAGACAATGCTTTGACTGTACCATTTTATTTCTGTAAAGAATGAGATCGTTTTTAAATACAACTTTTATAATACAGAAAAATATTTGAAAACAGACGGGTGATGTTTATTGTTTACCATTACAATGCTGATGATGTGGGGAGATTTTTAAACAGTGCAATGGTCATTTTAAGACAGATGTGTGCATGTCAAAATCAGTATGAATAATTGTGAGTGACTGTAGCATAGCTTGTTGGAGGTACATGAGCCAACGGGAAGAGAGACTCTCTGAACATAGCTCCCTACCGTATATAAGGTAGTGGAAATTACCACAAGACTACCACATATAGCTCTCTGTCGTAAATAAGTCAGTGAGTTCGCCCATGGTGGCACACCAACACTATCACTGGAAAATGTGGTATTCCTAGAATGCAGGTCTGAGGTCTCTCTAGTGATCACACGAAAAATCTAAGCAAAGATAAGGGATTCTGGACATTGGGGCCACAAATAAAACAAGGGAATTATGCTCACCAAAATACCACCAACCACGTATACCAAATATGCAGGTCTGGGTGCTGAAATAATGCATGTCCATTGTATTATTGTTGCACATGGCCAAATCTGAATACAAAGAGTGATTATTGCTAAGTTATTTTTCGGCGGTAATAAAATACCGTCAGGCCCCAAATCTCCGCAAAATACCCTACAGGGTGCAGGGGGACATGGGTGGGGGCCTGCTGGCAGGTGCCCCACACTGCTGGGGGGCGGGGGTGCAGGGGGACATGGGTGGGACATGGGTGGGGGCCTGCTGGCAGGTGCCCCTGACTGCTGGGGGGTGGGGGTCCAGGGGGACATGGGTGGGGGCCTGCTGGCAGGTGCCCCACACTGCTGGGGGGCGGGGGTGCAGGGGGACATGGGTGGGACTTGGGTGGGGGCCTGCTGGCAGGTGCCCCTGACTGCTGGGGGTTGGGGGTGCAGGGGGACATGGGTGGGGGCCTGCTGGCAGGTGCCCCTGACTACTGGGGGGTAGGGGTGCAGGGGGACATGGGTGGGACATGGGTGGGGGCCTTCTGGCAGGTGCCCCTGACTGCTGGGGGGTGGGGGTGCAGGGGGACTTGGGTGGGGGCCTGCTGGCAGGTGCCCATGACTGCTGGGGGGTGGGGGTGCAAGGGGATATGAGTTGGTGATCAGTGATGCAAGCTGACATGTGGCTTGGCTGGGGGGCATACCCATGGGTGCGGGGTAGTCCCCTGTGGTGTGGGCTGCCTGCAGGGGCCGTGGAGGGTGTAGAGGGAACACCTGGGAGGACCCACACTGCCAATTCATGTGTAGGACTCCCCGCACACCCCTGAAATACACGTACCCCACTCGCACAGGGCCTATCACGTGTGATACTTCCCGTGCATCCCCGAAATACACGTACCCTGCTCAAATCGCATGTGAGACTTCCCGCGCACACCAGAAATGCACGTACCCTGCTCAAATCGCGTGTGAGACTTCACGCGAACCCCAGTTATACACGTACCCTGCTCAAATCCCATATGAGACTTCACGCAAACCCAGTTATACACATACCCTGCTCAAATCGCGTGGGAGACTTCACGCGAACCCTAGTTATACACGTACCCCACTCGCACAGGGCCAATTACGTGTGAAACTTCCCGTGCACCCCTGAAATACATGTACCCCACTCGCACAGGGCCTATCGCGTGTGAGACTTCCTGTGCACCCCCGAAATACACGTACCCTGCTCAAATCGCGTGTGAGACTTCCCGTGCACCCCCTAAATACACGTACCCTGCTCAAATCACATGTAGGACTCCCCGCGCACCCCTGAAATACACGTACCCCACTCGCACAGGGCCTATCGCGTGTGAGACTTCCCGCGCACCCCCAAAATACACATACCCTGCTCAAATCGCGTGTGAAACTTCTGGCGCACCCCTGAAATACACTTACCCCACTCGCACAGGGCCTATCGCGTGTGAGACTTCCCGTGCATCCCCGAAATACACGTACCCTGCTCAAATCCCGTGTGAGACTTCCCATGCACCCCCGAAAGATGTACCCTACTCAAATCGCGTGTGAGACTTCACGCGAACCCCAGTTATACACGTACCCTGCTCAAATCGCATATGAGACTTCACGCAAACCCCAGTTATACACGTACCCCACTCGCACAGGGCCAATTACGTGTGAAACTTCCCACGCACCCCTGAAATACACATACCCCACTCGCACAGGGCCTATCGCTTGTGAGACTTCCTGTGCACCCCCGAAATACACGTACCCTGCTCAAATTGCATTTGAGACTTCACGCAAACCCCAGTTATACACGTACCCCACTCTCACAGGGCCAATCGCGTGTGAAACTTCCCACGCACCCCTGAAATACATGTACCACACTCGCAAAGGGCCTATCGCGTGTAAAACTTCCTGCGCACCCCTGAAATACACGTACCCCACTCGCACAGGGCCTATCGCGTGTGAGACTTCCCGTGCACCCCCGAAATACACGTACCCTGCTCAAATCGCATGTGAGACTTCCCGCGCACCCCCGAAATACACGTACCCTGCTCAAATCACGTGTGAGACTTCACGCAAACCCCAGTTATACACGTACTCCACTCGCACAGGGCCAATCGCATGTGAAACTTCCCACGCACCCCTGAAATACATGTACCCCACTCGCACGGGGCCTATCACATGTGAAACTTCAAGCGCACCCCTGAAATACATGTACCCCACTCGCACAGGGCCTATCACATGTGAGACTTCCCGCGCGCCCCCGAAATACACATACCATGCTCAAATCGCGTGTGAGACTTCACGCAAACCCCAGTTATACACGTACCCCACTCGCACAGGGCCTATAACGTGGGAAACTTCCCGTGCACCCCTGAAATACACGTACCCTGCTCAAATCGCGTGTGAGACTTCACGCAAACCCCAGTTATACACATACCCCACTCGCACAGGGCCTATCGCGTGTGAAACTCCCGTACACCCCTGAAATACACGTACCCTGCTCAAATCGTGTGTGAGACTTCCTGCGAACCCCAGTAATACACGTTCCCCGCTTGCCCGGTGCTGTGTGGCAGCCCTGTATACTGCTACAGGGTTAGCACAGCCCTTTGCACTGGATTGGGGATTTTGATGGCTTTTCCTTGCTTGAGGGGCGTTCTTGGGGGCGTAAATGGCACTGCTGTGGGGTCGCTGCGCCACTGTGTGCCACGGCTGGTTTTGGTAGTTAAAATCCATGAATACGCTGTGCACGGAAATGGATTTTAGCGCACGCGGCTGGCGCAGAGATTCGCACGTGCACACTGAGCGCCAGCCGCGTGCGCCACTTGTGCGCTAATTTCTATGAATTACCGTGTTAGAGTTAGATGTCTATCATCTATCACTTTGTCGAACCAGCCCTGATAAAAGGTTTGGACCAAAGAAAACATATTGTGTTTATTTGAAAATCTGTTGATTGACACTTACTCATTATCACAGTAAAGGAAGTAAAGAAAAAGGCATGTCATAATAATAATAATAATTTGGCATTTATATAGCGCTACGAACCCTCAGGTATCTGAGCGCTGCTTATTATTACCCACTGTGTGTGGAGCTCATTTATCGACCTTGGAAGGATGAAAGGCTGAGTTTGGCCCTGCCAGTGACCGGCTTGTCATGTCACCAAAACATAGATTGAACATAAAACAAACATGTAAATAGAACTGGACAGTGTTCTGCAATTGCTGTCTCACATTGGCAATCCGGAGTAGGCCCTGAAGCATCCATACAGTTCTGCATCTAATAAATAAGTGTAACCCAGGGCCAGCAATTCCAAGTGCTCCACCATCTTCCCTTGTCGACGATGTCACCCAAGGATGCGGGGGAAACCCTAAAATATTCATCAATCATCAAAGCAATACAAAGAGGGCATCAAGCCCTTCATGGGGGTTATCAACAGACAAACAGAACATTGCTAGAAGGAGCGTTTTCCAAGCCACTATATTTGTGGTGTGCTCCCTGCGACCCTTCTGCACGGCCCTGTGTCATACTAAATTTTCGGCCAAACTCCATACCTGCATATCTTTCGGCCATAACAAATGGTTCGGGCCACCCACCTGTTTCCATGCCATAGCAATTCTCCCCTTTGCGAGGATGCACACCGGATCCGTTAACTTAACAGCATGCCTGCTTTTGTCCAGCCTACTATAAATCCCCAGCAAGCATTCAGTCGTGGTCCACTTGTATTGAGATACGCCAGCCTTTTCAAGCATTGATGTAATCATACTCCAGAAACCCTGTACTCTCGGACACCCCCAGAACATGTGCATAATGAAACACCTGTATCCTCCCATCGTCTGGCAGTCACAAGAAAACATGTCATATATATAGAAAGATATAGTTAACATGATCACATATCTGGAGAAAGTGTAGTATAATATCTACATCATTGTTGCTTCACATTCATTCATAATTTCCATTAATGATACAACACAATTTAGAATTGATTAAGGAATATTAAATAACATTTAGTGGAATGAAGGCTTAAGGTACGTTATGGTAGTCCGTTGAATTGGTTCCGTGGTATTGAACATATCAATAGCAACAATATAATTGATCAATTTGAGGATATGTGACCTAATGCAATATTACCTTCAATTTCATAATTAATTCTGCATAAATACAATACAAAATATGTATTTAAAACATTATGATATATGTAAAATTTATTCAGGAATTTAACCATGCAATTCTGTAACATTTGCTTAGAAAGTTGACTATGCCACTCTGTAATGGCTGACAGATAATACTTTCACAAAACCATCTTCTATTTCTATGAACTAATGTACATACATATGGATGGGAGCGACTGAAAGGACTATTAGGTGTAATGTGGCTTGACGCTTAGGCTCACGTTTGCAGCCCCTTACTACAACAGCAATATCAGTTTTTGCACTGTGTGCTTGGCCTTCGTCTGGTGACTGTGTTGGAATTCTATGGTGCAAAGGTGGGATGGAGCAAACACTGGAACAGTGGGTATATGCAGGAGGATTTGGAAGAGGAGCGGTGAGGGGGCTCTGTGTGTGTGTATGTGTGTATTTGTCAATATGGTAGCGTCTAAAGCCGTCGGAGGTGCCAGTGTGTGAATGGATTGGTCACGATCCTGATGGCTTGTCATTGGTTCTTTTTAACTTGAACTTGGCTAATATCTTCTAATATCTCCTGGCCCTTTGGTTTCTGTTGTGGCAACACTGACTGATCAGATCTGATATACTTGTTGTACTTAGTGCAGCCTCCATTTGTTTCTTTACTGCCCCTTCAACATGGTGGACCTATGTCCCTCTCCTCTTAAAACCTGTGTGTGATTAAAATCACAGGGGTGTTTATTGGAAGTTGAGGGGTAGAAGGTTATTATTTTAGGGTACATGGTGATCCTGAGTGGAAATGATGGGTATAAGGAAGTTATGTGGCTCACCCTGTTACAGCCACAGGTAGCAAAGAAACTTGTAAAGTGACTTGAAGGTTTTAAAGCAGTCGGATGAAAATGACATAAAGGTCTCAGGGGCAAAAGAGAATGGAATCATAATGACGATAACAAAAGAGAGGTACTCTCTTTTGAATCTCAAACACATGCAAGAACCATGAACATTCTAGAGGAGGGTACAAAGCAGGAATCAAATTGACCCAGGCAGACTTTCCTACTTTCAGAGTCCTGGATGTCTTTTACTTTGGGCGGACACAGAGGGTGCTAAAGATGTAATCACTGTTCAGGCCACTGATCTGGGGAAAGAAGATGACGACCCTGGTGCAGGTGCAGGTGAGGAGTTGAAGCCGGTGGTCCCAAAATCAAATCTTATTATTGGCCCAGAAGGTGCAACGAGCCAGTCACCTTAGAGCTTTGAAGATACTCTACTAACTGACCTCATTCCAATTGGCCATGGTAAATGTTTAGAAAGCTGGGGAATGTGTGCAAATCAGCTGCAGCTCATGGAACTAACAACTCAGCTCTTAAAGGATTCTCTAGATACGGTCACTGCTAAAGCTGAGTGAAGTCAGACTAAGGTGGAAAAGATGGAGGAGAAGCTGAAGTATGTTATAGATGGGGTGGTTCAGCATCTGTTAACTCTGAATGTGTAGCTGAGAAAGACTTTGTGGCTGATACAGAGGAGGAAAGGTTCCTGTTGGCTTCCTGGGTTGGAGAGTCAGGAGGATATTTAAATATCACAAAGCCAACTTTCAGGGTCCTTTAGTGAAATATTGAAATAGCCAATGAACATGGTTTAAGGGATGGTTTGAGATCAGCCCACAAACAGGTGAAAGAGCTTGCCCACTCCATGTTAAGGCTGTTCAACGAGTTAAAGATATTGATTCTTCAAAATCGCATTTCCTCATGCCTTAAGTGGGTCAAGCTTGCAGCTCTGACAGAAAGCAACACCTCTGGTAGTGATCATGATGAATGTTCTATCAGTCCGGCAAGGTGAACATGAGGATACATATTTTTTGCTTAATAAATCATCCGTCTGGATTAACACTGGGAGATTAGAAGGGTCCTCAAAACCACAGAACCTGTTAATGGCATAAAGAGAAACAACAGTAGGAGCAAGAACATATGAAAATCAAGGTGATTGTGTGCTCCTAAAATTAAGTAATGCTTGTAGGGAGAAGATTTGTTTGTGTCCTCTTTAATAGTTTTTATCCTAGTCACGTATTCACCCTCAGAAGAATGATGATGACCATCTGGAAGGTCAAATGGAGAAACAAGCCAAATGGCCCAGATGGAATAGGAATGGGCCTCTCTACCTACCAAATTGTCCTCAGTGCATAAACGATAGAGTGCAAATAGAATAATTTCTCTGGAAAATAGATATACGGTTTTAGGTACACCGGAAGATATCAATTGACAAAAGCATGGATGGGAGGTTACTTCGGCTCAACAGAACTTCAAAGGAAAGTTTCAGAGAAATTATGAACCCGCACAAGGAGCGAAAACGGTGCCTGGGATTTCAAATGATATGAGCCATCATAATAAAGAGGCATGGGCAGATCTAATGAGCCACATGAGACCCAGTAGCATAACATAACATTTGGGGGATGCCTGCAAGTCATACTGATGCCTCCCCCCAAGCACATCAACAAATCACAGGCCGCACCACACTCAGGGGCAGCCTGGACCACCCTGCATGCCCAATGTCCATTGTTAAGATGGATTTCTGAACTCTGTCCTGGAGGGGCAGAGGTTCAAAACGCCAGCCTAGTTTCTTGGAACAGGGTAACCTCTGGACAAGCCAGACCAATCAGGGTAGCGATGGCGGCAATCAAGACTAGGTCTCAAGAGGGGTGAGGGTGACTAAAAGCCTGCAATGAGCACACAAAGCAAGGACACTTACAAATTACTCCAGGCAGGTGTAATATTAAAAATATAGACACATGTATTACAAGGCCTCTGTAAAATTGACCATAGTAAAGAATCACGGAAAAACTCAAGTAAACCAACACATCACAATCAAATACAATATATATACAATTACCGAAGGGTCTAAAGAGTTAGAAGCACGAAATATGCAGACCACCTAGATGGGGAGGAAAACAGGCAGTGCAAGTAATCGTTAGACCCAGTTCGCCTTCAAGGCCACCTAACTAGAAGGAAGTCCGAGCCCTATGAAGAGTGAAGCCTTGTGCTCAAAAGTACCTGCACACGCTGGTGCCAAATGGCCAAGGGGAGTCTCTTCAAGGGAATCAGGCAGTTCAGAGCGGTGAACAAAGGAGGAAGAACAGATCTCCGCTACTCAAGCACGGCCTCCACTTGCGGGCAAAAGCAGAGCGCGAGTGCGAAAAAGGCATGCTGTTTAACACGGTGAGGAAAAGCTACAGGCTTCTTCAGGAGGGCGACCGGTTCCGGTTGCTACTCACCGATCCCCCATGCAGGCAGACCCAGGCTTCTCCGCGTCAGTTTCTGTGCTGGCAGGTTCAGATACAAGCAGTGGACGTCTCGGCATCGTGTAGATTCGGCGGCAGCAGAAGTTAGAGTTGAGGATGTCCCAAACGCAGTGAACCCGCACAGTTTGTTACCACAGCAGGCCAACACAGCGGCCGTGTGTATTTCCGCACACTTCTCACTTCAGACCTGGGAATGCCAAGTGTACGAATCGTGTGAGAGTGGTGGGGACTCGGAATACAACACAACCTGACGGCGGTACAGAGCAAGACTCCTGTGTAGGCTGGTCAGTCCACTGGATGGACCAGGGACGCTTCCGAAGGCTTACGTGCAGGAGATGATGAAGATGCCGAGAATAGTTGTTCCCACTATTCCAAAGAGTCGAAGTAGCAGTACAGGCCTTCTCGTTCGATCAGAGGCAGAATGGTCTCACAGGGCGACAGCAGTGCACAGGAGCAGTCCTTCAGTGGGTCACCGGCGATTCCTCGGCTCAGCCTCTTAGTTGCAGGATACTTGACTCCTGTATCCGTCGTTCATGAGAACTCAGGAGATCAACCTGGTAGTGGTGTTTCCAGCCTCCTCTTATCCAGAGTTTCCTTTGCGCAAAAACGGAGAAGACCCAATGGGAGATCTGCTCACAAAATACTCACACCATACGTGGACCTATCACGGACCACGGTGGTCCCAGGCATTCAAGACACACTAGACTCTCTGGCACCCAGGATGTGTATTGGGACCAGACATCCCAGCCCACATCCTGGAGGCACACACAAGGCATGCAGAAGCCCACGAAAGCATCTGTGTTTCGCGGGAAAGTACATGCCCAAATAAGGATGGCCCCGGGTCAGCTCGACCTGGGGAAGGTGAAGGGGCAAGACGGTCAGCGGACAGGGCAAAGAACCTCGTGGAATGGCCATTTTGGAAGCCAGGCCACCCATTTTGGCCAAACGCGAGAAGCGCGGTTAACAGGGCAAAAGGGAGTTCAAAACAAAAAGAAACGATCGCTGCCACCAGTCCCGTCCGTGACATACTTGCACAGTTTGTTATAAATCCATCGAGAGTTTCTAGGGCCTGTAGAATGACTAGAGACCCAAGAGCTTGGTAATGTAAGTTACGGTGCACTCTTGTGCCATGTTGCGCGAAAGCTGCAACATGAGAAAATAACTATGGAAAACAATGTTTCCCGGTACTGACTGTCTTAAGGGCATGTCATTTTCCCCGTAAGAATGGAGCAAAAGTCCAGAGGAGTGCGGCGGAAGGCTGCACTTCTCTGTCTGGCAAAGTCTCGATCAGGGTGTAAAACAACAGCGTAAAGTTTGGGGGTTGCCACATGGAAGGAAAATTACCTACAATATGAAATCTTTCCTAACACTCACCCCTCCCAGACTAAGGACAGGGGGAACTAATCCACCCCTGGATGAGTCTCTTGTTCAAGTCGGTTAAACATTCTGGACAACCCATCAGCATTGCTATGTTGGACACCTGGCCTATGCTCAATAGTGAAGTCAAAGCCTTGTAGACTTATGGAACACCTAAGCAACTTTGGATTCTCTCCCTTCATGTTCATCAGCCACTTTAAGGGCTTATGGTCAGTTTGCACAGTGAAGTGGGTCCCATAGAGGTAGGGCCTCAGCTTCCATAGGGCCCACACAACAGAGAAACATTCTTTCTCTACTGTGGACCATCTGAGCTCTCTGTCCTTAAGCTGGCGCCTAATGAAACCAATAGGGTGTTCCTTACCCTTCTCATCTACTTGCGATAGTACAGCTCCTATCCCAGTGTCAGAGGCGTCTGTCTGCACAATAAAAGGTCTTTGATAATCAGGGGCCCTGAGGACAGGGGCCTGGCACAAGGAGTCTTTTAAGCCGTTGAAGACCTTCTCACACTCGTCGGTCCAAGTTACCTTCTTGGGTTTCTTCGGAGTGGTGAGAGCAGTCAGAGGGGCAGCTATGGTGCCATAGTCTGCAATGAAGTTGTGGTAATACCCTGTGAGTCCTAAGAAGGTTCTCACCTGGGTCTGTGTAGTGGGGGTAGGCCAGTCTTGTACTGCTTGTACTTTACTGGGAAGAGGCTGTATCCTCCCTCCACCTACTTCATGTCCAAGGTAAACCATTGAGCCTTGTCCAATCTGGCATTTACTAGCCTTTATGGTCAAGTGTGCTTTCTGAAGAGCCTGTAGCACAATCCCGAGGTGTTTCACATGGTCTTCCCAGGTGGCGCTGAAAACTGCCATATCATCCAGATATGCAAGACAGAATTCATCCAACCCATCCAACACATGATTCACAAGCCTCTGGAAAGTGGCAGGTGCATTCTTCAACCCGAACGGCATTACCCTGAATTGGTAAAGACCGCCTGGAGTGGAAAACGCTGTCTTCTCCACGGCATGTTCTGTTAAGGCTATTTGCCAATAGCCCGCAGTGAGGTCAAACGTGCTGTGGTACTTGGAGGCACCCAAGGTATCCACCAGCTCATCTGTTCCAGGCAAGCAGTGTAAATCTGTCTTGGTGACTGCATTCAGAGCCCTGTAATCCACGCAGAACCTCAATTCAGAAGTGCCCGCTTTTGGAACCATAACCACAGGGTTGGACCAAGGACTACAAGAGGGTTCAATCACCCCAAGATCTAACATTTTGTTGACCTCTGTCTTAATGTAAGACCGTACTTTGTCTGACATCCTGTATCCTCTACTTTTGGTAGGAACGCTGTCTCCTGTGTCTATGTTATATTTGCACCAAGGTGTCAAACCAGGGGACTGCAAAAACAGGGGGGAAAATTGCCAAAAACAAACTTTTCACCTCAGCCTGCTGATCAGAAGTCAGGTGAGGGGCCACTCGGACACCTTCAAAGGAGCTATCTGAAGGACCGCTTTGGAACAGGTCAGGGAGAGGTTCAGACTCCTTTTTCTCAACATCTGAAGCCAGTAGCAGTGCTGCAATTTCGACTCTTGGGATGAAAGCCTTCAGCCTATTTACGTGGAACACTTTTGGAGCCTGTCCAGGCCTTCCAAGGTCCACTAAATAGTTGACCTCACCCAGGGGCTCCACCACTGTGTAAGGGCCTGACCATTTGTCCTGTAAAGCTCTAGGCCTTATGGGATTCATGATCAGGACTTGCTGACCAGGTGTAAAGTTGATGAGGGAAGCTTTCTGGTCGTACCAATGTTTCACCAGCGCTTGTCCTGCCTTGAACTTGTCACTAGCCAGACCCATCAGAAGTACCATCCGTTTTCTGAGCCCTAGCACATAGTCGACTATGTTGGTAGTAATAGGGGGAGTGGGCATCTCCCATCCCTCCTTGACTATGGCTAAGGGTCCCCGCACAGGGTGACCAAACAGAAGTTCGTAGGGGCTGAAGCCAACAGTCTCTTGTGGTACCTCTCGGTAGGCAAACAGTAAGCATGGTAAAAGAAGATCCCATTTTCTTCTTTGAGGTTCTTCCAGAGCCCCAATCATACTCTTTAACGTTCTGTTGAACCGTTCCACCAGACCATTGGTCTGGGAGTGGTATGTGGAAGAGAACTTGTAGGTGACCCCACATTCCTTCCACATAGCCTGCATATACTTTGACATAAAGTTGCTGCCTCTGTCAGACACAACTTCTTCAGGAAAGCCAACCCTAGTAAAGATGCCAAGTAACGCTTTTGCCACTGACTTGGCAGTTACAGTTTTCAATGGGATGGCCTCAGGATATCTGGTAGCATAGTCGACCAGCACCAGGATAAACCTATTGCCTGAGGATGTTTGCGGGTCAAGGGGACCAACGATGTCGATCCCTACCCTTTCGATGGTATTCCCACAACTGGGAATGGTACCAATGGAGCTTGGATTGTTGAGCCACTCTTACCAGATAACTGGCAGGAGGCACAACTCCTGCAGTGACTTTCTACTTGCACCCCTATCTTGGGCCAGTAGAAGTGCATGGATAATCTTTGCCTGGTCCTCTTAATACCAAGGTGACCAGCAAGGGGCACTTCTTTACTTTTTACTTTACTTTATTGCATTTATCTTGCGCAACCATAGACCCATAGGTGTGAGGGCGCGGACAGGTACTGAAAACAGAAAAGAAGGAGACAGAGAGAACCGGGAACCGAGAGGTGGTCTAAGAGTAGTAAACTACTACTTGAAGAGGAAGGTTTTTAGGACCTTCTTGAAGTTGCTAAGTGATGCAGAGTTTCTCAGCTGACCAGGTAGGGTGTTCCAAATAGCCGGTGCTGCAATGGCAAAGGCACCGCATTGTGCTTTTCTGGTCTTGAATTTGGGTTGATGAAGCTTGATCTGATTATTGGAGCGTAAGTATTTGAGATTAGATTTTGTTCCTATGGACCTTTGAAGGTAGGTAGGTATGGTTCCCTTAAGACATTTAAAGGTGATGACCATGAGTCTGAAGGTAATACATGCCTCCACTGGCCACCAGTGCAAGGCGCGCCGGGCCTCAGAAAAATGTACTCTATAGGCTAGACCAGTGATAGCTCTGACGGCTCCATTCTGAACCACCTGAAGGCAGCTAATGGTCTTTTTGCTGGCACCTGCTAATAGACTGCAGCAATAATCCAATTTAGAACCTATGATGGCACGAGCAATGGACTCTGCATTAGGTTGAGAAATAAGTGGTCGCAAGTGGGAGAGCAGTTTAATATAGTAGGTAGCGGAAGACACAATGCTGGCCACATAAGAACTCATGGTAGCGATTGGTCCAGAATAACCCCCAAGATCTTTACCTTGGGAAGAGTCGGGATCAGGTCCTCTCCAAGCTGGAAGTGTTTATAGGCTGGGTTTAGTTTGGCCAAAATACGCCAGCTGCAGGAGGAAGGGTCTTACAGCAAGGGGAACCACCAACCTCCTATGGTCTCCTTCCGTAGACTCTGTGGGCTCACTGTACAGGGTTCCACCTTCCCAATAAATCCGATGCTTCACAGGAGGTTCACCCTCAAGCTGTGAGCAGGCCTGTCTCCTTAGGCCTTCCAGAGATGGGCACTCACGTTGGCCTCTACTGAATTCTTTCCTGTCAGGACCACCTTCTACTAACAAGTCTTTTAGTTCAGGATGGTCATTTGGGTCAAATACTTCAGGTATCGCCGCCTCCTTGTCAGGTCCGGGCGATTGACCAACTTCCTCCACCGCAGTGGTAGGTGAGCTCGGGGGAATATTTTCTTTCCCTCTTTTTGGTTTCTTTACTCCTTTAGCCTTGGGTTTCCCCTTTGGCTGGGGCAGTGCATTGGTCTTGGCCAAGGCTGCCCGTGTTTGAGACCGTGTGCAGGGTCTGTCAGCAGTGTCTCCTACGAGCCCTAAAGCTCTGAGATCGTTGCCCAACAAGACCTTTCCTGGGACGTTCCTCTGAATGCTCACTGGAATCCTGACTGCTGTACCATTGAGAGTAAGATTTACAGGTATTACTGGAAACATGCGAGGTGGGCCGTCAGACAACTTAGTGGGCCTCAGAGTAGCTCTGGCAACTTCCTCTGAGTCTACCAAGGTAGAATCCACTACAGTTCGACTGCACCCACTATCCCTAAGAGCTGGAGTATCGACACCATTGATCAGTACACTGTCTTTAAAGTAGTGATTGGTATTATCTGGAATCCTAGCATAATCCTCTGCAACTTTAGGCTCCCAGGAACCCAGGGAAACTAAAACTACCTCAGCTTCTATCCCACTGGGGAAGGAGTCTGAGGAGAAGGATGCCCCTGTAATCTCTTCTTCCTCGTAGGAGGAGAAGGCCAGATTAGCGGAGTGGACCCCCAAAGGTTTAACCTTACACCAGGGATCCCCCTTCACGTGGTCAGTTGCTCCACAAGCGAAACAAGATCCATTGGGTCTGTTTACATAGGGAGGCTTATTATAACCAGAGTTCTGTTTCGGAGGCTGACCTCCACTACCCTGTGAGTTCTCTTGTGTCTTACCCTTATTTTTCTTTTTGTGGCCCTTTTGAGAAGAAGATTTATCAGATTCCGCACCCTCCTTATCTTTGGACTTTTTCCCTTCCTCCTGCTTACCAGGATGAGTTTTGTCCTTATGGGACACTCAATGTGACACCCATAAATCTGCTGCAACGGCAAGCTTCTTAGGATCTATCTCCTTTGAATCTGCCAAATGCTGCTTAAGCTCAGGGGAAGAAGATGCAAAAATATGTTCCAGCATGACAAGACTTATCATACCTTCAAAGGTAGAAACCTTACAAACCTTCGACCCATCCAGTCAAGTTTTTTAAGGATTCGGTTACATAAGATACCCAAGTACCACCTTTTTTCTTATACTCTCCGAATCGTTTTAAATATTAGGCAGGAGTCTTTCCAAACTTTAAAATGAGAGTTTGCTTCAACATTGCAAAATCTGCTCGCTCAGCCTTCGACATTTCCATAATGGTACTGCAGCCAGAATGGGGCAGTCTGCTGAGTAACCAGGCAATTTTATCAGCATTGTCAACTTGTTGAACTTCACATGCATACTCAAACGTATTCAGCCAGTCCATAATGTCATTCTTTTCCTCATACACGCTGAGCAGATCTTTTGGAAACCTTGGATGAGAGGAGGCCCCAGACCCATGTCCAGGACCCTTGGATCCATTTGCAACCTGAAGCTTGGCCAGTTCCAACTGGTGATCCCTGTCTTTCTGTTTTCCTGCCTGTTCGATTTTTAGTTTAGCCATACTGAAATCAAGCTCCTTCTGCCTAAACAGCAGCTCTTGCTTCTTGAATTCAAGCATGGCCTCGCCATCGACACTGGCAGAGGAAACATTGGACATTTCATCCTCCCTGTCCTCATGGTCGCGGTGGACCAGTGCAGCGGCAGAACTGTCAGTTCTACCAGTGAGAGCAGCCCCACCTCCTTCTGCACTGTCCTTGGAAGCTACAGCGTCAAGCTGAGCTTCTTGCCACGCCATGATTCTTTGGATCATATCCAACTTGGTGCCTTGAGAGGAGACACCTCTCTCAGCACACATCTTTTTCAATGTTTTGGATTTAGAAGCATTTAAAGTTAACAAGGTATTTGTTTCCATACTGTTAGATAGGACTATGGCCTTTTAAAAGTGATACTACGACAATTCACTACGTGTCCTGGTAGGAATAACTTGAAATGCCTTCACTCGTGCGCAACACTGGATACCTTCAGTCGTATCCCACCGCTGTACACCAATTTGTTAAGATGGATTTCTGAACTCTGTCCTGGAGGGGCAGAGGTTCAGAAGGCCAGCCTAGTTTCTTGGAACAGGGTAACCTCTGGACAAGCCAGACCAATCAGGGTAGCGATGGCGGCGGTCAAGACTAGGTCTCAAGAGGGGTGAGGGTGACTGAAAGCCCGCAATGAGCACACAAAGCAAGGACACTTACAGATTACTCCAGGCAGGTGTTACATTAAAAATATAGACATATTTATTACATGGCCTCTGTAACATTGACCATTGTAAAGAATCACAGAAAAGCTCAAGTAAACCAACACATCACAATCAAATACAATACATATACAATTACCGAAGGGTCTAAAGAGTAAGAAGCACAAAATATGCAGACCACCTAGATGGGGAGGAAAACAGGCAGTGCAAGTAATCGTTAGACACAGTTCGCCTTCAAGGCCACCTAACTAGAAGGAAGTCCGAGCCCTACGAAGAGTGGAGCCTTGTGCTCAAAAGTACCTGCACACGCTGGTGCCAAAGGGCCAAGGGGAGTCTCTTCAAGGGAATCAGGCAGTTCAGAGCGGTGAACAAAGAAGGACGAACAGATCTCCGCTTCTCAAGCGCAGCCTCCACTTGCGGGCAGAAGCAGAACGTGAGTGCGAAAAAGGCGTGCTTTTTAACAAAGCGAGGAAAAGCTACAGGCTACTGCAGGAGGGCGACCGGTTCCTAGCGTTGCTACTCACCGGTCTTCGATGCAGGCAGACCCAGGCTTCTCCGTGTCAGTTTCTGTGCTGGCAGGTTCAGATACCAGCAGGGGACGTCTTGGCGTCATGTAGATTCCGCGGCAGCAGAAGTTAGAGTTGAGGATGTCCCAAACGCAGTAAACCCGCACAGTTTGTTACCACAGCAGGGCAACGCAGCGGCCGTGTGTATTTCAGCCCAATGCACACTTCTCACTTCAGACATGGGAATGCCAAGTGTACGAATTGTGTGAGAGTGGGGGGGACTCGGAATACAACACAATCTGACGGCGGTAACAGAGCAAGACTCCTGTGTAGGCTGGTCAGTCCACTGGATGGCCCAGGGACGCTGCCAAAGGCTTACGTGCAGGAGATGATGAAGATGCCGAGAATAGTTGTTCCCACTATTCCAAAGGGTCGAAGTTCCAGTACAGGCCTTCTCGTTCGATCAGAGGCAGAAAGGTCTCACAGGGCGACAGTAGTGCAGAGGAGCAGTTCTTCAGCGGATCACCATCGATTCCTCGGTTCAGCCTCTTAGTTGCAGGATACTTGGCTCCTGTATCCGTTGTTTGTGAGAACTCAGGAGATCGACCTGGTAGTGGTTTTTCCAGCCTCCTCTTATTCAGAGTTCCCTTTGCACCAAACGTAGAGGACCCAATGGGAGATCTGCTCACAAAACACTCACACCATACGTGGACCTATCACGGACCACGGTGGTCCCAGGCATTCAAGACACACTAGACTCTCTGGCACCCAGGATGTGTATTGGGACCAGACATCCCAGCCCACATCCTGGAGGCACACATAAGGCATGTAGAAGCCCGCGAAAGCATCTGTGTTTCGCGGGATAGTACATGCCCAAATAAAGATGGCCCCGGGTCAGCTCGACCTGGGGAAGCTGAAGGGGCAAGACGGTCAGCGGACAGGACAAATAACCTTGTGGCATAGCCATTTTGGAAGCCAGGCAACCCATTTTGGCCAAACGCGAGAAGCGCGGTTAACAGGGCAAAAGGGAGTTTAAAACACAAAGAAATGATTGCTGCCACCAGTCCCGTCCGTGACATACTTGCACAGTTCGTTATAAATCCATCGAGAGTTTCTAGGGCCTGTAGAATGACTAGAGACCCAAGAGTGCGGTAATGTAAGTTACGGTGCACTCTTGAGCCATGTTGCGCGAAAGCTGCAATATGAGAAACGAACTACGGAAAACAACGTTTCCCGGTACTGACTGTTTTAAGGACATGTCAGTTTCCCCCTAAGAATGGAGCGAAAGCCCAGAGGAGTGTGGAGGAAGGCTGCGCTTCTCTGGAAAAGTCTAGATCAGGGTGTAAAACAACAGCGAAATGTTTGGGGATTGCCACATGGAAGGAAAATTACCAACAATATGAAATCTTTCCTAACACCTATGATGATCATGCTGTTTGTTCACACGTTAATTGCCTTTGGTTGAAAGATGTAAGTATGTTTTTAACCAAACAAAAGGGGGTCTGGCAATCTCTCTACCAGCACGAACACAGCCCAATGACCTGTTCTTGGGTGAATAACCCCTGGGAGAGACTCTACCAAGTCCTTAGCTCAGTGTCCTTTTCACAGAGAAGAAATTTCCCCGCATATCAGCCTTTGTCCTGCCCAGGGGCAGTCCAGCACCGAAATGCTAGGCAATTCTCCTCTGAACAAGAGTACCATCAGTAACCCCATACACGTGCTTCAGCCTTGTTGGGCATCATCAGTGAGGTGAAACTGTTGCCTCTCTAAGAACAGTGAGCAAGGGGTCCACGTCTGGATTGCCCTGTTAACTTAGGGTGAAACCCAAAGTTAATGTATGCAAACAAAGGGGGGTCTGGGAATCTCTCTACCAGCACGAACACAGCCCAATGACCTGTTCTTGGGTGAATAACCCCTGGGAGAGACTCTACCAAGTCTTTAGCTCACTGTCCTTTTCACAGAGAATAAATTTCCCCGCATATCAGCCTTTGTCCTGCCCAGGGGCAGTCCAGCACCGAAATGCTAGGCAATTCTCCTCTGAACAAGAGTACCATCAGTAACCCCATACACGTGTTTCAGCCTTGTTGGGCATCATCAGTGAGGTGAAACTGTTGCCTCTCTAAGAACAGTGAGCAAGGGGTCCACGTCTGGATTGCCCTGTTAACTTAGGGCGAAACCCAAAGTTAATGTATGCAAACAAAGGGGGGTCTGGGAACCAAAGCTTACATCTTACACCTATCCTAGAAACAAGAGATTGATGCCTGACCCCTGGCATCTAAATGTACCATCCAGCTGTGGCGCCTTATGAATTTTGAATTGGAGGAACATAAATATTTTCCACAAATGTCCAAGAGCTGTCCTGCATATCGTGAGAACCCAACCAATGAAAGGGAGCTTAAGGGGTTCTCCCCAAAGAAAAATGTTGAAAATTGGGTTTAAATGGTGCATTATGCAGTACACTTTCTGTGAAAAATAGGGTGAAAAGCCAGAAGTTTGCAATTGGTTTTGCAGGGTAACTCATTAAAAAAACAATAGATGCAAGTCACCAACAGTGCACAGGAGCATTTCCTAACACATTTTCATGATGCGATTTCCCACAATGTATGCCAGTATAAAAACCTTTTCATGCTGGCAGTGCCCATATATTTCCATATGGGCTACATCAATATATGCAATTATTCCACTATAAGAACATGCCCATGTTCACTTTGCACATAATACAAGTAATGATACAATAAGAAAATATGTCCAATTTGGCTCTGCCAAAGCATACAAATACCCCGATGAAAAAAAACATAGTCATGTTGTCTTTGCTATTACAAATGGCAAGTCGCAATAAGAAAACATGCCCTAACTGGCTCCACCAATGTAGACCAGACTGGACATGTAGTAGCACCTATCATGCTTGTGTTATGTCATTTAGTAGTGGGAAATGGCTAGACTGGCTGCCCCAAACTGGCAGTCTAGCCAAGGAATAATACTTATCATGCTTGTTGTATTATAGATGCCCAGTGAAATATTGTCAAGCCAAAGTAAGAAATGTCTTGACTGGCTGCACCAAAATGCCATTCTAGCCATATAATAACACTTATCTTCCTCGCTTTATCATAGATTCCAGTAAAAAATGTCCTGCCACAGGTAGAGATAGCTAGGTTGGCTGCACTGAAATGCCAGTCTAGCCACATAATACCACTTATCATGCTTGCTTTATCATAGATCACCAGTAAAAAATGTCATGCCAAAGTAAGAATTGGCTGGTCTGGCTGCTCCATATGTCAGTCTAGTCACATAACAAGACTTATCATGCTTGCTTTATCACTTTTGACCTGCTGCTGTGTCTCAAATTTAGGTTTTTGTTTACCACTTGCCAGGTGTCTCAATTCTAGGTGTTTTTTTTACCTACTGCTGTGTTTCAAATGTAGGCATTTTCTCCCACTTGCCAGGTGCAATCATGCAGGCCAATCTGCCATTTTGGAAAAACAGCTGAAACAGCTGATGCCCAATGTGGGCACTGGGGCAACATATAACTCTGCCCAAGATGGCTGCCTTAACTTTTCTATAGAAGTTCTTGTCTAATGGAAAATCTGCTGGCGCTGACCTTGTTCCCATTACATTTTTTAAGCATGAGCATGTAATTTGTCTGCCATTATTTACAAGGGTATTTAGCATTCTCCTTTGTAATAAGTCTCCCACACATCTGGAACAAGACTATGGGCCTCATTACGACCCTGGCGGAAAGGGGTTTGCGGCAGCGTTAGCTGCGCCAACCCCTTTCCGCCAATTACGAGTTCCCTTTCCGCCATGGCGGTTTTTACACCTGCTTTTAGCGGGTGTAAAAAACCATGGCGGTAAGGGAACTTGGTGTTAATTACGCCACCGTAATTTACGGTGGCGTAATTAACGCCTTCCCCACTCCCATTATGCCCTATGGGGCAAAAATGGGAATGGGGAAGGGTAAATGGGGATTGGGGATTTACCGCCCCGCCAAGGTCGGAATGGGGCGGTAAATCCCCTTACCGCCATGGCGTAAACGTAGTTTGCGCCATGGCGGTAAAGTCACGGCCCTGGCGGTAACTTACCGCCAGGGTCGTGATGAGGCCCTATTATTCTACTGATTTTTAAGAAAGGCAATGTGGCAGATCCAACTTGCTATAGCCCCATTTCCTTAATCAATACAACGGCTCCATGGTTTGCTAGGGCACTTTATCGGAAAATCATGCAAATATGGTAGTTATGAGGGTCTGGGGACAGTGTATCACATTTTACATCTATGGCTACAGGATTCCAATCTACATAGCTTTTATTGACATAAGCACAGCCTTTGACTGTGTGAACCGTGCAAAATAGTGATTGCATCTGCATTCCCTTAGCATGCCATCTTTAATGTTGAATCATTTGGTAAATATGCATAATAATCGGACAGTAAGAGTATGAGCTAATACTCTAGGGGAAATGGCAGATCCCATTAATTTAACTTGCAGTGTCAGAAAAGGCTGTGTATTGGCTCTGCTATTTTTTAATTTATATATTAATTCATTATCTTCCAGCCTTTGTGATTCATCAACAGATGTGCCTAAGTTAGCTAGACGATGCTTTCCTTTGCTGATGTACGCAGACATGGTTCTGTGCTTTTGTGAGTATTTGGCTGCAAAGGATTTGAAAACTTACGTGGCACACTCTTGATGCAATCTTCACCAAAACAAAATTGATCTCAACTGCACCACCAATACAAATACCTCATTACACCGTTTGTGATCCAATTCCCATCTAAAGCATCCAAACAGCCCCAAAGGTTTCCCCCAATCTGGAAAAGAAATTGGAATTCTGTCAAAAGCAGTAACCCAGAAGAGCAACTAGAATCCTCAAAAGCACCAATCACAACCTGGGACGCAACTGACTTAGATGAAAAAGCAGACATAATCCTGAAATGGATTGCCAAAAATATTGACAGCATCTCCCCAGAAACACCCTCATCCCATCATGAAAGAAAGCATTGGCAAACCGGAAACTAGAACAAGAATGGAGGAAAGACTAAGACCAAGCCAAAAGAATAATTTATCAAAAACAAATCCGAGCATACAAAAAAGGAAATTCTTAAAGTCAAAAAGAAATACTGCAACGACTATGACCTCCAAATGATCTTCAAAATCGGTGATGAACAAGAAGAGAACACAGCAGCGAACTATGCCAATGACTCTTTGACCTTAAATTCTGCCTACAACCGGTTTCAATCCTGGATGCGGGATAATAAGTTTACGCTCAATGATGCCAAAACTGAGCTGATAGTCTTAGGTACCACAGCTCAATTGCAAATAATTAACTGTGATTATCAGTCATTTAATGTGGCTCGTGCGCTATAAACACCAAGTCTCAGATCAAGACTCAAGACTCAAGGATGTGCGGCATAAGGAGGAGATTATTTTCTGTGAGGGTTTTAGATTTGCAGATTTTAGTAGTAGGTGGGGTGCAGCAATGCCATGAGCAGGATGTTTCTTAGCCTAGCACACTACTGTATCTCCCACCCCTTCCACTCCTTTTGTTTCTAATTTTGTTGAATGCATTGGTGGTGTTGATGACGGTGATAATGATGACCAGGATGTTGATAACACCCTCTCTTCCCATGAGGGAACATTGTGAGAGGTTTGTAAGATAATCAACCCCAGAAGTGGACAGAGGGAGGGTTGGAGCACCAAACAAAGCTTTAAAGGGGAATCAACTAACACTGCAAATCCACATGGTTCAGAGTGTAGTGTCGCAGATATCAACTGCTATATATTGGTTTGTTTCACTAAGAGGAAACCCAGATGTAATCAGCCTATTTTTCTCAGAGACATTTCTGCGAAAGTCCCCCTTAATCACATGGCAGCCTGTCGGGGAACTGCACATGGAAGAAGTTGGCTGATCATGGCGGCAGCAATGTCAGGTAGGGAGGGGGTTTGGGTAGGGACGTATGCATATTTTTATGTGTGTGTGTATGGGATACCTGACTGTGTATGTAGGGAGTGGATCAGGGGAAGGGGCATCCACCACTGAGCTGCCCACTGGGCTTAGGGGGGGGAATGAAAGTGGTTGCAGGGGTGTCCACCGCTTGGAGAACAGCAGGAAAATGGGGCGGGGAAAAAGAAAAAAGTTTCCCAGCAGTGCTGAAACCAGGCCTGGGCAACTGGGCTTTGATAAATTAGCCAGCAGGGAAACATCATTGATCCGATATAATGCCCCCTGGCATACAATTCCACCCCAAAATTCGTTATGCAAGAGAAGTCACCAGAATATTCCACAATCACAGTCGGTGTCTCTATAAAAACTTAAATAACCTGTCTAGGTAAATATCACTGTTTCTTGCACACTGCAAACATTTACATAATTAAATCTCTATATATTTAATTCTGACTCGCAATAGACATTCTAATCATAATTCTAATATTTGTCAGTCATTGTAACAAAACTCCCTTGACTTCAAACCATTATAAGTTACAAAGACGTTACATAAAAATGATTGAAATAACTTTGCTTTCTCCATAACAACAAGTGCTGGAATTAGAGAACTGTTGCACACATTAATTTTCTCTTGTAAATATGGTGTTGTGCATTGTTAAAGTGTGTGCATTTTCAAAGTATGTTTACAATAAGCTGCAAGGTTTTGGTATGAAAAGCAGTGCTATCAATTGAGAGTGCACACAATGTCAGTCCACCCACTCAAGATAGGAAAATGGTTTGCGCTTTTCTGATGCAAGGGTGTCTACGCCTCTCACTTCCCTTTATTAATTGGTGTCACTAGTGCAAAGCTCTTTCCCTTCTGTGCAAAGTCAAGAGAGAGGAGGGGATGTTTTTTTATATTGGGATTATTTGCCATAGAAATGGAATAAGGATGGCTAAACCCCCTTTCACTCCATTCATTCTTTTTAAGTATCAATGGTTTTCACAGATCACACATTGCCAAGTATAGCTTCATTAATTTATGATGTGGATGACTCATAGCACAATTGTAACTATCAGGGTAATTCATAGAATTTCGCAGAAAAGTGTCGCAAGCGGCTGGCGCAGAGTGTCCGCGTGCGATTGTCTGCGCCAGGCACGTGCGCTAAAACCGATTTCCGCGCACAGCGTATTCATGGATTTTAGGCTCCTAAACCAGCCGTGGCGCAGAGTATCGCAGCGACCCTGCAGCAGCGCCAGTAACGCCCCCAAGAACGCCCTTGCGCAAGGAAAAGACATCAAAATCGCTAAATCATCGCAAAGGGCTGCGCTAACCCTGGACCAGTATACAGGGCTGCCAAACAAGGAACGCAAAGCGGGTAACGTGCATATTAGGGGTACGTGTGAAGTTATACACGCGATTAGCCAGGGTACGTGTATTTCAGGGGTGCGCGGGAAGTTCCACACGTGAATAGCATGGGCACGTGTATTTCAGGGGTGCGTGGGAAGTTTTACACGCGATTTCAGCAGGGTACGTATATTTCAGGGGTGCGCGGGAAGTTCCACACGCAAATAGCCTGGGCGCGTGTATTTCAGGGGTGCGCGGGAAGTTTTACACGCGATTTCAGCAGGGTACGTGTATTTCAGGGGTGCGCGGGAAGTTCCACACGCGATTAGGCTGGGTGGGTCCTCACAGGTGTTCCCTGTACACCCTCGACGGCCCCTGCAGGCAGCCCACAAAACAGGGGACTACCCTGCACACCTGCTCATGTCCCCCTGCACCCCCACCCCACAGCAGTGCAGGGGCAGCCTCCACCAGGCCCCCACCCATGTCTCCCACCACCCCCACCCCCCAGCAGTGCAGGGGCACCCTCCACCAGGCCCCCGCTCATGTCTCCCACCACCCCCACCCCCCAGCATCCAGGGGCACTCTCCACCAGGCCCCCACTCATGTCTCCCACCACCCCCACCCCCAAGCAGTGCAGGGGCACCCTCCACCAGGCCCCCACCCATGTCTCCCACCACCCCCACCCCCCAGCCACCAGGGGCAGCCTCCACCAGGCCCCCACTCATGTCTCCCACCACCCCCACCCCCCACCATCCAGGGGCACCCTCCACCAGGCCCCCACTCATGTCTCCCACCACCCCCACCCCCCACCATCCAGGGACACCCTCCATCAGGCCCCCACTCATGTCTCCCAGCGTGCTACGTGTACTTCAGGGGTGCGCGGGAAGTTCCACATGCGAATAGCCTGGGCGCGTGTATTTCAGGGGTGCGTGGGAAGTTTTACACGCGATTTCAGCAGGGTACGTGTATTTCAGGGGTGCGCGGGAAGTTCCACACGCGAATAGCCGGGGCGCGTGTATTTCAGGGGTGCACGGGAAGTTTTACACGCGATTTCAGGAGGGTACGTGTATTTCAGGGGTGCGCGGGAAGTTCCACACGCGAATAGCCTGGGCGCGTGTATTTCAGGGGTGCGCGGGAAGTTCCACACGCGAATAGCCTGGGCGCGTGTATTTCAGGGGTGCGCGGGAAGTTCCACACGCGAATAGCCTGGGCGCGTGTATTTCAGGGGTGCGCGGGAAGTTCCACATGCGATTAGGCTGGGTGGGTCCTCACAGGTGTTCCCTATACACCCTCGATGGCCCCTGCAGGCAGCCCACAAAACAGGGGACTACCCTGCACACCTGCTCATGTCCCCCTGCACCACCTCACCCCAGCAGTGCAGGGGCACCCTCCACCAGGCCCCCACTCATGTCTCCCACCACCCCCACCCCCCAGCATCCAGGGGCACTCTCCACCAGGCCCCCACTCATGTCTCCCACCACCCCCAACCCCCAGCAGTGCAGGGGCACCCTCCACCAGGCCCCCACCCATGTCTCCCACCACCCCCACCCCCCAGCCACCAGGGGCAGCCTCCACCAGGCCCCCACTCATGTCTCCCACCACCCCCACCCCCCACCATCCAGGGGCACCCTCCACCAGGCCCCCACTCATGTCTCCCACCACCCCCACCCCCCACCATCCAGGGGCACCCTCCACCAGGCCCCCACTCATGTCTCCCAGCGTGCTACGTGTATTTCAGGGGTGCGCGGGAAGTTCCACACGCGAATAGCCTGGGCGCGTGTATTTCAGGGGTGCGCAGGAAGTTTTACACGCGATTTCAGCAGGGTACGTGTATTTCAGGGGTGCGCGGGAAGTTCCACACGCGAATAGCCGGGGCGCGTGTATTTCAGGGGTGCGCGGGAAGTTTTACACGCGATTTCAGCAGGGTACGTGTATTTCAGGGGTGCGCGGGAAGTTCCACACGCGAATAGCCTGGGCGCGTGTATTTCAGGGGTGCGCGGGAAGTTCCACACGCGAATAGCCTGGGCGCGTGTATTTCAGGGGTGCGTGGGAAGTTCCACACGCGAATAGCCTGGGCGCGTGTATTTCAGGGGTGCGCGGGAAGTTCCACACGCGATTAGGCTGGGTGGGTCCTCACAGGTGTTCCCTGTACACCCTCGACGGCCCCTGCAGGCAGCCCACAAAACAGGAGACTACCCTGCACACCTGCTCATGTCCCCCTGCACCCCCACCTCCCAGCAGTGCAGGGGCACCATCCACCAGGCCCCCACTCATGTCTCCCACCACCCCCACCCCCCAGCATTCAGGGGCACTCTCCACCAGGCCCCCACTCATGTCTCCCACCACCCCCAACCCCCAGCAGTGCAGGGGCACCCTCCACCAGGCCCCCACCCATGTCTCCCACCACCCCCACCCCCCAGCCACCAGGGGCAGCCTCCACCAGGCCCCCACTCATGTCTCCCACCACCCCCACCCCCCACCATCCAGGGGCACCCTCCACCAGGCCCCCACTCATGTCTCCCACCACCCCCACCCCCCACCATCCAGGGGCACCCTCCACCAGGCCCCCACTCATGTCTCCCAGCGTGCTACGTGTATTTCAGGGGTGCACGGGAAGTTCCACACGCGAATAGCCTGGGCGCGTGTATTTCAGGGGTGCGCGGGAAGTTTTACACTCGATTTCAGCAGGGTACGTGTATTTCAGGGGTGCGCGGGAAGTTCCACACGCGAATAGCCAGGGCGCGTGTATTTCAGGGGTGCGCGGGAAGTTTTACACGCGATTTCAGCAGGGTACGTGTATTTCAGGGGTGCGCGGGAAGTTCCACACGCAAATAGCCTGGGCGCGTGTATTTCAGGGGTGCGCGGGAAGTTCCACACGCGAATAGCCTGGGCGCGTGTATTTCAGGGGTGCGCGGGAAGTTCCACACGCGAATAGCCTGGGCGCGTGTATTTCCGGGGTGCGCGGGAAGTTCCACACGCGATTAGGCTGGGTGGGTCCTCACAGGTGTTCCCTGTACACCCTCGACGGCCCCTGCAGGCAGCCCACAAAACAGGGGACTACCCTGCACACCTGCTCATGTCCCTCTGCACCCCCACCCCCCAGCAGTGCAGGGGCACCCTCCACCAGGCCCCCACTCATGTCTCCCACCACCCCCACCCCCCAGCATCCAGGGGCACTCTCCACCAGGCCCCCACTCATGTCTCCCACCACCCCCACCCCCCAGCAGTGCAGGGGCACCCTCCACCAGGCCCCCACCCATGTCTCCCACCACCCCCACCCCCCAGAAGTGCAGGGGCAACCTCCACCAGGCCCCCACTCATGTCTCGCACCACCCCCACCCCCCAGCAGTGCAGGGGCAGCCCCCACCAGGCCCCCACTCATGTCTCCCACCCCCCCACCCCCCCAGCCACCAGGGGCACCCTCCACCAGGCCCCCACCCATGTCTCCCACCAGCCCCACCCCCCAGTCACCAGGGGCACCCTCCACCAGGCCCCCACTCATGTCTCCCAGCGTGCTACGTGTAATTCAGGGGTGCGCGGGAAGTTCCACACGCGAATAGCCTGGCCGCATGTATTTCAGGGGTGCGCGGGAAGTTTTACACGCGATTTCAGCAGGGTACATGTATTTCAGGGGTGCGCGGGAAGTTCCACACGCGAATAGCCTGGGCGCGTGTATTTCAGGGGTGCGCGGGAAGTTCCACACGCGATTAGGCTGGGTGGGTCCTCACAGGTGTTCCCTGTAGACCCTCGACGGCCCCTGCAGGCAGCCCACAAAACAGGGGACTACCCTGCACACCTGCTCATGTCCCCCTGCACCCCCACCCCCCAGCAGTGCAGGGGCAGCCTCCACCAGGCCCCCACCCATGTCTCCCACCACCCCCACCCCCCAGCCACCATGGGCACCCTCCACCAGGCCCCCACTCATGTCTCCCACCACCCCCACCCCCAGCAGTGCCGGGGCAGCCTCCACCAGGCCCCCACTCATGTCTACCACCACCCCCACCCCCCAGCAGTGCAGGGGCACCCTCCACCAGGCCCCCACTCATGTCTACCACCACCCCCACCCCCCAGCAGTGCAGGGGCAGCAGGCAGTCAGGCAGCAGCAGATGGCAGGTGGGAGCCTGCTCGGGGCTCTGGGGGGCAGTAGTTCGGCCTTCCGGGCAGGAGCGTGCTATTCCGTGTGCTTACGCGTGGCCAGCTTGGTACGGAGTGATTTGGCACGTGAAAATCCTGCACGTCAGCGTGAAAACCGAGGAAAGGCCCTTAGCGCGTAAGCGCGTCAGCACGCATTCGCGATTCTATTGGACCAAAGGCCCTCAGCGCGTAAGCGCGTCTGTGACGTGACCCGCACGGGTGTTTCCCACACAGCACGTGATGACAGAGCACACGTGGAAAGACTGCACGTCAGAGTGTAATCGCGTGTGATTGGTGGAAATGGCCCTACACGCAGAAGTGACAAAGCGTGTAATTGGTGGAAATGGCCCTAGCGCGTACACGCGCGTAAGTGACGCTGGACGTGTGGGCCTGTATAAAAGGTACGCGTAGAACACCATTTCCTTGTACGTGCTTTTCGTGGAGAGAGAGTGGGTGAATTCTGTATTTCTTGTTGTTTCACACGCGATTTACTTCACGGCGTTTCAAGTTCGTATTCCCTGTTACCTCTGACAGCTTTTTCTCTTTTTTCTCTTTTACTGGTTTACCTGGGCCTGTTCCCTCAAACAGTGTTCCCTTCTACTGTTGTCCTGTCTCCTCAGACAGCGTACAAATCTTCTTTTGGCGGGGGTGTTGCCAACCAAACGCGCTCCTTTTTCACGCTCTTTTACCTGGCAGACGGTGAGTCACGCACGTATCTAACATCTGTGCTTGCCCCGTGTGTAGCCTACCCCTTCAGAGGTCATTCTAGGCTGCGTGTGACACGCATAAGTTCATTCTTGTGTTACTGGGTGCCACAGCGTAGTGCAGGTTTTTCTTTCTGCACACGTGGTCTAGGAGGGGTTGCGTGCACGTCATCTCCCTTTTTTGGGGCTCCTGTGCGTAGCGTGACCCGTCATCTTTCCCCAGGGGTTACAATCAGCCTTGCAAGAGCACTAGGGTACAATTACCATCTGGTACCCAACCACTTTGACCCCCAATTGCCCAGGACAATATTTTACAGCCACTCACATACGCACATTAACATCAGTGCCATGGCTGGGAGGCGAGGATTCCGTAAGGGTGGCAAAGGTGGAAGAGCCACAAGTGGTGGCCGTGGTGGATCCGGTAGGGGACGTGGTCGTTACTTGCAGGGTGAGCCTGTCCCCCCATGTGTGGAGGACCAGTCAAGGGCACCCATAATCCCCCCCCCCTCCTGTTGAGGCTGATGTGGCTGACACCATCCATGCTCAGCCCTTGTTGGACCAGCCCATTGTGGCGGCACCAGACCTGGCTGACTCCATGGCTGACTTCCAGGTCAGCAGGCCTATGACACGTGCGCTGGTGCACGTTGATGTCACCATGCCACGTGCATCTGGGGCAGCAAGGTCATCTGCTGCACCAAGTAGGCAGGGCGGAGAGGCTGCAGGGGCAGCTGCGGCTCCATCCACCCCAGCCCTCACACACCCAGCCCAGACAGTGTCGGTCCTAGTCCATGCTGCTGACATTCCCCCTGACACCATCACACTAGAGCCAATGCCTGCACCAACTCCCATGCTGAGTGTGCAATCCCACACTCCTGATACAGAGTCCACCAGGGCTCCTGCCCCTAGTGTCCAGAGCGGCGCAGGACACTCAGGATCACCACCACCTTCCAAGCGGAAGAGGAAAAGTGCTCGTCCGGCACAGGCTGATGCCCCAGACACGGCTACACAGTCCGGCCCATCCAGGAAGCCCAGCTTCACGGATGACAAACTGAATGCACTTGTCGAGTATGTGTCCGCACATGACAACGAGATGGTCATTGTTGCAGGATCCAAGACCACACCTGCACAATGCCAGGCACACTGGCAGACCGTTGCGGACATCGTAAGTGCCCTTGGAATCGTGAGGCGCACAGCCAATGATTGCTATAAGCGCTGGAATGACCTAAAGCACAGGCCTAAGCTGGCCTCAAGTCATGGCGCAACTCTAGTGACCGGAGGTGTGTCTCCAGTAGTAGACATGGAACTCACTCCACATGAGTCAGTCGCTGGGACCTACGTCACGGAGGAACAGATCCAAGGCGTGGGAGATCTGGCTGATTACGAGGCATTGTCCGGTGAGTGCACATGCATGTGTGTGTCATCCATGTGCAGGGTGTGTGTGAGGGCTTCTGTTTGTGTGACAGGTGAGAGTGTGTGCGCCTGAGTCGTATGGGTCAGCAAAGTGCTTCATGCAATACATCCTGCGCAGCTGCATTTGGCCATAGCAGTATCCCTTCTGCCAACAGTAGACATCTAGCCCAACTGCACGCCAGTTGCCCTTGAAGTGTCACTTTGCCACAACATTGTTGCTTGATTTTTCACTGTTCATTTAGTCAGATTGTTTGCATTCCACCACTATTACTAGGCATGTCGCAGTCCTCTAGTCACATGTCTGACATGGCTATGGTAAAGTGGAGTGACTTTGTTACCTGGATATCATTTGTACAAACATGTCCCTGTGCAATTGCACCATTTCGGACTGGCAGCTCCAGGTGAAGAATCTGACCTGTTTGAATTAGAAAAGCTTTTACATGCAGGAACTGGACTGAATGAATAGGTGCTGCCCTCCTCTCCATCTTCACTCAATAGCAATGGTACATGCCATCTGTGTGATGGCATGTGTGTTTCACCTGCCAATCACAGGCCAATGTGTGATGCCACTGCCAGGCAGCATGCAGAAAATGTGTTCATCTTCCATCTTGGTGTCATCAGTGTGTGCCATTTGCCTGCCCTTCATACGCAGTGAGGGTGCATGCATGGGAGGGTTTTAGTCATGTGGGACATGTGTCAAACAAGTACTGGTTCTCTTGCTTCTCAGCCCTCATTGTGTGCCATGGTGCTAATGCCTGTTTCCATTTCTTTGTTTTAATGTCTTCGCAGGGGAAGACGCACCTGATACTGCTGGGGTTGTGGAGATGGTGCAGACCCAGGAGGGGTCCGAGGGCCGACCAACCACCAGTGAGGGACGTGGTGTGGTGGTGGGTGAGAACCCACAAGTGCTGCAGGTCCTGCTCTCAAGGGGTGTCTGTGGCTGCACCTCCCCCGAGCTGTACTCAGGTGTTGATTCGGATGAGACCTCCGTGCCGTCGCAGGTGAGTGTTCCAGGGAGGGATTCTGTTCTGTCTCACCCACCTGCACCAGGGTCAGAACCCTCAATGGGGATGTCAGTGTTGGCAGCTACGCCTTTGGTGGTTACGGATGCAGGGTCACACTCCGCGACATCTGATCCTGTTCCTGGGCCAGCAGATCAGAGGGGGAATGCAGTCCTGCAGCCTCAGGCAGTGCCGGCACAGCAAGGCGCAGTTCGCCTTGCCCCAGACAGGTGTGGTGCCCGCCGACGTGGTGGCCGTACGCCACCTGGCAATACCGCATTGGAGCAATCCATTTACGGTATGGCAACCCAACAGGCAGCATCATCCGAGATGATGGCTCAGGCCATGGATAGGGTGGCCACTTCCATTGTCCCCCCTGAAAGGCTGATGGAGCGACTAGAGCAGGCAACCGACTCCATCTGCCAGTCACACAGGGAGGACATGTTGCGGTCCAACAGGGACAGGCGGGCGGCACTGGCGACTCTGCAGGAGGCCATCTCCATTGAGTCCCAGGGCCACAGGGAAGCCCTGAGGCAGGAGCTCCTTCACCTCAGGACGACTCTTGTTGAGCTTGAAGCTTCAACACACCAAAGGACAGAACAGCAGCTGGAGCGTCTCACCCGTACGCTCTCAGCTGAGATGCAGGCAACGAGGGCGGAGGTCCGGGCATCCCGTGAGTTGTTGCATGGGGACCTCCGCACACTCATCCTCCAGAACCAGACCTACCACACCCGCATGCTTGCAGCCATGGAGGAGCAGACTAGGGCCTTGCGTGGGCTGCCTCCCATAGTGCAACCACCTCCGGATGCAGCTGCACAGGGTGATAATAGCGACAGCAGTGATACTCCCACAATAGAGTAGCCGTGTGGGCCATGAGCCCATGGAGGTGTTTTTTTTTTCCCAGGATCCACGCAGGTGGGTTCTGGTGTGCATCCTGTCCTCGGACCTCCTGGGTGGCCTCTCCAACCCCCCCGGGCCCTTCAATGGCCATTTTTGATTTTTTTTATTTTTATTTTTATTTTTATTTATTTTATTCACTATTTTTTTGGGACGACTTGTTGGCTTCCATGGTTCCTGTGGGCATACGCTGCATTGTGGCTGGGCACATGCAGGCTTGTAATGTATTTGGTTCAGATGCTTGGGTTTGAGTCACACACACCCCTCCTGCTTCCCGTTTCCATGGGCTTGCAAAGGGTGTGCCCAAGTGACAGTGAATTACACAGTGACGTTGGACTCCCATGAGCTGTGTGGGCAGTTTGTAGTCAATACTGTGTATACATTCCTAGTGCATATTGCTGTTGTGTTGTACACTGCATGTTGCATTGATGTGTAACTCATCTTCTGTGTCTACCTCCCAATTTGCAGGCCCCTTCCTCATGTCTACACAAGGACCTCTAGTCTGGAGATGTGGTCCATGTTGGCAGCAGTGCACCTACAACTCTACATGGCGCCAACACTGCACAGTTGGTAGTGGTGGGAGTGCCGGCATTTCCAGGTGGTGAGACTACTAATATTTAACATTTGTGATGTCATGTTAATGGTAGTACGTGCTCAAGTTTGTTGTTGGTCCGGCATTACTGTGAATATTTCAGGTGTTGTAAGTATCTAATAGGGACACTGTACATTGTGACACTAGTGTCATGTTGTGTGGATTACTTTGTTTACCTGCAAATAGCATGACATGGCACGGTGTGTGGTGTGGTGGTGCTGGGGTTGGGTTGGCTGACATGGCACTGTCCTCCTCTTGTTGCATTTTGCAAGTGGGTATTCATTATAGCTGCTTGAATGTGCAACTTCACAAAACTGCATTGGTGGTGTCTGTGTGGGTAGGGATGCACACATTGTGACACTTCCAGGTGAACAATCTCAGACTGATATGGTTTTCACGGTTCTTTCTCCAGACATTCAGGGTCAGTGTCAGGTTGAGTCATCATTGATTGTCAGATGGAATGTGGCAGGGCAGTGTGCACTCCACAGGGGTGTGATTTCTATGTGAAGTAATTAGCCACTAGCTGTGTACGGGCTGCCTCACCCTGTGCCCTTTCCCCTCCCATGCGCAGCGGCTGTGCATGTGGTTGGGGATGGGGGGGCACCACCATGTCCACGGCCAGGCCCCGGCGTGTTGCAACGTTGTGCAGGACACATGCTGCCACTATGATCCTGCACACTACTGGGGGAGCGTACAACAGCTGCCCACCAGAACGGTCAAGGGAGCAAAAGCGTGACTTCAGCACTCCGAATGTGCGCTCCACTATGCCCCGGGTTGTAATGTGGCCTGCGTTATATCTTACCTGGGGTGGCGTGGTGGGGTTCCGAATTGGCGTCATCATGTGGGGGCTGAGAGGGTAGGCACTGTCCCCTGTGGAGGTGGTGATTGGTATCATTGGTGGGGTTGTGACCTTGCTCAGTATCTGACATGCATGCATGTGCAGTGGCATTCATACTCACCAAGCAGCCATGTATCGCCATGCCGCCCAGCTTCTAGGTCCCGGCTTAGGGTGGACATTCGGTAAATGAAGCTGTCGTGGGTGGACCCGGGATAGTTGGCATATACTGAGGTGATGATTTCCTTGGCATTACATACTACCTGCACGTTGATGGAATGCCAGTGCTTGCGGTTCCTATAGATGTGCTCAGATGCCCTGGGGGGACGTAGAGCCACATGGGTGCAGTCGATGGCACCTAGCACTTTGGGGAATCGTGCCACAGCGTAGAAGTCCAGGGCGGCAGCATGCCTTTCTGCAGGGGTTCTGGGCAGGTATATGTGCCTGCGGACTGATGGGCGTGCAGTGATGATGTTCAAGACCTGGTGTGGGCAGCGTGACTGGGTGGCCTGTGATACACCACCCACAATGGCACTTGTCTGCTGAAATGATCCAGTGGCTAAGAAGTGCAGTACATTGAGGACCTTCTCCAGGGGGCTGAGTGCTTGGGAGCACAGTGTGGGTGATGTGAGGTCATCCTCCCACTCACTCACCAGGTCCAGTATGATGTGTGGTGGAAACCTGTACCTCCCATGCACCTGTTCATCAGGCATCCCGAAAAGGCTGGTTCTGGGTGTGAATATTCTGGCCCTGACTATCCTCCTCCTCCTCCTCCTTTGGTAGGCCACGCCCACTGCTGCTAGGAACGCTATGTTCATCCTGGGTCTGAGCTTGTTATTTTTTAGCGCGCAAATTAATGCGTCGCGCGTGTTGTAGGCGAGCGTGTGACCCGCGCACCCCTGAAATCCAGTACCCAGTCCAATAGCGTGTGGAAATTCCCGCGCACACCGGGATACAGGTGCGCTGACGTACTTGCGTGTGTAAGTGTCCGCGCACACCTGATATACACGTACATAGGACAATCGCGTGTACGCGCACTTTTGTCCAATTACACGCGATGACACCCTGACGTGCTGTCCAATTACACGCAATGAGACTCTGCCGTGCTGTCCAATTACACGCGATGACACTCTGACGTGCAGTCTTTCCACGTGTGCTCTGTCATCATGTGCTGTGTGGGAAACACCCGTGCGGGTCACGTCACAGACGCGCTTACGCGCTGAGGGCCTTTGGTCCAATAGATTCGCGTATGCGTGCTGACGCACTTACGCGCTAAGGGCCTTTCCTCGGTTTTCACGCTGACGTGCAGGATTTTCACGTGCCAAATCACTCCGTACCAAGCTGGCCACGCGTAAGCACACGGAAGACCACGCTCCTGCCCAGAAGGCCGGACTACTGCCCCCCAGAACCCCGAGCACGCTCCCACCTGCCATCTGCTGCTGCCTGACTGCCTGCTGCCCACGTGCACTGCCATTTGCTGCCTGCACATCAGCCAGGGGTGCTGTTGCTGTGACCACCCCTGCTGGAACCGAAGATTCCCGACTGGAATTCCATCGCTCCACAGCCCAGCCCCAGGACCCAATTGCCCACCCACTCCTGCCTCTGGGGTTGTCATGTCGGGGCAAACACCATCTGTGACCACTGACAACCCTCGGCCAGAGAGGAAGAGGGGCACCAGCTTCAGTGCCACCGAAGTTGGTGTCCTGGTGGAGCAAGTCCTGGGTCAGTATGATGCCCTCTTCGGAAGTTCCCGCGGCGACAAGGAAGGACGGACTCGGATCTGGACTGACATCGTGACTGCCATCAACGCGGAGGGGGTGGCAGTCCGGGACTTACAACATGTCAGGAAGCGCTGGGAGGACTTCAGGTCCAGGACCCTGAACAAGGCCCGGCGCCTCTTGAAGGCAGCGGATGACAAGGGGCGCCGGGGCTACTTGTCGGAAGAACAGATGGGGGTCCTGGAACGCATATCCCCAGCCCTCCACGTCCAGGTCCTAGAGAAGCAGACCCGTCTGGAGTCAAGCGGTGAGTGTACATGCATCCTGATTGTGAGCAGTGCGTGTGGTGATTATTCGGCATTGTGCCGGTTGCACATCTGTTTGTATGGGGTCGAGTATGGGTGGGGGTGTACAGGGCCGTGATACATGCGAGGGCTGTAATGTGTGAGACATGGATGGTGCTTGTGTGTGTGGGCTTGCATGGCAAATGCAGTTGTGCGTGCACACATGTTTGGATGAATGTGTATGTAAGTAGACATGTCCGTGATGTCAGGCATGTATGTTGTTTTCGGCTGCATGTATGAACACTGTGTACATGGGCATGTGTGTGTATTTGTCAAGGGTGCAACAGTGATGCTACATGGATGCATGTGACAGCGGTATGTGGAAGCCTGATTGGCAGATGTGACATGGATGCCCGTCTGAACAGTGCAACACTTGGCAGAGGTGTAGACATGCATGCAAGTGTGGTGCTGTGTGTACATGTGTGGTGCACTTCCTGTGTTGCATTTGATGTCTGGCTCCCCTTTGGCTGCTGATGCTGTTGTATGTGTAGTGATGGTGGTGGCAGTTGCGATATGGCTGTGGTATGGCTCATGTGTGTGAGTTGCAATGACATGTGTGTTGGGGATTGTGATGACATGTCTGAGGTTTGCCAATGACACTCATGTGCAACTGTCATGCGTGTATGTGTCCATTGTACAGTGCCCTGATGCCTGTGTTTTGTTTCTCCCTGTCTGCAGCGTCAACTGATGAAGAGGGCGGAGAAGGTGCTGTGGAGCACAGCGCCGGGGATCCGACCACCAGCCGGAGACGCAAGGCCCGGCTCCCCTCCCGTGTTGTCATCTCGTCGGGGAGTGAGGAGTCCGGTGCCGCGTCCCAGGCCACAGCTGCCGGGAGGAGGTCCAAGAGGTGGAGGTTGCAGTTGGACTCCTCGGCAGCAGAAGGGGCAGCTGGGACCCCACAGGGCCCAACAGGGGAAGATGGCACGGAGTCATCCAGGTTGGTGGGGGGTTTGGTGGAGGAGGGGGCCGTGCAAGCACCAGAGACAGGGTCTGGAGGTGGGGATCCCACTGTTGCTAGTGGTGCAGTGCAGGACCAGGGACAGGAGGCAGCACAGGCGGCCGCAGAGGTGCCTGTGTGCAATCCTGTCCCCGATCCTGTCCCTGCATCATCTTGCACCAGCAGGGATGCCTACGTCCAGACCCATTTTCAGGCAGGGGATGAGCTGACGTCAACTGGCCTTCCTCTGCCTGCGGACGTGGCCATCCAGGTCCGGGTTGAGCCTGTCCTGGCTGGTGTGGCGTTGCGTCAACGGGCCAAGCGAGGTGACCTGCAGTCTTTTCATGGAGAGACTGCACGTCCTCTCGAATGGCTCGTTGACCACGTCAGCCTGCTGGGACAGGTCACCCAGGCCGGATTCCTCCATCTGATGGGGCTTGCTCCGACCCCCTCCTCAACTGGACCCCCTACGCGCCAGTCGTCCTCTGTGCCATCTTCCCAACCATCAGTCACCTGGGTGCCCTGTGGAGCTGCCTCTGACGGTGCGGCCAGGCTGGTGGAGGAGGCATCCCTGCCACAGTCGGGAGTCGGAGGTCCAGCAGGGGTGGCCACATCAACAAATGCACCCCAGCCGGCGGAGAATGTGCAGGCAGCAGGAGGCAGTGCACGGGCAGAGGCAGAGCAGCAGCAGCAACATGGTGGGAGACATGAAGGCTCGGGGCTTTCGACATCGGAGGGGCAGGCATCGGCCGGAGGGCAGGGGGACCCAGGACAGAGAGTGTCTTCCGTGTGGCAGCGGTTGGGCCACGCCTTAGGTGCGGAGCAGCGGCGGGCGGAAGAGGCGCGGCTCACAATGGTCAGGGCGGAGAACTCCATGCGGAGGGCCCTGAGGCGGGCCGAGTGCCTCGAGGCAATCCGCAGGGGGTTTGAGGAGGACACGGCGTCGTCCCTGCGGATCCTCGGGGCCATGGAACTGGACCGCCTCTGGGACATCGAACAGGAGTTCGATGATGCCCTGGCCCGGGACACCACGGAGTGAGCCGCTGGACTTGCTCGCCGCCTTTGTATATAGTTCTTTAGTTTTAGGTTTCCTTTCTTTCTTATTATGATTTGGAGTCGACGGACACTGCTCCGCTTTTTGTATATAGTTGATTTTTAGGTAGGTTTTTTAGTAGGTTTCCTTTGTTCAGTTGGGCTCATGGACCCTTGGTAGTTTTTTACATAGTTCTTTATTGCATGGAGATTTTTTAACTTTTGACTTTGGGCAAATATTTTTTGGATTCTGATTTTCAGTTTTGTGTTTTTATACGGACATGCAGCTTTTTTTTTCTCATTCACATTGTAGTTTGTTTTCTTTCTTTAGCATTCTTTATTTTTTTCAATACAATTTTGTTTCCATACTTCACTGTGTGGTATCATCTCATTGGTTTCATGCATGTCATGTTGTGTGTTTTCCCATTCAATTGCAACCATTGTGTGTGACGGACATGGGTTCATTAGCTTAATGAACATTGGGGGTGTAACATGTGATTTCCATTTCCATGTGGGTGAATGGGTTACTTGGTAGGGCTTTTTGGCTGTGGAGGCTGTCCATTACGCACATGATTGGGGATTGTGAGGACCTGGTGGGGGCTGCCCCTGCACTGCTGGGGGGTGGGGGTGGTGGGAGACATGAGTGGGGGCCTGGTGGAGTGTGCCCCTGGATGGTGGGGGGTGGGGGTGGTGGGAGACATGAGTGGGGGCCTGGTGGAGGGTGCCCCCGGTGACTGGGGGGCTGGGAGTGGTGGGAGACATGGGTGGGGGCCTGGTGGAGGCTGCCCCTGGTGGCGGGGGGGTGGGGGTGATAGGGGACATGAGTGGGGGCCTGGTGGAGGCTGCCCCTGCACTGCTGGGGGGTGGGGGTGGTGGGAGACATGGGTGGGGGCCTGGTGGAAGGTGCCCATGGTGGCTGGGGGGTGGGGGTGGTGGGAGACATGAGTGGGGGCTGCCCCTGCACTGCTGGGGGGTGGGGGTGGTGGGAGACATGAGTGGGGGCCTGGTGGAGGGTGCCCCTGGTGGCTGGGGGGTGGGGGTGGTGGGAGACATGGGTGGGGGCCTGGTGGAGGCTGCCCCTGCACTGCTGGGGGGTGGGGGTGGTGGGACACATGGATGGGGGCCTGGTGGAGGGTGCCCCTGGTGGCTGGGGGGTGGGGGTGGTGGGAGACATGGGAGGGGGCCTGGTGGAGGCTGCCCCTGCACTGCTGGGGGGTGGGGGTGGTGGGAGACATGGGTGGCGGCCTGGTGGAGGGTGCCCCTGGTGGCTGGGGGGTGGGGGTGGTGGGAGACATGGGAGGGGGCCTGGTGGAGGGTGCCCCTGGTGGCTGGGGGTGGTGGGAGACATGGGTGGCGGCCTGGTGGAGGCTGCCCCTGGTGGTGGGGGGGTGGGGGTGATAGGGGACATGAGTGTGGGCCTGGTGGAGGCTGCCCCTGCACTGCTGGGGGGTGGGGTGGTGGGAGACATGGGTGGGGGCCTGGTGGAGGGTGCCCATGGTGGCTGGGGGGTGGGGGTGGTGGAGACATGGGTGGGGGCCTGGTGGAGGGTGCCCCTGGTGGCGGGGGGTGGGGGTGATAGGGGACATGAGTGGGGGCCTGGTGGAGGCTGCCCCTGCACTGCTGGGGGGTGGGGGTGGTGGTAGACATGGGTGGGGGCCTGGCGGAGGGTGCCCCTGGTGGCTGGGGGGTGGGGGTGGTGGGAGACATGAGTGGGGGCCTGGTGGAGGTTGCCCCTGCACTGCTGGGGGGTGGGGGTGATAGGGGACATGAGTGGGGGCCTGGTGGAGGCTGCCCCTGCACTGATGGGGGGTGGGGGTGATAGGGGACATGAGTGGGGGCCTGGTGGAGGCTGCCCCTGCACTGCTGGTGGGTGGGGGTGGTGGGAGACATGGGAGGGGGCCTGGTGGAGGGTGCCCCTGGTGGCTGGGGGGTGGGGGTGGTGGGAGACATGGGAGGGGGCCTGGTGGAGGCTGCCCCTGCACTGCTGGGGGGTGGGGGTGGTGGGAGACATGGGTGGCGGCCTGGTGGAGGGTGCCCCTGGTGGCTGGGGGGTGGGGGTGGTGGGAGACATGGGAGGGGGCCTGGTGGAGGGTGCCCCTGGTGGCTGGGGGTGGTGGGAGACATGGGTGGCGGCCTGGTGGAGGCTGCCCCTGGTGGTGGGGGGGTGGGGGTGATAGGGGACATGAGTGTGGGCCTGGTGGAGGCTGACCCCGCACTGCTGGGGGGTGGGGTGGTGGGAGACATGGGTGGGGGCCTGGTGGAGGGTGCCCATGGTGGCTGGGGGGTGGGGGTGGTGGAGACATGGGTGGGGGCCTGGTGGAGGGTGCCCCTGGTGGCGGGGGGGTGGGGGTGATAGGGGACATGAGTGGGGGCCTGGTGGAGGCTGCCCCTGCACTGCTGGGGGGTGGGGGTGGTGGTAGACATGGGTGGGGGCCTGGCGGAGGGTGCCCCTGGTGGCTGGGGGGTGGGGGTGGTGGGAGACATGAGTGGGGGCCTGGTGGAGGTTGCCCCTGCACTGCTGGGGGGTGGGGGTGATAGGGGACATGAGTGGGGGCCTGGTGGAGGCTGCCCCTGCACTGATGGGGGGTGGGGGTGATAGGGGACATGAGTGGGGGCCTGGTGGAGGCTGCCCCTGCACTGCTGGTGGGTGGGGGTGGTGGGAGACATGGGAGGGGGCCTGGTGGAGGGTGCCCCTGGTGGCTGGGGGGTGGGGGTGGTGGGAGACATGAGTGGGGGCCTGGTGGAGGCTGCCCCTGCACTGCTGGGGGATGGGGGTGATAGGGGACATGAGTGGGGGCCTGGTGGAGGCTGCCCCTCCACTGCTGGGGGGTGGGGGTGGTGGGAGAGATGGGTGGGGGCCTGGTGGAGGGTGCCCCTGGTGGCTGGGGGGTGGGGGTGGTGGGAGACATGAGTGGGGGCCTGGTGGAGGCTGCCCCTGCACTGCTGGGGGGTGGGGGTGGTGGGAGACATGAGTGGGGGCCTGGTGGAGGCTGCCCCTGCACTGCTGGGGGTGGGGGTGGTGGGAGACATGAGTGGGGGCCTGGTGGAGGCTGCCCCTGCACTGCTGGGGGTGGGGGTGGTGGGAGACATGAGTGGGGGCCTGGTGGAGGCTGCCCATGGTGGCAGGGGGTGGGGTTGGTGGGAGACATGAGTGGGGGCCTGGTGAAGGCTGCCCATGGTGGCAGGGGAGTGGGGGTGGTGGGAGACATGCATTGTTGATCAGTAGTGTAAGGTGACATGTGGGTTGGCTGGGGGGCATGCCCATGGTGGATGGGCTGCCTGCGGGACATGAGCATGGGTGCAGGGTAGTCCCCCGTGGTGTGGGCTGCCTGCAGGGTCCGTGGAGGTTGTGGAGCGTACACCTGGGAGGGCCCACACGGCCAATTCACGTGTGGTACTCCCCAGAACCCCTGAAATACATGTACCCTGCTGGAATCGCGTGTGGAACTTCCCGCGCACCCCTGAAATACACATACCCTGCTGAAATCGCGTGTGGAACTTCCCGCGCACTCCTGAAATACACGTAACCTGCTGAAATCGCGTGTGGAACTTCCCGCGCACCCCTGATATACACGTACCCTGCTGAAATCGCGTGTGGAAATTCCCGCGCACCCCTGAAATACACGTACCCTGATCGCACTGGGCCAATCGCGTGTGGAACTTCCCGCGCACCCCTGAAATACACGTACCCTGATGAAATCGCGTGTGGAACTTCCCGCGCACCCCTGAAATACACGTACCCTGCTGAAATTGCGTGTGGAAATTCCCGCGCACCCCTGAAATACACGTACCCTGCTCGCACTGGGCCAATCGCGTGTGGAACTTCCCGCGCACCCCTGAAATACACGTACCCTGCTGAAATCGCGTGTGGAACTTCCCGCGCACCCCGGAAATACACGTACCCTGCTGAAATCGCGTGTGGAACTTCCCGCGCACCCCTGAAATACACGTACCCTGCTCGCACTGGGCCAATCGCGTGTGGAACTTCCCGTGCACCCCTGAAATACACGTACCCTGCTGGAATCGCGTGTGGAACTTCCCGCGCACCCCTGAAATCCACATATCCGGCCAAATCGCGTGTGAGACTTCCCGCGCACCCCGGTATACACGCACACGTATTTTTTGTCAGCGGGTGTCCGTGTTTGTGGGTACCCCTTTGCAGGTCATTTGTCCTGGAGGGCCACAGTATAGGACATTCATCATGGCAGTATATAGGTGCTATTTGTTGGTGCACCTTTTGGCGCACATTTCTTACAGCTGCAGAGACGCTACCGCCTGCTTTCTTCTGGCGGTCGTGTTTGTGCCTGTGCGCTGGTTTGAGCGTGCGCTTTGTTGCCCTATTCTATTCCATGAATACGTGTTGTAGGCGAGCGTGTGGGCGTTCCGCGCACTTGTGCCCTGTACTTCCCCCATGACGCCCACGTTTTGGCAAGTTGTTCCCCATTCCGAGTGTTACGCCCGTGTTTCGCCTACTTTTGTTGCGTGCGCCGCGCTATGTGCGAATTTCGCTGTGGCCTGTGCGATTTTCGCTGTGACCTGGCGCACGCTGTTAGATGGCCTGTGCGCCAACATGCGCCGCGCACTTTTTTATCGCACATCCGCTGGTTTTCTCGCGCACGGACTTCCATGAATCGACGTGCGCTGCTTTTCGTGCGATTTTCGCACTTGCACTGCGGTTTTCGCTATTCCACTGCGATTCGCACGTTTTTGCCCACTTGCGCCGCGCTAATTATTCCATGAATCGGCCTGTAAATCTGTAAAAACACTTTGGGTACATTTTAGTGAGATTATTATTTAAACAATTGCTATGTGCTGGCTTCACATGAGTGCTATCTGTAACACACTGCACACACAGATCAGAAATATATTTTGGGTTGGATTGAAATTGCAACTCTCTTGATTGTACATGCATTGTTAACACACTGTTCATTAACCACCTCCAGCCTCTCCCACCCCTTCTGGGATTTAACAGAATAAAATGGTTCCAGAGAATGTTTCATTTGGGGAATTATCATTCTGACTTTGAAATTATCTTTTCAGTATTTGGGATCAGCATTGACCCCCTCAGTTTGGAAATCACCCAGTCTGTAAAGTCCCTCCTGACCTGCATCCATAAAGATAGAACTGTCTCAGTTTCCCCCTCTCTGTCTGGAAAATGAATCCTTCTTTTATCAGCCCTTATACAATTCCAGCTATTATTTAGGTCTCTCTAATTACACACACCATCTCTTTGGAAAAGGCGTTTTCCTTCCCTGCAGCTTTTAATTCCAAACTCAGGGTGTCTTATTCCCAGCATGTTACTGCTTTTAAAATGTGCAATATTCCCTCACTTATGTCATGGTTAGTTATATCATAGTATTTCACTAGTCAAGTTCTTCCATTAGCGTATCAGACAGACAACATTCGCACAATAACACACCCCCAATCTCCTTTGAATGTTCATGTATCAGATTATGAAAAACTTGGGGTCTGACTGGTCAGAGTAATATTGAATTGTAATTTGGTTGTTTGTTATGGAAATACCCATAATCCCTTTGATCACATACATGTCTGGATATGGCATAAATGCGTCTGATGTGTATTCCCAAAATGATGAATAGTAATAGTTTTAAGAATTATTTAAAATAATGAGACAAGTCAAATTTGGTTTAATCTGAAAGAGGACATTCTCAGTTTTAAAACACATTTTTCAACTTGTTTGTTAATGGTGTGTTGTAGTTTTACAACCAAAATCATTTTAAATGTAAGTTATTCTGTTATTTTAAATGGTTCATTTTTGAAGTTACAAACTTAGATTCATTTCTGGGAATAATTAAAGTAATGTTAGCAGGCCTCTCAGCAAGTGATTGATTTGAGTCCTATATTCCTCTATGAGATGTCTTTTTGTTTGCCTTGCATTAGCTGTCAATCTTTGCGCTTTATTCCTTAATTGATGTCATAGATGATCTGTTACATGAAAGAAGATGTCTTTGAACCTTGGTCCTAGGATAACAGACCTCGTGATTTTCAGGCAGCACTCTGTATTTTGACTTCCACGGGTACTTTAGCTTATATTTATAAAGAATATCTCCTTAAGCCCTGTGGAGTGAAGGGCTGAGGACTTCCCTGGCTGTTAGGCTGTGGCGAGTTGGAGAAGACTATTGCTTTTGTTGGAGACTTCCATTTGTTTTTTTCTTTTTCTCCACCTGAGGTGCGTGTGCCTTTAAGAGCTGAGAGTCAGCTGACTACTTAAGGCCGCCTCCAGCGCCCTTGCGGCGTTAAGCCCTGTGGAGTGAAGGGCAGAGGACTTCCCTGGCTATTAGGCTGTTTGGCGAGTATTGGCAGGGATGGCGGACAACTGCACGAAAGCACTTAGAACGCGTGCCCAAAGAAGACGTGTGAGACCAGGTGGGTGTGATGTAACCCCAAACAAAACATCTACTGTTACAAAAAAAAACAGTCGCTTCTTTTCATGTGTTTCTACCCGCGACAATGTCATTATTGCCAATAGTGAGGAAAACATCACGCACACAAACATTTCGGAAGATGATCACGTGTTTGAGAGCGAATGTTCTCTACAAAATGAACACCAATGTGTGGGGACTGACAACTGTAGTCACCCTGAAAACCCCAAATTCAATCGTTCTACACGGCCCACACGTGACTTTTCATGTTCATCACAAAAATGCAAAGAGGGCCCTGGCGGGAGACTTACGACAGATGAATCTCTCAGCCTTCACTCACCAGTGGTGAGCGAGCAGTCTTCGGTCTGCGTCGTTCCCGGGGGTGCTGTGGAGGGCGCGCCGTTCACGGCGAGCGGGTCTGTCACTGCTGGTCTCGCCGGTTGCGCGGAGGAGGTGGTGCATGACTTTGGTGCCGGCCGGCGCGGCAGCGTCGGCGGCGGAGGAGAGGCCGGGTTGCCGTCGCGGACTGGTGACGGTGCTGGGCGTGGGGGCGGAGCTGTGCAGCGGGCGGGAGTGGAGGCCTGCGTTGATGCTCATGGGGCGGCGCTGAGCTCTGTGTCCCCCTCGGACACTCTGGTCATGGCATTTGAGGTCGGTGGTGGGACTGTGTGTCAGGGCCCTGCCGCTGTGGGAAGGAGAAGGAATTCCCTGGAGACAGGTGAGAGTATGCCCGCAGCTGATGAGGGGATGAGCAATGTACGCACGGTTCACGATGGTGAAACCGAGGCGGTAAAACAAGTGAAATTAAAAGTTATGGCTACTGTAACCTCAGAGGTGGGAGGAGCCCTAAGGAGTGGCAAAGCCCCTCATGAACATGAGAGACGTCGCGACTCTATGGATATAGCAAATAACATTCTTGACAAGCTCATAGTGATGAACAAAGCTCATAGTACTGTGGGGAAAGGAGTGTTTATCCAGGATGGCCACTTGCAAAAGTCTACTCTTAAACGACATAATGAACAACTTATTGACTCAAATAAAGACATATGGTCCAATGTATCATATAAACGGAGGAAGCCACCTGTAAGTGCCCCAGTGGAGAGTAGAATCTCAGCTTCTTTGAATGATACGTCATTCAATAACATACAATCTCAAAAAAGAGCAACCGATCACAAACTGGTGCAGTTGGACTCAACACATTTGAGCATTCGATCTATACCGCATTGAAGTCCCATTATTTCAGGGTCATGTGATCTGTCTGATTCCTCACTCATGGAGCGTCCCTTTCCTAAAATAAGGAGACGAAGATTACGTAGATTGGCAATCCCATCGAAGCGTGCCTCAGAGGCTAAATTGCTGGAATCCAAGAATATGGGTCTATCCGCTGAGTTGCATTCTGTTTTAATTTCATCTGTAGCAATGTCTCTGGCCCCCTACATGAAACTTTACGAAAATCTGAACGACTCCTTAAAGGATCTAACAACTTTGACCGCTCTACTGAATTCAAAAGTGACTCATGTAGAACAAATAAGTGGCCAGTCCTTAGGAAAGGTACTTGAGATATTGAAATCTCTGGACATTACATTGCAATCAACACGCGAGCAAAAGAGAAATGATGCAATCGACAAAAAATTGCTTGCTGATGTTGCGCGCGAAGCACTGGCCATATTCCAAAACATTACCATATCAGGTCGACCTATAATCGGATCCTTGGAACCTATGCCAAAAAAGGCGACAGTTCCATTAGGCGGTGATTTTGGTGGTACAGTAAAAGCGGGTGATATCCCTGAAGATGCGCAACGGTCCTCACAGGACATTATCATTGATCTCTCAAGCGCCAAAAGCACAGATGTTGTGTCCCTGACTGAGCCTGTCACGTTGGGAACAACAGACAACTCATTGATGGAAATTGACAGCTCCAATAAGGAGTGTGATAAACTACCCGAGATCTCCTTCAATACAGCCTTCGAACAAGCAAGAGCTTGCAAAAAACGACTAGCGATCGAGGACCAAACTCCCACTACTTCAACGCTGGAAACCCCCGTATATAAGGAGGCTAAGGGGCCAAGGAGCTTGCATGAAGAAGATAAACGTCAGATATTTTCCATCTTTGGTGGAACGCCTAACAGCTCAAAACTGGCGGAACACAAGCTCAAAGCGGTAAATCTCACAAAAAAATCAAAAAACATGCCAGCAAAGAGGTCGCACAAACACAGGAGCAAGAAAATTTTTAAGGAACATTAAAATCGTTCAAATCGTGTCGGAAAATTGTAAGAAAGCTGAGGCAAAGATGTCCAATGTGGCCTTACCTATAAAAGCCTCAAATCAGCTTTCACAGGATGAGAACGACGAGGTGTTAAAGAGCATTCCCGAAGAGCTGTTAAACATGTCAATTTACAGTGTCACGGATATACTGGAGGTGGATCCGGTTGGCACAGAGAGACGGTTAAATGAAGGAGCCAATATTTTAGATCTCCAATGCTCTGCTCCTGTGACCCCTTCCATCGCAAGCTCACAAAGACCGCAAAGTATCAAAATAGGATCTAATGACCCTTTGGGAGCTGCGCAACCGAATCGGCTAATAGCAGCTCAGGAGCTCAAAACGATGGAACACGGCCGAACAAGAGTCCTAGAAAGGATGATCGACAAACATCTCCAGTAATTGCACGAGAGAAGATTGTTAGAATCTGTCGGATTGTCGACGAACCAGAAAAATTGAAAATGGACCAAACTATCCCGCCAAGTCCACCCTTTGTGACGATGCACGAAAAAAGATTGCAATTGTGCGCCAAACACGAAGGCATAAATCCAATAATTTCGAATGAAGCCTTCCCAGTTGTACCGAGAGAAGTCAATTCGAAAGTCGGCTATGCTTTTGGATCCAAAGAACGTGCTGTGGAGACTACAAAATTCTACGATAGTGATAAATTAGACCATACAAAAGCCAACTCCAGTGAAATTTCTCGAGAAAGGAATAAAAAGCAAATGACAAAAATTAAAGGAGCAACGCCGGTCTTTTAATTAATGATTGAAAGGCTGGACTCTGTGGACAAACTGATCTTAAATCGCGCTAACATCATTCATCTATTCGACTTGATCCCTAGTCTACGTGCTATTAAGTCTAGTGACGTTAAGGTCGTTGAATTTCCAAACGAAAATCGGAACGACAAGGTAATTTTACACGTGACCTCGTCGTTAATAGTCAAATCTATTATGGAAGCGAACGCTGCCCTATTTTCACTAGGGTTTGATGTGTACGAGTTGACAGTACAGATGACGAATCAGCCTGACTGTTTTGACAGAAGCATTGATGATACTTCAAAATGCTTGCAACAAACAAGTATTTTACGACGACACAATAACGCACCAGAGATTTGCTCAGTGAGCAATATTGTTGGAGGGAAAGTCTATAACCTCGACAATGGAACAAGGGGCCCTGAGACAAAACAAGTTGAAAAAGACGAAGTTATCTTCAGAAATGCGAGCACCCAAGACGCACCTAAAACAAACATAAGAATCATGATTAACGGAGGTCAAAATTGCAGACGAATATCAGCCACGGACACTAAGGGCCCGAGTTCCAAGATTACCAACGGTGAGTGGGGTTGGGTAGCAACAACGATTAACACAAAAAATCAACAATAACGCCAAGTAGTTCCCGACGCTGGTGAGTGCTTAATGGCCTCGTGGAACACCAGAGGCTTTATGCACCTCTTCAACACGAACTGGCTGGAAGGATTATCGATTGTGTGCTTACAAGAGACCTGGTTAAGAGAGAGCCCGCTTGCAAGTGAATATGAAGTGGCACTTAATCCTGCTATGAAGTTAGACAAAGGACGCCCAACGGCAGGGTTATTAACTCTAGTGAAGAAAACTTCGGGCTATAGGATTAGCGAGTCGACTAACCACTCCCCCTTTATACAGGAAACTACGATCATAAATGACAGGGGTAGTGCCAAAGATCTAGACAAGATGTCTCTTCTAAATGTGTATTGGAATCACTCGAGGGCAGGGACACAAGAGTTTGTAGATCAAATTACGGAGATTCTTGATACCATGTTTGTGCGTAAGGAGCACCCAAATATCTTGATTTGCGGGGACCTGAACATCGACCTCTTTAACGCTACCACTAAAAACACAAAGGCGTTGAGTAATAGCTGGTTGGAGGAAATGAACATCCGAGAAATGCAAATGCTAAATGGAAATACGATCGGAGACTTGAAACCAGCCGCAACTTGGCATCGAGCTGAGTCTAAATCAACAATTGATTATATATTTGTCTCCAGAAATCTACATGCTCGTATAAAGTCCTTCATAGTTAGAAGCCAAATGAATAGCGATCATAACATGCTACTAACAAGTCTTAGCATGAAATCAAAAGAGGACCTTGAGCGGTGGAAGCATAACATACGAGTTTCATCTAATAGGGTTAGACTACGGCTGGAGTCGCATGAGGTGGCGAAATTGGCAACAGCTTATTGTCAGAACAGTACCGAAACCGACTACACTCACCTATTGCTCAACTTCAATGTTGGGCTTAAACAATCAAATATGGAGCGCAAGCACTGGTTTGACCTGGAGATACAGGTTCATAAAAGGCAGATGAGACAAGTGATCCGTCACGCCAGATCGGGAGACCAGGGTGTTCGAAAAGAGACCATCAGAATGGCAAAACAGAAGTATAAAAACTGGCTAAAGGCCCATAAACATATGCCAGTCCAAAATGATGCAGAATCAATGCTGTTGGCATTAAAGAACAAAAATTCAGGAGAGTTTTGTGGGATCATTAACACCAGGCAAGCACCTCAACAGGCCTTGCAAACGTGTTCAGTTTTGGAGAAGGACTGGGTAGCCCACTTTGAAGAGCTATATAAGGGGCAGGATAATGGTGCGCCTACGTTTCCATCTCGTTCAATCGATTATTGTAAGGAGGACATCATATCGATAATTGCAAAAGCAAAGAGCTCGAGAGCACCTGGCCCAGATGGGTTAACCAATTATACTATCAAACAACACCCTGAGATTTGGGCACAGCTATGCGTAACCCTGTTTAAAAGAATAAACAACACGGGACTATCTCCTGAATCATGGAAATCAGCGGTCATAGTACCTATATTTAAAAAAGAAGACCGGTCGAATCCAAGTAACTATCGACCAGTGGCTCTTTTGGATGTCTTAGGAAAGATCTATGCTACTGTTTTACAACAAAAATTGGTAGCATGGGCGGTTGAAACAGGTCACGTTGACGCCCGCCAGGCGGGATTCGTAAAACAAGTGGGCTGTTCTGTAAACTTACTATTGCTTAACCTGTTAAAAATGGAAGCCTTGAGATCAAACACTAACATCTATTTGGCCTTTATTGACTTTTCAAGTGCATTTGACACTGTTGATCGTGACTTGCTATGGTCAAAATTGCGCAGGTGGGGTTGTCCAGAAGATCTAGTAGCGGCAATACAAGAGCTCCACACGGACACCTCGATTAAAATCCGACTCGACCAAAGAGGGTCCTTGTCAACCACAATCAAGACTTACAAGGGAGTCAAGCAAGGGTGCCCGCTTGCTGCTGCAATATTTAGTCTGTATATATCAGACATGGGATACTCGCTAGATACAGTGTCCTCTAATCCACCTAAAGTAAATAATGTGCACGTAAGATGGCTTTTATATGCCGACGATTTGGTGATCATGGATTTGACACCGGTTGGCTTGCAACGCAAATTAGACGCAATTCAAGCCTATGTTGGCAATAATCGCCTGCTGATTAATGTAAAGAAATGTGAAGTATTAATATTCAAAAATCCAAAAGGGGCTACCTCAAGGAAAGTAAAAAATCTAAAATGGCACATGAGTGGGTCCCCAATGACGATATCACACAAAGGGCCTCATTACGACCCAGGCGGTAAGTTACCGCCTGGGCCGTGACTTTACCACCATGGCGTAAACTACGTTTACGCCATGGTGGTTGGCGGATTTACCGCCCCATTCCGACCTTGGCGGGGCGGTAAGTCCCCAATCCCCATTTACCCTTCCCCATTCCCATTTTTGCCCCATAGGGCATAATGGGAGTGGGGAAGGCGTTAATTACGCCACCGTAAATTACGGTGGCGTAATTAACTCCATGGTCCCTTAGCGCCATGGATTTTAACACCTGCTAAAAGCAGGTGTTAAATCCGCCATGGCGCTAAGGGACCTCGTACTCAGGCGGTAAGGGTCGGCGCTGTTTACGCTGCCGTAAACCCCTTACCGCCTGGGTCGTAATGAGGCCCAAAGTCAAATATTTGGGAATGGTGCTAAGTTCATGCATCAATGATGCCCCGTGGGTGGCAGACACGAAAAGGAAGTGCTCCCAGTTAGCAAACCAAGCTCTGCTAATGAAAAAGAAATATGGGAAATTTTCCTTGGAACCAGTGCGGATGTTTTATCAGCAAAAAGTCGTGCCAGTCCTGATCTATGGAGCGGAAAATGCTCTGGGATGCTCTCATGATCTGTGGCCCTCCCTGGAGAACCAATTTTGGTCAAAGGTGTTGGGTGTCCCCAGAGGGATCTTGACCTCGTGTATCAGATACGAGTTATCCCTGATTTCATTGCATGCAAGGATTGTGTGGAGTCTACTGGCCTTATATCGAAAAACTCGAGTGCAAGAAAATATCTTGCAATTTAAACTTTTCCATAGTGCAACGTCGAATGGTCAGAATATGGTGGCTTTATGGATGCACAGATGTGAAAGCCTCCTAGTAGAATACGACATCAAGCCCAGCTTACTTCACGAAAATCCAGTTGCCGCTAAAATGAAAATATGGCGCTTGGACTGGGAGAGAACTTGTACTGAAAGAGCGACGGCAAAGCTGATGTCAAATGCGCCGATGGAAGTCCGCCCCTTTACTACGCCTCAAGGGTATATCAAATTATTCGCGGAACCAATGGCACGAAGGCGCTTTATGTTATTTCATTTAAATTTGTTTAAAACGAAGGAGCGGCTACAAAAATGGAAATGTAATAAAAACATAAACCTCAGTTGCAGATTTTGTACCAAAGCACCGGAGACGTTGAAACATCTAGTGTTGTTTTGTAATAGCTTTCGGGACAACAGAACAGCACTGTTGGGACCTTGGGGTGCCATCCACCCATCGTTGTGCGCAGAGGAATGTTGGAATCACATGTTTAACGGCACAGATCGAAAATTGTTATTTCCCTTGACTCAACCTTTAGCAATAATTGAACAGCAGCTGAACATGGCTGTTGATGACTTGGAAACGCATAAAGGGCCATTGTCCATTCTTAAAGTTGATGATATGGGAGCAAGATAGATGGGGATGGTGATCCTGAACGAACTATTCTGTGGAGTGTGGATGTTTGTAAGAAGTAGTGTTCCTTTTTAAAGGTTTGCAAAAACCGTATAAATAATAAGAAAAAAAAAAATATATATCTTGTCCTTAGATGGACTTGCAAAGGTGGGGGCCGCTTGTCAATTAGGATGGCCTGTTCACGGGGTATTTTGTTCTGGGAATTTAATGGTTTTTCATGATTACTGCACATCTCGTGGAAGTCTTAACCTCCCTCTCATGGAAACCTGTATGCAGCGCTTAAGTGGAGAAATGAGTTTTGCAGTAATTTAATTGGAAAACTAAGCAGCATTACTCCAAGCAAACTCAGAGCATCTTATGTTTCTTTATACCAGAAAGGCCTATTCACTTTTGTATTTATTTGAAGAACAAGGATGTCAATTTCAAACAGAAATGACTTACAATAACACATGCACAGATAGCAGAGGTATTCCCATGAAGGGTGCCTATACAATAGCACAAAGCTGAGAACAAGTGGTGAGCCAGTTGTGACAAATCCAGGGTATTTGTCCACTGTCCCCAAGGGGAACCATCCCCCTTGTGACTAGAGAGGTGAGCTTGCTAAGCTTCCCACCATCTAGATGACTGGGTAAGCTGGATCCCACTTAGGGGGACCCCTCTAGACAACAGGCCATCCCTTAACAGGGATATATGTTACTATCCCTTATCTCAGGAAGCTGATATTTTGATTGTGTATATGGGGATTTCAAGAGGCAACTATGTGAATATCACTAGAGAAGGGGCTGGTATGGTTTCTGCCCCACACAGTTGCATCATTGCACCACGCACATGACCAATGTATTCTCCAATCTCCTTGCAATGCAGAACATGAAGGTCATGTGAGAAGCACACAAGAGGGGGGAGAGAGAGATACCAGCCTGTGGAGTAACAAAGAGGAGGGAAGCCCCACTCTGAGGAGGAGCCAGGAAGCAGCACCACTCAGAATGTGAGGAGCACAGAGCAGCGAGAAAGCCTGTGCAACCAGCTACCTGTGACCATATCAGGATCTGGAGAAGCTTGGGCCCGCAGAGGTGAAAAGAGACATGACTGAATGGAAAGTGATCGATTGGTGCATGTTGGAACTGATGCCAAAGCCCTGTCACAAACTGATGGAAAGAACCAATGCCACCGAGATGCAGCGGAAGACCAAAGCTGGGGCTGCAGTTCTGCAGGGGTTGAAGAGACCACCTCCTCCAATGAACAGCCACTGCAGCAAACAAGGTACTCAATATGCTGAGGGAACCAGCAGGAGGGTGGACATGCCCAGCCATACCCTAGGATGGGGTGAGAAGCCAAATAGCCCACGAGGGGCTGGGAAACCAACTAGCCCAAGAGGGCCTGAGTGTAAACTGATCCCAGAAGCAGGTGCAGAACCCTAGACCACAGGGCTGATAAGAATCAGTCAGGCCCAGTGTGGGGTACAAGCAAGTTGACCCCAGAAGGAAGTGTGAAACCCCAGAACCCAAGAGGGTGGTAGAGCAGAAGGGCTTATGAACCGGGCTGGAAGGAATCATACCAATATGTCGCCACAATTCTGGTGACATTACTAGTACTGTGCCTGAGTACAGTACAAAAATACCAACCCCCATTACACTGACTAAGATGAGCGGGGATTGCGGTGGTGTCCCCCACTCTCCTTGGTCGGGGTAATGGGCGTAGGGTGTTGCAGGGGTGTCCCCTGCTTACTATTACGCTAAGTAGTGGATACAGAAATAATAATAAAAAGGACCCAACAGCGTTATCACCGCCTGAGGGACTTACGCTCCAGGGATACAAGGCAGTCGGCGGCGCACACAAGGGTGCGCCGCAGTAAAGGTAAGTGAGGGGGATGCAGGTTGGAGGATTGCATGACGTGGCATGCAGGCAAAACTGATCAATCTGATCACTGCACTGCGCCGTAATAGGGGTCCACATTTTTGTCAGCGGAATTACGGGCAGCACAATGATCACATAGATTTCGCTGGAAGAGACCCGCTTATTCAGAGACATTTTAAAGAACTTTGTTATGTACTGGATTTGAACTGTGCCAAACATTCACAACTCAAGCGTACACTCACTGGAACCCTAAAGATTTTTGTTGAAAATGTTTGTTTCAACTGTGAATCAGGTGAAAGCCCATCGGCATTGGCTGGTGATCATCTGGGAGATGTGCTAAGGGCAAGAAGCCCTTATCTAACCCAGAGACAGTGCAGTGTAGACAGAAACCATCCATCCACCCATCAATTGGGTGGAAGGCCCTGTTTTGCTTTTCGGACATGTGT